>NC_133662.1:119208212-119567130 GCF_037893015.1 Macrotis lagotis | reverse complement strand
TATGCATTCTTTGGTTTGCAGTTAGAGTAAATGAACTATGAGATCCTTCTATATGCTTCTAGGATTCTTGGTGACTATGACTAGAAGATCATTCTTTCCAAATTTAACTTAGACTAAATCCTGCAATCTTTTTAGACTAATCAGAAAGGAAATAATTTATGCTCTGTTGTTAAAAGTCTACTTTTATCCTAATAGCAATGATATTCAGATCATTCATACTGAATTCATCACTGAAGTTTGTGTATGTGTTCATGTATGTATAACCAAACAGCAAAATATGCTATTATTTGAAGATTAATCAGAAATGAAATTATAATAAAACCAATGGAAAAACAGTTCTATTTGATTGCAACTTTTAGGACACAAGAGGAAACATAGCAAATGAAAAGAGATTTGACTTTGAAACTGGAAAGAGGGGATTTCAGGTCTCTGACCTTTAGTAGCTAAATGATCCTGGACAAATCACTTAACCTCTCAGTTCTCTAGAAAATTCTCTAAGACAGTAAGTTCTAAAGAAGACCACTACCTCCTATGAAATCAAAGATATAGTATGGGAAGTTTTTATAGGATGGTATATTCCTAATATAAAAACAAAAACTAACACATAGTATTTTAAGATTTGCAAATTGTTGTGTATATATCATCTCTTTTTCTTATTATAAATTTGTTTCTCAGGAATGATCCTCATTTTATATATGAGGAAAATGAAGGGAAAAATGGTTATTTTTGTTGCACATGATAATATAGATAGTGAGTGATGAAGTTAAGAGAAACCTTTTTAATTCTTACATCAGGAAAAAGAAGTCAAGCAGAGAGAAATATAAAAATATAAACAGTGAGTCACTCAAAGTCAATATGGCCAACTGTTTCAGGTATAGCTGGTTATAGAGGTATAATTAAAGCCAGTGACCCATAAGCACTTTTCTTTACTTATCGAAAGTCTGCCTCAGAAAAAAAGGCTTGAGTGGTGATTGCTGTTTGATTATGAGGCAAGCTTGCCTGAAAAGGATCTTGTTACTGGCAATTTGATACTATTTGAGGGGAGGGAGGGAAAATACTAAGATGAGGGTCACATTTATCTCTTTTAAGGTGTCAACTCTATGAAAACCTCCTAATAGCACCTCTTCTTCCTTCACTGTAATTTTATGGATCTGCTGTCTTCTAGATCATATTTCTTATCATTTTAAAAATAAGAGGTATTAGAAAATAAAAAGCAAGCTATCAAAGTTTCTTAAGCTTATTTATAAAAAAAGGTTTTATTTATATTCTGATTCCATGTCTTAGCACCCTTGTATGACTTTGAGTGATTTTGTCTTCATCAGTAATTATAGCTGAGTATTTGATGTCTATAGGTAGATATATAGATCATTCCCTGTTTTGTTGCACTGGCAGGAACTTAATGCCTTCAGTTTTGTTTTGTGCTTTTTATCATTTTAAAAACATATTTTGCCTTGCCTCCACAGCTAAACAAATAATTATATATTACATTCCTTTTCTGCCTTCCTTCTGCCAAAACACCACTATCACCACCACCACCACCACCACTATCACCATCATCCCTACCACCACCATCAATGCTTCAAATTATCAATTAAAAGAAATGAAAGATTTAGCTTATTCAGATTTATAATAATTTGACCAGTTTGGTCATCTTTCTATATTGACAATATTTGCAGCTATTTTATATATGCCATTATGTGTTGCTTAATAAAATATATCTTTGTTTTTTTTAATTATTCATATTCACATTCTTTAATGGAAAAATAATATTACATCACATCCATATATAATTGTGCCTTTCACATCATGGGATTTAGGATGTGGTGTTTCAGTGATCTAGAAAATCCTTATAAAAGTTTTTGCTCTTCTTTACCAGAGAAGAACTCTCAATCTTTTCTTTTTCTTATTGAAAGCTTTTTGTTGTTTATTGTATTATTTATCTTATTGTAAAATTTGGGTTCATATTTGGTCATAGATTCTGTGTTGTCTGTTAATGTTTGAATGTTTTCTGTAGTTTTCACAAAATTCCCCAAAATTCCCATTTAATTTCTAATGTTCACCCAAGATATATCAAAAAACTATGATGGGGAAAGTTATGATAAGGGAAGACATGATATGGAAAGGATAATTGTATGCCATATTTTTTTTAGTCATTTCTAAATTGTTGGACACTGCTTTTTATCTTTTTGCTATAAAGCTAATTGTTTCATAAATATTTTTGTGTGTTTTGTTTCTTGCTGTTGATACCCTATAATTGTCTCATTAAAACATCTTTGGGTAAAAGTAGATAATTTAATAACTTTTTCTGAATAATTACAAATTGAGTTTTTGTAACCAAATTCTTAACTCTGTTAGGAGATAATCAATGTTCCAATTTTTTTAAAACACCTATGGTAATTTAAAAAGTATTATTACATATTTTCTAATTTGATGAATATGAGGAAGTCACTATGGGTAATTTTATTTACATTTCCCTGTTGGTTTTTTAAAACATCTTAGGTCATTATTGATAGTTTATATTTCTTTAGTAAATGTTAGTTTGTATCCTTTAAACCCCATGTATATTAAGGAGTGACTGATTCTTATATATTAATGTCAAATCATATAGGTTTAGGATGAGATACATTTATATTAATTTTCTTTTCAATTTTATATCTCTCCTTTTGAAAAAAATGCTTATTTATACCTTTAAAAACACTTAAAAGAAAAGGATATATATATATATATATATATATATATATATATATATATATATATATATATATATATATATATATATATATCAAAGCACTGGGTATCCTGCAACAAAGACCATAATTTGTAGTGGAGAAATATTGAAACTTTCCAGTAAGATCAGCAATAAAAATATACTTTTTTGTATTCACAATTATTTGATATAGTATTAGAAATACAAGTAATAGAATAACCTTTCCCTCCAAAAGAAATAGTGAAAAAATAGGTAAAAAATATGGAAACTTATTTATTTCTATTTGAAGATAATTTTATTTGTTACTTTAAGAACTTTAGAAAATGAACAAATCTCGGGGTGGCTAGGTGGCACAGTGGATAGAGCACAAGCCCTGGAGTTCAAATCCAGCCTCAGACACCTAATAATTACCTAGCTGTGTGGCCTTGGGCAAGCCACTTAACCCCATTTGCCTTGCAAAAGCTACTTAACCCCATTTGCCTTGCAAAAACCTAAAAAAATTTTTTTTAAAAAGAAAATGAACAAATCTCAATGAAGACAAAAGAACCAGTTGGTTGATTGGTTTGTGCTTGTCCTTTGTTATCAAGGGAGACTAAAATGACATCATTATGGCTGAGAAAAATTACAGCATGTTGGATTGTGGCTGATCAGACCAATTAGTGTTTGGAATGCTCTACCACAAGTTGAACACAAATAGTTCATGTGTACCTGGGGCAGGTACTTTAAACCTACATATGCCATGTTTCCAGTGTCTCCAATGCTGTACAATCAATTCTTTTTTCTTAAATTTTATTTATTTAAGGTAATGGAAGTTAAGAGACTTGCACAAGATCAGACAGGCAATTAAGTGTCTGAGGTCACATTTGAACTCAGGCAGGTCCTCCTGACTTCAGGGTTGGTGCTCTGTCTACTGTGCCACCTAGCTGATCCTGTACAATCAGTTCTAAAGTTCTTTAGGGTGTCTTGTGAGTGCTTGCCCTGTGTGAGTTCACCATAAAATAGCTTTTTGGGCAAACATATGTCTGGCATTCTAACAATGTTTCCAGCCTGTCATAGTTGTGTTTTCTGTGGTAATGTTGGAATTTTGGCAGTTTAGCTTGAAAACGATCTCAGTGTCTGGTATCTTCTGCCAGGTGATCTTCAGAATCTTCCTAAGACAATTTAAATGGAAGGGATTCAGTTTCCTGACATGGTGCTAGTAGACTGTCTGGGTTTCACAGGCAGATAGCAATGAATTTGGTACAACAGTTCTGAAGATACTCAATTTAGTAGTTATGCTTATACCTCTTCTCTCTCATACTTTCTTTCAGAGCCTCCCAAATACTGAGCTAGCTCTGGCAGTACTAGCTCATTGTCAATGTACACCTCCCCGGAAAGGATACTGCCAAGATCAGAACTCAAAACTTCTCCATTTGCTGTAATTCATGGTTTCACACATGAATGGTGTGGTGCTGCCTGATGGAGCACCTTTTTTTGTGTGTTAATTGTTAGATCAAAGTCAGCATAAATAGCAGAGAATTGATCCATACTTTGTTGAATCTCAGCTCCAGAGGCTGCATTGAGCACAATCATCAGCAAACAGAAGATCATGCACCAACACTTCCTCCACTTTGTTTTTGGCTTGTAGCCTTTTCAAGTTGAAGAATTTGTCATCAGTGCAGTAGCTGACTTTGAGGCCATGTTCATCCTCAGTGAAGGCATTTGATAACATGGCTGAAAACATCATGCTAAAAAGTATGGGGGCAAAGACACATCCTTGTGTCACTCCATTGGTGACTGAGAAATCTTGAAAGCTTCATCCACAATCCAGAACCTGGGCATGCATGCTATCATGGAACTGATGTATAGTACCGATGAACTTCTCCAAGCAACCAAATTTTGACATAATTTTCCTTAAACCTTTCTAACTGATGATATCAAAGTTGCATAAAGACCTATGTTATGTTACTGGCATTTTTCCTGGAGTTGTTGGACAGCAAAAGCATAATAAACTGTACTTACTCTTTGATCCAGCAATACCTCTACAAAGTCTACATGCCAAAGAGATCATAGAAAGTAAAAAGAATTCACATTACAAAAAATATTTATAGTTGCTTTTTATTGTGGCAAAGAATTAGAAATTAGGGGATGTCCATCAATTTGGGAATGACTGAACAAGTTATGGTATATAAATATTATGGAATACTAATGTTCTATAAGAAATAATGAATAGGTGGATTTCAGAAAAGCCTAGAAAGACTTGAGTTAATTCTAAGTGAAGTGTACAGAACAAGAACATAGTACCCAATAAACGGAACATGGTGTGATGATCAATTATAATAGAATTAACTCCTCTCAGCAATGCTGTGATCAAAGATAGTTCCAAAAGATTTGTGATAGGAAATGCCATTCACAATCAGAGAAAGAACTATGGAGTCTGGATGTAGATTAAATCATACTATCTTTCACTATTTTTTTCCTTTCTTGTGATTTATCTCTTTTATTCTGATTCTTCTTACAAAATAGGCCTAATATGGAAAAATGCTTAACATGATTATACATGTAAACTTTGTCAGATTGTTTATTGTCTTGGGAAGGGGGAGGGAAGAGAGGAAGGGAGAAAAAATTCAGAAATCAAAATTTTATAAAATAAATGTTGATTTTATAATTTTAAAATTTATTTATAATATAAATAAATATAATTCAACTTTATAATTGAAAAAATACTATTGAGTGAAAAAAGTCTTCATTGATGTTACTCTCATCTAAGTCAAGAAAACAAAAATCTGGTGAGGAAGGAAAAAAGAAAGATTACATCGTTGTATAGAAAGGGAAGGAAACAAGAGAACAAATATTCTAAAATAATTCAATTATGAACAAAACAAGTAGCAATAATAACTATGAATATTAATAAGATGACTTTATGCATCAATTAAAAGAGAGTAATTGAATAGCAATAATTTCTATGTACACACAAAATCCAGTTTTGTTACTGTTCAGTTTTTGTGTGATACTAGAGGTGCCATAAAGCATAATAAGCAGTGCTATGAAGTCACATTGAGAAAGGGTGGGTCTGTCTCCTGGGAAATTCAGTTTATTCTTTTATATTATAGTTGCTTGTTCCCACCTACCTAACAAGCATGGAGTTGAATGAAGATGAATAGATTAGGGGCTAGGAAACCAGTACTCAAAAGAGAGATATCACTGCCATATCAGCCTGGAGATATTTCTTCATGTGAATTGAGGGAGGAACTTTAAGAATTGCAATTTGGAAGATGCTGTCATAAAGAGAATATATTTTCCCCAACCACTAATATTAAAAGACTGGAGCAAAGCCTTAATCAACACCAGGCTACTCATGACTCTGGAGAATAGATCAGCAAACAAAACTGTAATTTGTTGTTTACAAGAAACACACTTAAGTTTCTTAGATACTTTAAGTGAAGGGTTTATATAGTAATTTATTATGCTTCAGTTGAATCACACCCCTCCCTCCCCCCAAAACAGGTATGACAATTGTAATCTCAAAGTAGATGACAGTAAAAGTAGATATTAAAAAAATAAGGGGAACTTCAATATAAATAAAGGTGCCATTGATCATAAAATAATATCATTCTTGTAGATATATTCATCAAAAAACCTAGTACTTAACAGAAAACCTAAATGAATTACAAGAAGATGCTCTCTAGAGTAAAACATTAATTGATGGAGCCCTCAACACTTTTCTTTCAACTTTAGAAAATCTAATAGAAATGTGAATATGAATGAAGTGAAAAAAATCTGAACCCAATTAAAAAAATTAAGCATGACCTCTATTCTTGAATAAGAATTTTAAAGAGAATGATTTTTTAACATATAGCATTTCTACAAAATTGGTCATGTGTTAGAACATTCAAAAAACAAACAAATGCATTAAATTAGAAATATTAAATTCAGCCTTTAAAGACCATAATGCAATTAAAATTACATCAGCAAAGTTAAAATATTAGAAAGCATTCAGATTTAAATGAGATTTACTAATGAATCATAAAGAATTGGTCCAAGAACATAGCATAAATAATTATTTAAAAGATAAGATTTGTATCTCTAAATACTTCCCTCTCCTCCACTCATTATATTTTCTTTCCAGCTGCTGCTGCTCTAAACTTAATCCCTGATCTCCATAGGTCATGTTCTGATTCTGATCACTTCACTCAGCATCAGTTCCAATTAAGTCTTTCCTGGCTTTTCTGAAATCCACCTATTCATTATTTCTTATAGAACAATAGAAGTCCTTTCCATTCAAATACGACACTTGTTCAGTCATTCCACAATTGATGTACATCCCCTCAATTTCCAATTTTTGCCACAATAAAAAGCAACTATAAATATGTTTATGAGTCCTTTTCACTTTCTATGATTTCTTTGGCATGCAGACTTGATAGAGGTATTTTTGTATCAGAGGTTGAATATAGTTTATGAATCAGTTCATAACTTTACCAACATTGCATTAGTGTCCCAGTTTTCCCACATACCTCAAAGATTTATCATTTCCTTTTTCTGTCATATTGACCAGCTTGATGGGTGTGAAGTGTTACCTCAGTATTGTTCTAATTTGGATTTCTCTAATCAATATGACTATAGATAGCTTTAATTTCTTCCTCTGAAAACTGTCTGTTCATATTCTTTGATCATTTATCATTTGGGCAGCTATTCTCTTCTTGCCAATACTAGTAGGTTTGAATAATCTTTTCTTGTGGTATTCAAATAATAAGAAGCAGTTAACCCCTCTACTATTCTTTCTACTACTTCCTGGATTCCCTTCCTCCCTCTCTTTCTTCCTTCTTTCTTTCCTCCCTCCTTTCCTTCCTTCCTTCCTTCCTTCCTTCCTTCCTTCCTTCCTTCCTTCCTTCCTTCCTTCCTTCCTTCCTTCCTTCCTTCCTTCCTTCCTTCCTTTATTCCCTCCTGCTTTTCAACTCCTCTTTTATGCCAAGATTTTCCCTTTTTATGTAGTTTATCTTTAAAAATATTTCCTCTAGTTAATTAATTTCATCTTTAGTTTTCTTCATTTAATTTTTATGCTTTTCAACCACTCTTTCTGTGTCTGTCTCTCTGTCTCTCTCTCTGTCTTTCTGTCTTTGTCTCTGTCTCTGTCTCTGTCTTTGTCTCTCTCTCTCTTTGTGCCTCCTTCCATCTATAGATCTATATATTTAATATAAATCTATATAGATATCTCTATACAGAGAGAACTCTGTAAATAAATATAGGAGATATATAGTGTATATGGAATACACATACATACACACACACACACACACATATATCAGCACAGACCACCAATTTCAATGCTTTATAGCTTAATAGTTGGATGGATAGATAGATAGATAGATAGATAGATAGATGTATACATAAATAATACTTTAAGGTTTTCAAAATGCTTTCATATATGTTAACTAATTAGATTCTCATAACTCTATGAGATAGGTGCTGATAATATCCAAATTATACAGTTGAAGAAAATGGTTAAATGACTTGTGCAGTCATAGCTGGTAAGTGTTTGAGGCAGAATTTGAAATCAGATCTTCCAAATTCTCAACTCTATCTACTGAGTCACCTAGTAGCTGTATTAAGTATTATTCATCTCAGGGATGGCTCAGGCTGGGAGTCTATAAAATTTCTTACATCCAAAGTCTTATTATGGGAAAAGGCTAATTACTGCCTTCATCTGAGCTTTGCAAGTTTCTTAGCAACACACCTGTAGCAGAAGACTCATGCACTAAGTCAGTTACAAAACTTCAGCCTTCCCTTTTGTCTGGAATTCTTACCCAGGTTGTTCTATTTTAGGCTGCAGACTGGTTTCTTCTGAACGTCTTCCTTGCATTTACACACACTAAAGTCTATGTCTACTCCTCACCTTGAAATGCTATCACTAAATGCACATCCTCTCCTTGGTCTGCCCTGTATGTCTGATTCAAATATGGGTAGTGATATATATAAAAAATGAAAAAAAAACCTCAGCAATTTCTTTCATATCTGCACATATATGAATTAAGAAGAAAATTGCAGTGGAAAGAACCATTGGGAAAAAAATGCAAGAGACCAAGGTGTTAACCCTGAAAATACCACTAAATAGCTGCATGATTACAAACAAGTCAGTTGATCTTTCCTAGATATAAATTTCTTCATATTTAGAGACAATATTAAGCATCATCTCTAAGGTCAGCATTCCATAGTTATATCTTTAATTATATGAAGAAATGATTTTTCAATAGTAATTAGAGAAATGTAAATTAAAACAATTCTGAGTATCACATCACTCCTATCAGTTTGGCTAATCTGATATAAGGAAAATGACAAATGCTAGAGAGGATGTGAAAAATAAGTATGTAAATGCATTGTTGATGGAATTGTGATGGTCCAATCATTCTGGAAAATAATTTGGAGCTATGCACAAAGAGCTGTAAAGTAAGATATTCTTTGACCTATTAATATCACTAGTAGAACTATATCATGCAGATAAAAGAAAAAGCATAGACACACACACACACATAATTATAGCAGTTCCTTTTGGTATGTCAAAGAATTGGAAATTGAGTCCATCAACTGGTAAGTGACTGAAAAAGTTATTGTATATAATTGTGATGGAATACTATTGTGCTTTAAGAAATGGTGAGGGAAATGGTTTCAGAAACACCTGTAAATATAAATTAATTCATGCAAAGTAAAATGAGAAGAAAGAGGAGATCATTGTATACAATAACAATAATATTATGATGATGACAAACTGTGAAAGGCTTAGCTACTCTAATCAATATAATGATCCAAAATATCCAAAGGACTTAATGGTGAAAAATTAGATCTGCCTCCAAAGAGAGGACTGATAAACCATGAATACAGTTTGAAGCATATTTCTAAATTTATTTTTCTTGCTTTTTTATAACATGACTAATAGGGAAATAGTTTTTAGATGACTTCACATGTACAATGGGTATCATATTACACACTCTTTCAATGGAAAAGTGAGGGCCTGAAGGGAGAGAGAGAAAATTTGGAGCTCAAAATAAAATGAAGAAAAAGCATCTATTTATGTGAGAGATTCTTAACCTTTTTTGTGTGATGTGAACCCCTTAGACATTCTAGTGAAGCTATAAATCCCATCTCATAATTTTTGCTACTTATATTCATAATCAAAAGAAGTGCTAAATTTCAGTTTTTTTTTAATGAAAACAAAATTATAAATTTTTTTCCTCCATCCAAATTCACAGAATCCCTGAAATCTCTCACAGGCCCATTTTACAAACCTCTGCTCTAAGATTACAGTGTTCCTCTGAAACTGGAGGCATGATGACAATAAACAATATTGGAATATTTTTTGAATAGGTTGAATATTCAATATTCAAGCACCTCCCAGGGTTATCTTTATAAATCAGAGTTAGAAGATGATTCCTCACTTGGCTATAATTCCTTCTGATACAGCTTAACATGTATTACTCACACTTGACCACACCAAATCATGTAACATGATAACTATAAAACATTTCAAAAAGATTTAACATTATTTCTACTATTATTTGCCAGGAATTCTCTCTCATTCTGAAAATAAATTGCTATTTTTTTAATAAATGTTTTTGTATACTATGTCTTTTTTTAGCAACTGATATCTCTTTGACCCACTATTGATTTTGTTAAATAGCATTTAATAAGGGTCTTAGAATTTGATATGCTAACCTTTTTGTCCTTCCTTTTCCTATTGTTACAAATTTAAAGTCATCCTTCTAGGTAATTCTAGGATGAAAATTGTATATAAGATACATACTTTTTAGCACATTGAAGGACCCACATTGCATTTATTTAAAGTTAAGTTCTGAATTCTAATATGGGGTCAAAGTGCCTTATCCAACTGGACTTAGTATTGCTTATGAGGATTTTTTTTTTATTCTTATCTTACATTTTAAATAGCCCAAGAATTGAAAGATTTCAGCCAATATATTTCCAGACACCTGAATCCCAAGGAGCAATCTCCTCAGGTATAATACATTGTTACCCAGGGAAATATATGAACTCACAGAGTTTTTATGGAGTTCATTATCAAATGGGAACATTAGGCAAGAATCTGGCAGAGAAAACCTAATCAAGATTTATAATTAAGTGAGAAGAGCATTTACAAACTTGATTATAATTGTAGGGTTTCTAGGCCCCTTTCCAGACATCACCTATTTGTAGTTTAAGAAGTAGTATATCAAAAATTTTTTTTTAAATTAGGATTCTCAACAATGGTTGCTAAATATTAACAGACATACCTACAAATAAAACTTTTTAATCCATTCTCATATTTTCAGTATAGATGAAATTTTTGATGGTTTCTAACAAGAAGTTTCTGAAAATAATTATGAAGCAAAAAAAGTTATTAAAGTGAAAATCCATTATTATACTTTTCAATTAATCACTACCCTTTTTTGATAACAAGACATTTGAAAAGCAAAGCAGGACACTCTAGTACTATTTAATTGTAGATCTGGAAGATTCTTTTCTCCTCAACACATATTTGTTACTAATACTAGCGGCAGATAAAAAATAAGAAGGGTCAACAATAGGTGACCAGAGGGATTGGTGCATTCAATTCAAGGCCTCCTGCAAGAATGATAGCAGAAGAGGGGCAAGGATATTTTAAAGATTAATTTAATGGGTTCTTGTCTAAGAAGAAAAATTACCCATCAGTTATTTCTCTCATGTAATCTGATCCACAATTTTAATGAAAACACATCTTTGCAATTGTAGTGAGCTTTAGATTATATCATATTATAAATGCCCATACCAAAATGGCAGAGTTAAGGCAGGGACTTAAGTGATCTCTCCCCCAAACTATTCTAAATATCTTTAAATAATGATTCTAATCTAATTCTTGAATGGCAGAACCCACAAAATGACTGTATGAAACAATTTTCCAGTTCAAGACAACTTGGATGATCTGAGGGAAGGGTCTCTTGCTCTTGGGTTAGAAAGAGCCTACAGGCAACTACAGAGTGACCCAGTTCCAACCATCCAGGAAGGACCATGTGACACTTGGGTCCCTGGGGTACCAGGGTCCATGGCAGCCATGGCATTTTCCAGACCTCTCAGTTCAGGGATTGCCAAGGACAATTGGGGAGAGGCAACAGGAAAACTGCTGCATCAGAGTGAGAGTAGATCCCAGTTCAGCTCAGGCCTCAGCAAAGACCCAGCCCCAGGGGTCCAGAAGTAGGGCTGGGGAGCCACCCACCTGCTACTTCTAGACTTCTCAGCACACAGACAGTAAGGAGGGTGGGGGAAATTGCAGAGATATCTTTTCTATTCCTAGGGCAGGACTTTGTTGCTATGTCCATACTCAGATCCAGTTTTCAGTCTGGGGCCCCAGTCTCAGGAAAAGGAACAAAAGCACAATATAACTCATTGTCTGCAGCAGAGTGGGAATCTTCC
The DNA here is from genome assembly GCF_037893015.1 of Macrotis lagotis. Taxonomy (NCBI): domain Eukaryota; kingdom Metazoa; phylum Chordata; class Mammalia; order Peramelemorphia; family Peramelidae; genus Macrotis; species Macrotis lagotis. The sequence continues at coordinate 119,555,009 of NC_133662.1, read as the reverse complement.
TCACAGCACCAGGGCAGATGGAAGTGCTTGTGGTCATCCACAAACCAGAGCACAGACCAGGAGAGTGGTCAGAGACTCTCATAAGATCTTGGAGGAATTGAGAACTTGCAAGTCCCTGGTGGGGCAGGGGCAGGGGGCGTCCTGGAAAACATCTACAAAAACCCTCAAAAACTTGTGAAAGTGTATCCTCCACCCAGGAAGGAGAGCCTTTCCTTAACAAAGAGTCAACATCAAATCATAGGCTGGTGAAATGAGCAACAACAGAAGAACAAAATTTGACCATAGACAGTTACTTTGGTCCTATGGAGCATCAAAATACACACTCAGAACATAACAAAGTCAAAGCTTCTGCATCCAAAGCCTCCAAGAAAAATATGAATTACCTCAGGCTATGAAAGATAGTCTTTCTTTCAAAAATGATTTTGAAAATCAAGTAAGAGAGGTAGAGGAAAAATTAGGAAAAGAAGTAAGAGCAATGTGGGAAAATTAAGAAAACCAAATCAGAAATGTGGTGAAGGAGATAGCACTCCCCCCCCCCAAAAAAACAGAAGAAAAATAACATCTTAAAAGTAATTTGTGGTCAAAAGCAGTCCAAAAGGCCAATAAGTAGAATGACTTAAACAGTAGAATTGGCCAGATGGAAAAGGAAATACAAAAGCTCTCAGAAGAAAAAAATTCCTTAAATTTAAAATGGAGGGAAGGGAAACTGCTGACTGTAAGAAATCAAGAAGCAATAAAACAAAAACAAAAGAATGAAAAACTTGAAGAAAATAGAAATATCTCATTGGAGAAACAACTAACCTAGAAAGAAGATCCAGGAGAGATAATTTAAAACTTCTTAGACTACCTCAATGTCCTGACCAAAAAGAGAACCTAGACATCATTTTTCAAGAAATTCTTCAGGGAAAACTGCCTTGATATCCTAGAATCATAGGGTAAAGAAGAAATTGGGGTAATCTACCAATCACTTCCTGAAAGAAATCCCAGAATGAAAAATGCTAGGAATTTTATAGCCAAATTGAAGACTTCACAAGTAAAGAAGAAAAATATTACAAGCATCCAGAAAGAAATAATCCAAATATTATGGAGCCAAAGTCAGGATAACACAAGATTTAGCAGCTTCAAGAAGCTTGGAAGGATCTGCATGAACTGATGCTGAGCAAGATGAGCAGAAACAAAAGAACATTGCACCATAACAGCAAGGTGGGGTTGATGATCAACCTTAATGGACTTGCTCATTCCATCAGTACAACAGTCAGGCACAATTTTGGGATATCTGTGATGGAGAATCCCATCTGTCTCCAGAGGAAGAATTGTGGAGTTTGAGCAAACACCATAGACTGTTATCTTTAATTAAAAAAAAAGTTATCTTATTATGTAATTTTGCTATCTCTTATATTTTTTTTCTTTAAGGATATGATTTCTCTCTCAACACATTCAGTTTAGATCATGGAAACTGTGTAAAGACTATCAGACTTCCTTCTGTGGGGGTTGGGGGGAGGGAAGAAAGATTGGGGAGGAAATTGTAAAATTCAAAAAAACATAAATAAATTTAAAAAAATTTTAAAAATATGAAAAAAAATTTAGCAGCTTTTATATTAAGGGCTCTTAGGGCTTGGAATATGATATTCCAGAAGGCAAAAGAACTTGGATTACAACCAAAAATCAACTACCCACCAAAACTGAATATCTTTCAGGGGGGTGGAAAATGAACATTCAATAAAATAGGGGATTTTCAAACTTTCTGGATGAAATGACCAGGGCTGAACAAAAATTTTGAACTTTAAGTTGGATAGGAAGGATAAATCATGAAAGACATAATAGTATTGAAAAGTTATTGAAGATTCATATGAACCTTCTCTTTTATTAGGGTATTTAGAAGGAGAATACATAGACAAAGGGAGTTGAATCAGAAGATGGAGTTAATGGATAAGAAAGGTATGTACTGGGAGACAGGGAAAGGGGAGTTAGAATAGAGTAAGTTGTTGCACATAAAAGAGGTAACAAAAAGTTTTTGTAATGGAGTGGAAGAGGGGCAAGTGAGAGGGGAATGAGTGAGCATTATACCCATCAAAATTGATTCAGAGAGGGAATAACATACATGATCAATTGTATATTGAAATCTATCTTATCCTAGAAGAAATTGGGAGAGGAAAAGGATGGGAGAAAGGTCAGGGGGTGGGGCTGGGGTGCAGGAAGTTGTAAGTGATAAAGGAGAGAGAAGATTATGGGAGAGGGTAGTCAGATGAGGAACAGGATGTAAGGAGAGAGAAAGAGAGAGAGAGAGAGAGAGAGAGAGAGAGAGAGAGAGAGAGAGAGAGAGAGAGAGAGAGAGAGAGAATAGAAAAAATGGGTGGAGGAAACAGGATGGAAAACTAGCCATAGCAACTGTGGGGAAAAATATTGAAGCAATTTCTCTGTTGGACATTAAAAAATGCTATTCATCCAAAGAATAGAGCTGATGATGTCTGAATACAAATTGAAGCATACATTTTTTTCTCACTTTATTTTTCTTGATATTTTTCTTTCTTTAAGGTGTATATTCACTTTAAGAACTTGATTGTTGCAGAAATTCTTTTTCATATATACATATACATAAAAATGTATATGAATATATGTATATACAAAAATATCAAGTAACTTGCTTTCTCAACGGGAATAGTGGGGTAGAGAGGAAGGGAGAGAATTTGCAACTCAGGGTTTTAGAAGTAAATCCTGAAACTTGTTTTAACTTATAGCTGGGGGGGAATCTTAAAAATAAAGTAAATAGAGGAATTCCAACCAAGACGGCAGAGAGAAGAAGCCACTGTGCTCAGGTCTCCTGGGTTTCCCTCATAAATAATATTAAATAAACCTTTAGCAGAAATTTGATCAACAAAAACCAGAAAAAGAAGCTAGGAGAACATCTTCTCAAAGGTCTGTCTCTGGGAATCTTGGGTTAGCCAGGGATAGAGAGCAGAGAGGGGTTGGGGTGGGGTGGTGAGAGCCAGAATAACCTAAGATCATGATATGTAGAGACAATTTACAGATGAGGAAATCAAAGTTATAATCATATAAAAATTGCTTTAAATCATTACTTATTAAAGAAATGCAGATTAAAGCATCTCTGAGTTACCACCTCATACCTCTCAGACTGGCCAACATGACCAGAAAGGACAATGATCAATATTAGAAGGGATGTTTGGGTACTGTGGAATACTAATAAATTGTTGATGGAGCTGTGAACTCATCCAAACTTTCTGGAGAGCAATTTGCAATTATGCCCAAAGGGCAATAAAATGTGCATACCCTTTGGTCCAACAATAACACTACTGGGTTCTTACCCTGAAGAGACTATAAAAAAGTGTAAAATTAATTGAATGTCCATCAACTGGGAAATGACTGAACAGATTGTAGTATATGTATGTTATGGAACACTATTTTTCTATTAGAAACCAAGGGGGTGGCAGCTAGGTGGCGCAGTGGATAAAGCACAGGCCCTGGATTCATGAGTACCTGGGTTCAAATCTGGTCTCAGACACTTAATAATTACCTAGCTGTGTGGCCTTGGGCAAGCCACTTAACCACATTTGCCTTGCAAAAGTCAAAATCAAAAAACAAAAAACAAAACCAAGAGGGATGGGAATTCACCTGGAAGGATTTGTATGAACTGATGAGCAGAGATGAGCAAGATGAGCAGAACCAGAAGGACAATGCACTGTAACAGCAACATGGCATAGATGATCAATTTTAATGGACTTGCTCATTCCATCAGTGCAAAAACCAAGGACAATTTTGGGGTATCTGCGATGGAGAATACTGTCTATATCCAGAGAAAGAATTGTGAAGTTTGAACAAAGACCAAAGACTATTACCTTTAATTTAAAAAAAGTTATCTTAGTATGTAATTTTGCTATCTTAATTTTTTTTTGTCCTTAACAATATAATTACTCTCCCAATACATTCAATTTAGATCAATATATATGGTATGGAAATAATGTAAAGGACTATTAGACTGCCTTCTGTAAGTGTGGGGGGGTGGAGGAAGAGAGATTAGAGGGGAAAAACTGTAAAATTAAAAAATAAACAAATAAATAAATAGATAAAAAAATAAATAAAAGTTATGGTAAAATTATAAAATGAATAAATAAACTAAATGCTCATATCCCTAGGAATGTGAGTCTATTACTTGTACCTTTAGGCATATGACTCTAACTTTATCTGGCATTCCCCTGTCAAAAGAGAAGATTAAAAAATATAATGTTTGTACATAAAAAAAATAGAAGAGTAGCTTTGATCATGAACTTTAGAGTTCTCAGTTGGTGCTATTCATTTTAGCTCCAAGTCCTATTTTGTAAAGACCTATATGCACTTGAGAACCTCTCCTGGCAGACAGCAACCATCTACTTGACAGACTAATTGAGTTTGCTGCAATACTAGAAGGCTTAATCTTGCAGTCCTTGCCCAACCAGAAGGCTCTACATCATTTTTGATGTATCCAGTCCATAATGCTTGGCATCTGGAGTACAGTGTGTAATAGCAGTGATGGGCCAATAAATATCCACCAATTACCATGTGTTAATGCAATATCTTAGTACAATTAAACAAATAAGCACCCTGACTCGATACTCTCATAATTTACTGCTCCAGGAATTTTGAACATTCACAAACTACACTGTTATGAAAAAAAACCCTGTAGTCAAAGCTATCTGGTTCATCATATAATCAATAATACAATCAAAAACTGCAATCTAAGTGGAAGTCCAGTAAAATGGAGCAATATTCTTTTTGCCTGGAAACAATGTGCTTTTCAGAACAAAGCTGATGGTTAGAGCCATTATCTCCAAGCATTTTTGGTTAAAAGAAGTTTAAAAAAAACTATGCAACTCAAATTTCTGGAAATTAAAATTTTCATGTAATACTATACTAATATTTACATGCACAACAAAACTTGCATAAAATACTTGAGAGGATTTAAATGTGAAATTATAATTTGAAAATATTTAATTAATTTTCTCTTACTGAAATGTTATTAATAATAATGACATTTTAAGTGAAATATTTTAATGTAGTGGAATATCCTTCATTATTTAATAAAATCTTTAATACTTGGTAATATAGAGATTTGAAGATATAGTTCTCACTTCAGTGTTTGATTTTAATGGCTGTTGATGCTGCAAAAGATATTTTCCAAAGATATGTATATGCAAATAGAAGAAATCCATACCTGGTTAGGCTTACTAAATCATGATGCTCATTTTTAAATTCTATCTGGCAATTACACAAGGGTTTTTTTTTATTGAAATTGTGATGTAAATTTCCATCTTCCAATAAGCTTTTCTTGAAAACTAATTGGAAGGAGTTAGGTTGTTTGTATATCTATTACAGGAGTTCAAAACTCAGTAGATGTTTCATTTGGAAGATTTTTATACATTAGAAAATTGTTTTTTCAATTGTTTGAAGTGTACAATTGAAAGACAGGTGATATGATATCACCTTTAGCTATTTAATCATGTAATGATGGAAATATTTGCAAATATTCATTTTCAAAATGCTCTGACCATAGTATTCTTCACTGAAAAAACAATTTTTGTCATTCATTATTAAAAAAACCCCTTTACTTTAAATTCACAGATCATTTAATTTTTCAAAAATAATCTTCTAGGTAGCATATCAATATAAGGTGTCATCACAGAAAAAAAGATAATCAATTTGGAATTAATTCTTGGAAAAAAAATTGTTTAATTCATCTTTAAATTTAAGAACCATTAACTACTTTACCAGAGGACTACTGGAAAAATTTTGTATAGAGCAAAAGCTTATCATAGACAAATCTCATTCAAAGTATTGTCAAGATTTTATCACTTCAAAGGCTTTCTTTTTTTCAAAAAACAGTTCATCAGTGGGTTTATCTTCAGTCCTTTTAAAATTTTTTGTTCCAAATGCTTACCTATGAATGATGTAATGAATGAATTTCATGTGAAGTGTTATCTCTGTAATCTTACTCCAACATCTTTTTTTTTAAATTCCTATCAAAGTAAATGTACTATCTGCATATACATAGCTTTTGCAAATTTTTTTCAAAAATTAAATTCTTCCTTTCTTTCCCAGCTAAAATCCTTGAGAAAGCTAGCAATACTAAGTGACTACATTTCCTTCCCAGCTTGTTTTAAACTTCTTGCTATCTGGTTTCTTACTTAATCATTCAAACCAATGAATCCTCTTGAAAGTTACCAAAGAACATTTAATGGCCAAATTTAGTGTTATCTTCTCAATTCTTATGTTTAACAGCTTCTACAATCTTTGACATTGTTGCTCACCCTTTCCTTCTGAATCTTGTAGTTTCTCTAAGTTGAGGGACATCGTTCTCTACTGATTCTCTTTTGGTGAATTTTGTTGTTGCTCAGTTGTTTCAGTCATGTCTGATTCTTCATGACCCCATTTGGAGTTTTTTTGGGAAAAATATTGCCATGGTTTGCCATTTTCTTCACCAGCTCATTTTACAGATGAGGAAACTCAGGCATGCTGCATTAAGTGACTTATTCAAGGTCATAGTCAATATGTGTCTGAGGCTGTTTAGGATCAGCATTTTATCCACTGCACCATCTAGTTACCTACCCCATATGCTATATTTAGCAGATAAGAAAGCAGATAAATGTTTTTTGATTGAACATAGGTATGACCTTGTCACCTCCTGATTGAATAAAGTTGAATGATTCATACCTGACTGCCTCTACAATCAAGTAGAAAATGTGTGGAATTTAAAACCCCACATTATCTGACTTTTCTGGGCATTTCCATTGTTCTTACACCTTATTCCATGAATTTTATTGTCCAGTTACATTGACCTACTTTCTATTCCTCATATTCTCAATTTTATTCCATACCTTTGTGCCTTTGTACTGTCCATTGCCATGTCTTGAAAGGTCTCCTTCACTTTTACCTCTTACCTTTTTGACTTTCCTTTAAATTCAAATCATATCCCATTTTTGAGGAAGTTTCCATTCACTCAACTACTAGTGCCTTTTCTCTGAGATAACCTTTTATTTACTCTATATTTACCAAATATTTACTTACTTAATTACAAGTTGTCTCTCTGTGAGATCCTCAAGGGATTGGATCCATGTTTTGTTTTTCTTTCTATCCCCAGTGCCTTTACTCTTTGTAAAAGGGTTGGACCTCTGACTTGAGGTCAGTTATAGGGTGGTGGTTCATATGGTAGTGGGGGACCTCCAGGGACAAGGTTTCTTGAGTAGTAAGTCCCATACCTCTTTAACTACAACTGACAAGATGAGTAGTTTTATAATTTTTGTTACTTAGAGGTTCACATTTTCATTTGCTAGGACTATTGAAATAGTTTTCTAATGGAATCACTATTGTCAAATTAAGTTTCGCACAAAGATCTGAGCATGTCACCTGTATTTAAAAATCATCAATGATTCTCTAATTGCTATTAATAAAGATCAAACTCATCAGTTTGACATTCAGGGCCCTCCGCAATCTAATGCTTCCCTATCTACCTTTTACCTCAACTGTCTTTCATATATTTAGGAATAATTTATGCAGTGTGTTAAGTATAGTGCTATAAAGATGCTGTATTGTTTTATTAGCATAATAACCTTGGAAGAGGGGTGGTGTTAGTGCATATATTATTATCCTCATTTTTCAAAAGAGACTCACACAATTTGTGGTTTGTCAAAGGCTGTATGACAATTAAGGGTCAAAACTAGTAGTTGAATCAAGGTCCTCTTTTCTTACTACAGTAACATCTCTCTGTTTTCCAGTTTCTTTGATTTTTTCACTCTTTTTCATGTGGCTGAAATGTTTTCCCTCCCTCTTGAAATTCCACTTAACGTTTAGGGTTGTTACTCAAAATCTGTCTTGCATGAAACTCTCCCTTTTTCACAGTTTAAAACAATCTTTCCATCTTTAGTCTTTACACAGAATTATGTCATGTTTTATCATACTCAGCATTATGGGATTCTATTATTAAAGTATATTTGCAATTGTATTATATCAAAAAGGTATGTTGTTCTTAATGACTTGAAAGTGCCTGTTAAATTTTTAGTGTGAATTTTTATAATCTCAGAAATAAGCAAATGCTACAAATCTTGATTTATTATTTTATTGTCTAGACATAAGAAAATGATGCAGAAAATGGTAATATGCAGATTACACATAAACATATTCTTTGTTATTTTTCTTTTTTAGATTCATTTTTTTAGATTTTTTTTTTTTGCAACGCAAATGGGGTTAAGTGGCTTGCTCAAGGCCACACAGCTAGGTAATTATTAAGTATCTGAGGCTGGATTTGAACTCAGGTACTCCTGACTCCAAAGCTGGTGCCCCCAGATTCATTTTTAAAATATCTACCAGTTACTACCAGACTTCTAGTTCAGTTACCTGAGAAGATGGATGAGGACAAAGACAATCTCTTTACTAATGCACAGTCCACTGTATAAAATATACAGTGTAGATATCTATCATATGACTGGAAAGTAAACTCCCACTGAAGAAATTATCTTTACCAATGTGGATGGGTACCTATTTAATCATATAGTTTTATATAATAGCCTAGGTTACTGAGAGGTTAAGTGATTACCTATAGCTAATGTGCATCAGAGGTAAGATTACTGATTCTGAGACTGAATTGATCTCTACTTTGCAGTGTTGCTTCTCACATGTAAAGACTCAGTAGATGACTTCTGAATAAATTAATGAATGAATTGAATAAGCAAATTAATCTATGACAACAGCATGACCTTCTTAGTTTAGACATTCTCTTCTTGGTTTAAATAAAATTAGGATCTTAAGATGGGTAGCAGTTATAGCAAGGATAGAATTGAATACAAGAAAGTAAGCAACTGTTTATTAAATTATGGGAAGGACTGGAGAAAGAGTCCAATATATTTTAAATGATGAGCTTATTTCCTGTTTGAAACAAATTACCTTAAGAAAAATCTCTTCATTTTGGGTCTATAGTTTTGGGGAATATAGTAAGAACTAAATTCCTGCACCAAAAGATTCATCTTCAAACTCTTCATAAATTGAGATGTGAAATTTCCTCAACTTAAAAGAAATAGAAAGAAAAAACAACCTGTGGAATCTCTGCCTGGAATTCTCTAGGATGCTAAGATTTAGACCTAAAAGATAGTTTAGTGCTATCTAGTCCGATCCCTTCATTTTAATGATGAGGAAATTGAGGTCTAGAGAACTTTACTTGAACCTAAATCTCTTGACTTTGATTTTATTGCTTTTATCTGCCCTATACTAATTGGGCTTTGAACAGTTTTGGTTAAAAAACATTCTTTATCCATGAAAAATTTGGAATAGATGACCTGAAAAATCCCTTTTGACTCTAGGATTCCATAATTCTATGTCTATTCTTTTCCACCCAACTATCTGGATACAACCTAGGTTCCAAATAAAAAGTTCAAAGTACATTGTGAGAAGGAGTAGCTAGGTGATGCAGTAAAAAGAGTACCAGCCCTAAGGGTCAGGAAGACCTGAGTTCAAATCCAGTTTCATACACTTGACAGTTACTAACTAACTATGTGACCCTGGACACAACAGTTAACTCTTCCTGACAAAAGAAAAAATACAGTGACAGAGATATATAAGGAAAAAGACAAAAGTCATTCAAAATTGTTTTTATTGACTTTTAAACAAGGATAAAGATGCAGAATGCTTTTGACTTGACAAGTATCAAATCACCAGACCTTTTTAGTATAATTGCTTTAATATACTATTCATCTAAACCAATGTTTAAAAGAAATAAGAATCTTAAATAGGATTGTCTACTCCTACTCTCTCTTATTTTAGGATTAGGAACAACAATTATAAAGATATGTTCACATTAAATGGCTTTCATTTGATTGCCCAATTTTTTTTTACAATGTTCTCATTTCATTTCATAAAGGTTCATCAAGCAGGTTCCTAACCACCTGGGTTCTAAAATTTCCATGCTTCTTTAATATATATGTCTAGTTGGACCATTTAATTACTGGCATTGGGCATACATCATGCATTACAATGGGTCAAATTTTTGGTTGCATTTTTCACACAGTTCAAAGCAAACTTTACTTGGAAATAATTTCCTTTTAGGTAAACTAATTTTAATTATGATCATTGTTTTGTTTTTTCTTTGTATTTTTTTTACTTTTAACCCAGATATTGGACCATCATCTGGTACTATATATCAAGCCTATTTATATATATTTTATCTAGCTTTAGCCATTCTTTTTCACAACACAAATGCTCAAATGTATAATGTTCATAATGAATCTGTATAGTAGAAGTCTAATTTTCTTAGGTGTGATAACACAGGGTGAACTCAGGTTCCTTCTACCAAATGGAATATTTCAGAAATGCAAGCAGGATACAAATCCATCAATTAGAAACCACATGGATAACATACTAGCAAAATACCTCTTAAAACTCTACTTCAGGTAGTAAAGAGTTCCAAGGTTTAGTGCAAGAATATACACCATCTAATTACTATCAGTTGTATCTGACTTCCACAGTAACGACAGACTGAAAAAAAAATTCTCAAAGCTTCAACAATAGATGTTCAGAGTCATGGGGGCAGCTGGATGGTATAGTGGATAAAGCACCAGTCCTGGTGTCAGGAGAACCTGAGTTCAAATACAGACTCAGTCATTTAATACTTACATAGCTATGTGACCTTAGGCAAGTCACTTAATCCCATTACCTTACAAAAACAGAAGTTAAGTCTTTTGGTATGCAGAAGTGGACAACTTTTACAGTTATTCATCAACATGTGTATCTTGGACAAGCAGTACAACTAAACAATCAGTTGAGTTAGGAGGAAGAGAGCAAGCTAAATTGATTTGGGGAAATTACAAAGCTTGTTTAGTGACTTCAAAATTCTCCATGAAACAAAGGTTTACGTTTTAATACAAATATTCTACCACTGATGTTGGATGTCTACAAGTTATAAAACATTATATTCTCTGAAGAATAAAAATATATATATCACACTGAGGACAATAGTTTGAGGTACATGGTGAATGTGTTCAGGCTGCAACATGTTAAAAAAAAGATGTCATCAAAGAAATTTGTGAATTAAAAAACATAAATAGGCAAGTCATGTGGGAAGACTGAAAGATTGCCATGCCATACATATCTTCACCATATTGAGAGAAACCAATGAAAGCTCCCATTATGTTGGTTAATCACTTGTGGTCAATTAGTGAAATAGTCATATTGGATGGACAGCCTTGGATGAGAAATTACACTGAGGAAAGCACAGAAAGTAAATGTGTCAAATGTTTACCATATACCAAGTCAACAAACAAACAAAAAAGACAGTCCCTATCCTCAAGGAAAACACAGACCAGTGGAGGAAAAGAACACATAAAAGGGAGCTGTAAATGGTGAGCATGGAGTTATTGATTGGGAAGAAGAAAAAAATATATATAGTATTAGGAGCAGAACTGGTTTGGAAATGAACATGACTGGCCTCTTGGATTTCCTCAAAAGGAAATTTTGGGTAAGAACTTATCAATGAGAGGAGCCTGAAGGGAATGGAGGCATCTCCAGCATGAGAAAGCAGCTGAATGGAAGTGATAAAAACACAAATTCATTTGCTTTGTTAGGGAAATGCCCAAACTGAAACCCTGAGATAAGCTTCAAATTATTAATAATTTTCATTTCAAAAATTTGGTTCATTCAAATCTTGAACAATTTAAAAAAAATTAGAATCTCAAGTTGGAAATACCAGCTTCTCCTAGAAACTTGAATTCCTTCTCCATCTTTCCTGATGTATGATTATACAACATTTGTTTAAACAAGGCTGGGGAACCCTTTCCCAAATTACTCTACCCCACTTTCATATAGCTTTTATTAGTCCAATAGGGAAGCCAAAACAGAAAATCTTTAGGGAAAGGAAGGAAATAGGATCATAAGACCTTAAAGTTCAACCTATACAATTTATAGTTGAGGAAACAGAGGGCAAGAAAAATTAGTTATATTCAGGCTCATGCAGGTATTAACTTTAAGAACCAGAACGGGAACTTCAAGATCCAGAAAGCTTCCTTTGTTCCCTTTCCATTAAACTGTGATGACCCAGTATAAGGACTTTCATTGTATCAATACCGAATCCCTGTGTTCCACTCCATTCTGGGGAAATGTCTTGGAGGATTTATAAAGAGATTCCAAAGGTCACATATTCCTGTATTTTCATTTGTAAATGTCCTTGGTTATGGGCACAATTAGAACTTTATAGATGATGAATCTGTGCCTTTTTCTTCTGTGGAAATAAACTACTCTAATTTGAAGTCTCTAATTTTTAGATCAAATGTACTCCAGGTTTCAACTAAAACTATTCTCAATATAACTGTAAAATTAGATTTCATGTCAAGATCTTAGAATCATGAATATATAGACATAGTATTAGAAGGGCATCTGATCTAAGCCTTTCATTTCATAAATGAAGAAAGTAAGGTCCAATGAGTTAATTAAGTGGTCCAAGGTCACACAGGTAGCAATTTCTGAGCCAGTATTACATTGCCCATCCTGCTCCAGACTACTTTTTCAGGTTTATTTCACATTATTTTTCCTCATACATGCTATTGCCCAGTTATGTTTCTCCCTAAATATTATATTGTATTTTCATTTTAATATCTTTTTATAGCCTAGATTTCATTCCTAAAGTATAATCCCTTCTTGTTATCCCCTCTTAAAAATCTTCAGCTTTCTGTTTTTCATTAGCATTTTATTTTTGTTCCAATGAATAAAAAAATTGCTTTTCTATCTCTCTTATTGTTCTTGATTCCCACTGATGAAAAAGAGAGAAAAAGAAAAAACCCTTGTTTCAAACACATTTAGAGGAACAAAAGAAATTCTTATATTGACCATGTCCAAACCTGTGTGTCTCACCACCTGTCTTCTGGTATTAAAGTTTTTTTCTTGCACTGATTAGACTTCTTAGCTCTTTCAATTTTTCTTCTTTTTTTTAAATATGATGTTCTGTTTTCTGGAATTATTGTTGTTCCTTTCACTGATTAGAGTTCTTTAGTCTCTCAATTTCTTTTCCCTTTTTTTTAAAATTATACTATTCAGGTATAGAATAAATTTGTTTCCTGGCTAATCTTATTTTTCTCTGAATCAGTCCATTCAAATTTTTCCAGATTTCTCTGATTTCATATATTCCTTAATTTCTTATAGCACAATAATATTCATTTACATTCATATGCCATAATTTATTTAACCATTTTCCAATTGATGGGGGTGGAGGGATGGAGAGAATTTAGTTTCCAGTTGATTGCCATCATAAAAATAGTTCTATAAACATTTTCAGGCATCTAGGATCTTTAATTTCTTTTATCTATTTGTGTTATCACCTGTTCAAAGGTTATATATCCACAATTTAGTAAATTGGGGGTCATAATTCTAAATTACTTTCCAGAATGGCTGTAATAATTCATGATGCCACAATAATGCATCAAAATGTCTTTTGTCCTACAGTCTCTTTTATGACTATTTAAAATTTGATGGGCATGAGACAAAATCTCTGCATCAGTATTTTAAAATCTTTCCAGGTTTTTCTGAAATCATATCTTTCTTAATTTCTTATAATATTCCTTTACATTCACATACCATAATTTATTTAGTCATTTCCTAATTGATGGAGGGGGAAAATTTAATCACTACTTCTTTGCCAAAGAGTTGCTTTAATGTACCTTTTTCTAATTATTAGGGATATGGATTTTTTCCCATGTGACTAAAGATAGCTTAGGTTTCTTCCCTTGAGAACTGTCTGTTTGTAATCTTTGACCTGTTTAGCTTTCTTGAGAGCTCTACTTAAGTATCATCTTTTGCATAAAGCTTTTCCTGATCTTTGAAATCTTTTCTGTTCCCCATACCATAGTGAGCATAGAACCAGAAAGATATGGGCTTGAGTCCAGTCTCTGACCCAAGGAAAGACATTTTTCTAGACAATTCAATAAATATATAAATTAGAGAAAAGATGCCTCCCTCTATGTAAGTTTCATCATTTGAGTTATTTCATTAACCAAATCCTAGAATTTCAACTCAACTGTCATCTTCTCCATGAAACTTTCTGTAATTTCCTTTTTTTGAGAGAAGGAAAGAAAGAAGAAACAGGAAATGTCACAGGGACCTGTACCTCTAGATACACTTCACTTGTAGAAAGAAACACCAAACTAAGGTGGAACTACTTTGAAGAGTAGGAAGATTCAATAAATAATTGAGATTCACTTATGTCTTCAGTAGAGAGTTGCTCATTTAATAATTATGATAATAATAATAAATAGCATTTTAAAAGAACTTACTATGAGTTGAGTTGTTAAAAACATTTTCTTGGGCAGTTAGATGGCACAGTGGCAAGAGCAATTTGACCTCAGAAACTTAATACTAGCTTAGCTGTGTGACCTTGGGCAAGTCATTTAACCCCATTATCTTGCAAAAAATCCAAAACTAAAAAAAAAATTTCTCACTTGATCCTCATAACAATCCCCTGGGGAATGAATTCTATTATTATTCCCATTTTACAAATGATTAAAATGAGGAGAGATTAAGAGACTTGTTCAGGGTCACACAACAAGTAACTATACAATATGAGGATTTGATCTCAGGTGTCCTGATTCCAGGCCTACTACTCTATCTACTGAAGCATCTACCTAATGATTTTGACTTCTCTTCCAGGAGTACTCTTCTTTTATCTGGTATTTCAATCATTATTACCTTCTGCTTTTTTATTGTTAATGGTATTCTTTCAAGGAGAATAGGTACTAACCTAATAGCTAGTTTTCAGTTGTGCTTTTTTTTTTTTTATCAAATTTTCTGAGTGGGGAAGAAGCAAAAACTTTTTCTAATACATCTGAAGACTCCTTGGGTTATGAGAATCTCTGACATAAACTTAACCAGTTTGACTTTTTCATGAAATCAGAAGCACCAGAATGGTTAAGTATATTATGGAGATAGACATACCTCCTAACTATGTGGAGAAAAGAGAATTAGGATCTCTCTTTTTTTTTATTCTTTGATGTTAGTTGTAGTTGAACTAACACCAAAGGAATTTAGGGTTAATTTAATTCCTGTGACTTTGCTTCCTTCATTGACTTTGTCAATGTTGTCAAGTTGACTTGAACTAAGGGAAGAACATTTGTGTGTGTGTGTGTGTGTGTGTGTGTGTGTGTGTGTGTGTGTGTGTATAAGGGTATTCCCTTGAACTGGAAGGATATACCAATAAAAGGTACAACTTACAGATAGAATTAAAATGCTTAAAGGATATTTCGTAGTATTTCAATTTCAAATAAAAACTAAAAAAAGTCACCATTGATATTTTATTGATCTTCACTGTAGTGGAATATTCTGTCTCAGAAATATATTATGATCTAAAGAAAAGGTCTTTTTCCTTCTTTCTAACTGGAATCAGGAAACAGATTTGACCTGGTTTGACAGTTGATGAAGTAGATAAATGGAAATGGTCAAATTACTTCCCTGAATCTTGGTTTTATAGTATATGAAACAGTGATAACAATACATTTGTTAATCTACATCACAAGTTATAGTGAGGAAAGTAATGTATGAATGTTACAATCTACAATCAATTTGATCATGTAAAATGGGAGCAAGACATTATATTGATTGTTTTTGCTTGGGTCCATTGTCCTCTGAAGTCTCATTTAATTCTCAATCTATAAAATTGAGAAAGTATGATCTTGTTTCAATTCCAGACTTGGGCAGGTAGGAAATATTTAGGAATGAATTTAGAAAAAACTAACTTATTTTTAAATATTTAGAACAATTAAAGAAAACTTAAAAAATGGTGTTAAATTTGACAGAATTGCCTTTACATGCAAAAGACTTAAGAGTGACTTGTACCTTATCAGGATCCTGTGAGGTAGGCGGGCATATCCCATTTAGCCCAATGGAGATAAACAAAGGTTTTAACTAAAAGACCCACACTGCAGAATTGCTAATACTCCTTTTGTTTCCAGAGCTGGCACTGCTTTTGGAAGTAGGGGCCTCAGTATAAACACTAGCCATAAATCTCCATCAACACCTAAGTACCTATCAGTCCTTCTTTGCAGATTTTCTAATGAGGTTTCCAGTCTTTAGGGACAAATCTCTTTATTAGCACCAAGAAGAATTGTGCAGCTCTTAAATTCACTTATTAACCTTAATTCTTATTCATTGTGTCACAAGTTCTGTCTGCCTTCAAAAGATCCTCTTATTTGTTTCTACTTTTGTTTTCTTGATATGGCAGAAAGATTCTCTGAGGTACTCTGTTGAAATGTATCTGTATCTTGAATGCCTTCCTCTAAGTAAATAGCAAACAATTCCAGTACCTATTCCTCTCCCAGAAGTGACTATTCTTCAGATAACAGATCTTAGCAATATTGATGGCTTGATTAGATTCCAATTACATCTCCTCCCCAGTCTGGTACCTAATTGAATTTGAATGCAGACTCCAAATTCACAAGCTTCTCTGCCTTTTAAAAATAAGGTAGATCCTTTAGGAACTGTGTCTTTGCTTTTGAAAGACAGCACTTCTGCTTAGGAAGTGGGATTATTCTATTGCATAGAAGGATAGATACAGTTAGTGCAATGTTTTTAAGGACAATGATAATAATAATAACAACAACAATAATAATAATAATAATAATGTAATTGCTATTTTTTGTCCAGTTATTTTTATTTGTGTTTTACTCTTCATCATTCCATTTATGGTGGTAATGTCACTGGAATGGTTTGCCATTTCTTTCCTTAGTTCATTCTACAGTTGAGGTAAAGGAAGCAAATAGGATTAAATGACTTGCTGAAGGTCACACAGCTAGAACATATCCGAGACTAGATTTGAACTCAAACAGATGAGTCTTCCCAACTCTAGGTTTATCCACTGTGCCAGCTAGCTGCCTCAAATTATGAGTAGGAATTCAATATCCGAAGAAGACAGAAATCAGGTTTAGATATAGGGACCATGGGGAGCAAAGATATATAAGCATAGGGCAGAGAATAGTTCCATTGGAATGGAATTTAGAATGAATAAAGGTGAATAATATGAACTATGGTTGGAAAGGGAGCGAGGTGCCAGTTTGAGATAGGCCTTGAGAATCACGCTGATGAGTTTAAACCTTATTCATTCACATTCAGTGGCTTTCAGAAGTCACTAAAATTTTTTGAGTGGTGGGGATGACATGAACAACTCAGGAAAAAATTTATTTTGGTTGTATTGTGTAGAGTAGATTGATGCAGTAAAGTCTTTCAAGAATGAAAACACCAAGAAGCTTTCTAAAGTTTCTGGAAACCTGCAGTTTACAAACTACACTCCATAGAATCCTTGTCATCAACGAGTCATCTTTTAAAAAACCCCCTAGGAAGGTATCATTAGGAAGAGACATCTCTCTCTCTCATTTTTTTTTTTAGGCTTTTGCAAGGCAAACGGGGTTAAGTGGCTTGCCCAAGGCCACACAGCTAGGTAATTATTAAGTGTCTGAAACCAGATTTGAACCCAGGTCCTTCTGACTCCAAAGCTGGTGCTTTATCCACTGCGCCACCTAGCCTCCCCAGGAAGAGGCATCTCTGTGTAAGTCTGATGACCTCAAGATTCCATTATCACAGCAGTTTGGGGTCTAAGAAATGAAAATGACTATAGATAGCTCTCTCAATCTCCAAAACCCTGAAAAAGTATCTGATTACTGATATTTTTGATATAAAACTGCAATGATAAGTCTTCTGAGCAATCAGTCTTCTAGAAAACCCATAGTTATGCCACTAGAGAGAAGCTGGGGAAGTAAAGAGGAAGAATAAATAGAACCAATACTAATGTCCTTTTGCAGGCTTAAAATGTTAGGTATGAGCAAGTGAAGATACCCATCAAATAAGAAACAGGAAATTGGTAGAAATGACAGACAGGAAGGAGAAAAAATAAGCATTTATATAGTGCCTACTCTGAGTCACGCTATGTGATTGTTTTAAAAAAAATTTTTTACAAACATATTATTTGAATCTCAAAATTCTATGAGTTAGGTGCTATTTTTATTCACATTACATAGTTTAGGAAACTGAGGCAAACAGTTTAAGTGACTGAAGTTGAGATAATCCTAAAAAAGAGCCAATCTTATCTTTACCTATTATTAGGAGCTATCAAGAAGTAGATAAGTCTCAGAGAAATATGATGATCTTGGTGACCACATGGGAGATTAAATTAAGAATGCTTAGAAAAACAGATGAAGAAATCTAGCCTCACTGAAGGGTAGAATTGGTCATTGCCCACATAAATGATTAGCATTTTTATGTATTTGTCACAAAACCCAGCAGGAAGAGATAGAAAAGATAATTCATTTTAAAATAATTGCAGATAGTATAAAATACTTGGGAATCTACCTGGCAGGAAACACATAGAAATTATACGAACATGATTACAAAACACTTTTCACATGAATAAAGATATATCTAAACATTTGGAGGTGTAGTAATTTATCATGGAAAGGTCAAATCAATAAAAAAATGACACTACTCCCTGTTAATTTATTTATTCAGTATCATATCAAATAAACTGCCAAAGAATTATTTTTTAGAGCTAGAAAAATAAAAATAAAATCTTTTTGTAGGAATAAAAGATTGAGAATAATTTGGTTCTGGTTCTAGATATAATGTAGAGTGGTTAATAACTGGAATTTATGTATACAATATACAGAAGTAAATGAATACAGTAATCTAGGGGTTAATAACCCAAAGATATAACTCATCATTCTTCAAAATTGCTAGAAAAACTGGAAAACTTTTCAACAGAAACTAGACATAGATTGCCCAAATAAGTTCAAAATTGGTACATAATTTTACTATAAAGGATAATATAAATAAACTAGGAAAGCATTGAAAAGATACCTTTCAGATGTATGATTAAGGGAAGAATTCACTAAACAAGAGACAGAAAGATGAAAAAAATAAAATGAACAATTCTGATTATGCTAAATTAAGAAATTTTTGTACAAACACAACCAAATGCGTCTACAATTAGAAGAAGAAAATGGAGAAATTTTTATGGTAAGTTTCTTTGATAAAGGCCTAATTTCTCAAATATATATATATATATATATATATATATATATATATATATATATATATAGAGAGAGAGAGAGAGAGAGAGAGAGAGAGAGAGAGAGAGAGAGAACTGCACCAAATTTATAAAAATAAGAGCCATTTTTTAGGCAATAAGTGTTTAAAAACATATGAATGGGGTGTTTTCACAAGAAGAAATCAAAACTATCACTTGTTTTTATGGGGGGAAAATGCTCTAAATTGCTAATAATTAGAGAAATTCAAATTAAAACAACTTTGAGGTGTCACTTGATACCTATCAGATTGGTTAAAGTGACAAAAAATTACAAATGTTGAAGGGGAGATAGAAAAAAATAAATACACTAATACATTTTTGGTAGAATTGTGAACTGATCTAACCATTCTATAAACAAAGGGTCATAAAACTGCATACCCTTTTGACCATATAATACAACAATAATTCTGAATCCCAAAAATGATTAAAGAAAAAGGAAAGGGTTCATATCTATAATAATACTTATAGTATCTCTTTTATGATGGTAAATAATCATAAATTAAAGGGATGTCTATAATTTGATGAATGGCTGAACAAGTTGTGGTATATAATTGTAACAGAATACCACTGTGCCATAAAAAATAAGGGGAATGACTTCAGAAAAAAAAAACTTGGGAAGAGTTTATATGAGCTATTACAAAGTAATGCGAATAAAACTGGGAAAGTAGTATACACAATAACAATAATATTTTAATTATAATCATCTGTGAAAGACTTGGCTACTTGGATCAATAAATGCTCCTTGATAATTCTAAGACTTTTTATGAAAAATTCTACCTACATTTGAAGAGATTTATATATTCTGAGTGCAGATTGAAGCACATTTTTCACTTTCTTTTATTTTTCTTACTTTTTTTTCCCATAACATGACTAATGTAAAATGGTTTTTGGTACTTCATATGTGTAAAGGCTATTGTATTTCTTACTCTCTCAATGAGTAGGGGAGAAGTGGATGGAGAGAAACTGAAAAATTAAGAACTGAAAAAAAATTATGGGGGTGGGGGAGGAATAATTCCTTAGTTTATAGGGTAAGCTTTAGACAAACCAAATGGCATAAACTTGAAATGGTAATGAGAGAAAAAAATTAAAACACTGAAGATCTTCAAAACAAGTGAATACAAGGGTTTACAACTTCATTATACTTTACTCCTTTTCCTTCACTCTACAGCCTGGCCAAACTGCCTTTTTGCTGTACTTCAAACATGAAATTACATCTAATGCCCCATCATATTTGCACAATTTGCCATGCCGTCAGTCATCTCTCTTAATGTACCTCTTTCAAAATTCAGCTCAAGTTGGCATACAAGATTTCCTTATCTCATCGATAACAGTAGCTTTCTCCCATAGATTTACTTAGCACACATTTTGCTTATATAATTTAAGTATATGCTTTGTCGCCTACTAGAATAAGGTTCCTTAAACATAGGTAATATTTCATTTTTGTTTTCCACTCTCCCAATGTCAACCATAATACCTGGCATATTAAAAATGCTTTAAAAATGTTTGTCTGACAAGAGATAGAGAAGATCATAATATGCAAAATGGGCCAATTTGATTACATTAAATGTAAAAGGTTTGCACAAATAAAACCAATGCAACAAAGGCTAGAAGAAATGCAGAAAGTTGGGCAAAAAAATTTTATAGCTAGCATTTCTTAAAAAAGGATTCTTTTCTAAAATAGAGAACTGAGTCAAATTTATAAGAATACAAGTCATTCCAATTGAAATATGGTCAAAGTATATAAACAGGCAGTTTTAAAACTATCCATAGTCATAAAAATGTTCTATATAATTATTGATAAGATAAATGCAAATTAAAACATCTTTACTGTTATTGCTACTCAGATTGGCCAATATGACAAAAAAAGGAAAATGATCAATGTTGGAAAGGATATAGAAAAACTGGGAAATGTTTTGTAAACTAATCCAACCATTATGGAGAATAATTGGAAACTTTGTCCAAAGGACAATAAAACTGCAAATCTGTTGATTCAGCAATACTGCTACTAGGTCTGTATCTCAGAGAGATCATTCAAAAGGGAAAAAACCCACATGTATAAAAATATTTATAGCAGCTCTCTTTGTAATGACAAAAAATTAGAAATTGTGGTGTTGCCCATCAATTGACAAATGACTGAATCAACTTTGTATGTGATGGAGCATTATTGTACTCCATGAATGGGTAGACTTCAGCAAAGACTGAAATGACTTATATAATCTGATGCTGAATGAACTGAACAAAAGCAGTACTTTGTATACATTAATAGCAACATTGTGTAATGATCAAATATGTTGTACTTAGCTCTCCTCAGTAATATAATAATCAAAGACAGGACTTGTGATTGAAAATACCATCCACATCCAAAGAACTACTGAAACTTTATGCAGACCAAAGCATACTATTTTTCCATTTAAAAAAATGTTTTATCTTATGATGTTTTACCATCTTATGCTTTTTTATGGAAATATGCTTAACACAGTTATATATGTTTAATATATCAGATTGTTCACTCTCAACAGTAGGGATAGGAGAGAGAGAGAGAAAAATGTAGAATGTAGAACTCAAAACCTTATAAAAAGGTGAATATTGAAAACTAACTCCATGTAATTGGAATACTAAATAAATAAATGAAAAATTTTTAAAAAATTGTTTGTTTAACTAACTGAAGATAAGTGCAGAATTCCCTGAACTCAAGGTATGGAGTCTTGAACTCCAAGTAGAAAAATGCATTCCCAAATGTAGGGGTTCAAGATATAGGTCAGAATATCCAAGGTTCGAGAACATTTTGGTAGGTTTTGTGTATATATGTGGAAATAAAGGACAGAAATCATTTGTGAATTTTCAAAAAGAAAATGTAGTTAACTTTTGCTAGATTTTAATCTCCATCACTTGTAAGGGAATTGCGCTTTAGTGAATAAGAATGGTGATAGTAGTAGTTAACAAAACCTGTAGAGCTCAGAGATACTTGACTGGCATATTTCTGGCTACCAGTAAACTCAGAAAACTTAGGACTTGGATTCTTTCACC
Source organism: Macrotis lagotis (assembly GCF_037893015.1). Lineage (NCBI taxonomy): Eukaryota > Metazoa > Chordata > Mammalia > Peramelemorphia > Peramelidae > Macrotis > Macrotis lagotis. The sequence goes on along the minus strand of NC_133662.1, from coordinate 119,532,895 downwards.
CTCCCCCCTTCCAAGGTTTAAATTTTCTTTAAAAAACCTTGTCCTTAATGGGTAGGGAGGAGATGGAATAAACTTTTTTCTAATCAATTTTTTTTTTAAATTATATTTGTCATATTTCCCAAGCTTTCCTATTTTTAAGATGGAGTTATTTTCATAGGAATTATTCTATTATTATTATTTAGTTCTTAAGTTAATTTTAACATTTAACATTAACTTTTTAACTATTATGGGCTATAGTTTAGGTCTCTCAAAACTAGCTAAATAACTTCAACTCATGCTGAAGTATCATGAAAGACAATGACATTTCCAGTCTGTCATCTGGATTAGTACAGATGTGTGTCTTGTACAATGTCCACTGTACACTGTATGTGTACTAGTACAGATTCCAAACACAATAAATTGTCCATATCATTTGAAAAACTTGAGAAAATGGAAATTTGACAACAGGGAATCTGTCTGTAGCAGGGTTCATTTATATTATAGGAAGCGTATTTAATGCTTTCATTATATTGGAGTCAGCTTGAGTAAATTGCTCAGTAGAACCCATTCAGCAGGATACAGTATTTACATGCGTTTTGCTATCCTTTTGTGCATAATATTAATTGCTAAATGAAGAAAACCAGTATTTTGTCTGCTTAAAGAGAAATACCAATGGATTAGATTGGCATTTCTTCATTCAAACCCTTTCCTCTTAGAAGGTAGTTAGAATAATCTTATATTAAAATTTAAAATGATGAGGGAAGAAAATTATTTGACCTTTCTTTTCTCTCTACTAGTGTCAACATTTGCTATCTAGAGAAAAAAATAAACACATGCTTGGACTTTGTCCATATTACCATTTTATTGTTTCATTATTCTTTTGTCTTTACCCCTAGACCATAACAAATGTTCAACTATTATTACACTATGTCCTTGTGCTTGGCAGCACGATGAAGTGTTAGCTCTCAGAATTCATAGTCAATCAACTGAAATCTGAGGAAGCATATTTCTTCCACTTCTTTCAGTTTCCACATTTTTCTATTAGAAAGGAAAAGTTTCTGAATGCACCTGGTGAGAATTATATTATATCTTATAAATATAAAAACATCCCTTCAGAGTTGGAAGGAATTTTATAAAAATCTTTTTGTGATATCAGTTTAAGGAAACTGAGTTCTGGCAACTTCAAGTGCCTTCTATCAATTACATAACTCATTAGCAGTATAGTTGGGACTAGAACATAGGTCTTTTGACTTACTCTAGTATTCTTTCCAAGGTACCATTGTTTCTTTTATTATTGAAGACTATCAAGCTATATGCTTCTCTGAAACTAAGGATTTTACTGAAAGACAATTTTACTTTTATGAACCAATATAAACATTCAAAGTGATCAAATTCAGAAAACAAAGCAGAAACTAAATAAATTAGTACACCCATAAATGAATATATATGAAATAATATATATCCATATGGTTTAACTCATCATTAAAAGAGCTATAAACTGAATACATAAAGTGTCTAATCTTAACAAAATGAAGTTAAGAAAATTTCCATTGGTTTTAGAATTTTAGATTCAGGATTACTAAATAGAGTTCAGAAGAAATAAAAAAAGTATAGAAAACAAAAAAGAAACTAAAAACTGCTCATTTGACTTTGCATACAAATACATATACATATATACATTCATATATCATACATGCATACATACATATGTATTAAACGAACCAGGGTAAAAGTTAATTTTGTATGTAAGTTCCAGTAACTACCTATTCTTATAATATGGATGTGATCCTAGGTCTTTGAAGACTGTTTTTGTAGTATTTGAGTCTTCATGATGCAATTAGGATCATGTAAGATTGTGTACAGTTTGTTCAAGAAAGAATAGTACCTCTGCTTTGAGGGCTGCTAACCCCTATTCAGGGTTGCTTTCTACTTTGTTGTCCACCTGAGCCACCAATCTACCACTGGTTCCAAGAAGATATAGCATGCACAGAGACCACACCCCATAAACTGTTTCACATTAGGCTAAACCAGGTTGAAAGTAACAGAGGAGTCTCAAACCCTTTGGTGAGTTAGGGGAATGTCTACCACAAGCATGTGAAGTCTTCCACTGGTGAAATGGGTAGATAAGAACAATTTATTCCAAGACCACGAAAACAGCTTTAGCCAGTGCTGTGGAGTCTGTAGGGTCATCTTCTCACTATAAGCGGCTGTGGGAATTAGCAAGACCCTGGATGACTGAGTAGCCCTTTTAAGGATCACATTGCTCAACTCCTGGGATGAGGAAAGGTTGGAAAAGGTGCTCTAAAAACTGCTTGTTCAAACCTGGTCTGATTACCATGGAGAGTGAGTATCTCACCTTGTTGTTGAAATACAAAAAAAAAAAAAAAATGGAACTTTCTTTAAATACAATTCCACTCTCCAATGGTATATGGAATGTGCATACACTCATAGACAACACAAAATCCAGCAGACTGGAAAGACCAATAGGTCATGTTGCAAGAGAACTCAGTATCATATCCAATAGCAACCCTGAGTAAAATAGGGCTTGCAAATAAAGCCAGCTTGCTGAAGTTGGAACTGAAAACACATTTTCCTGGAGTGGTTGCAGCAAAGGAGACTATCATGAATCAAAACTAATATAGTCAACAAGCTTACATGTCTATCAAAAGGAGTGAAAGACAGATTCATGATAATTAATGAATTTGCCACTTGCAGCAAAATGCCATGCCACCACCATTAGTACTGATGCTCCCATGATGATGAATTCTGAAGTAAAAAAAAAAATATGAAGATCTAGAGACCCTTATCATCAATGAACTAAAAGAGGATACACTTTTAATTCTAGGTGACTTTAATTCTGGAATAGACTTAGAATACTAGATATAGGTAAGAGTCCAGGGAAGAACAGAGTTGGAAACAGCAATAGCAATGGTCATAGTACTGAAGACTTGTTCATCTCATGACTTTCTCATCACCAATAGTGTCTTTCATTTTTGTAATAAATCTTCCTGAATACACCCTCACAGCAAACATTGGCATCTAATAGACTATGTGATTGTAAGGAGAAAAGACAGATAGAATGTGAGAGAGACAAAGGCAAGGTGTGGTGCAGAGTACTGGACTGATCACAGACTCATATTCTCCAAGCTAAATATTCACATTCAACTGAAGTAGTAGTGCAGGGAATAGATTGTTCTATGAGAATCACAAGGTGTTTCTCTTTTAGTCATTGCTAATAAGATTCTTGCCATAATATTCTTCAGCAGGTTGATCCTTCAAGTGAATGATTGTGGTTTGCCATTTCACCTGACAATTCATTTTATAGATGAGGAGACTGAGGCAAACAGGGTCAAGTGACATGCCCAAGATTCCACAGCTAGTAAGTATCTGAAGTCAGATTTGAACTTGTGAAAATGAGTCTTCCTGATCCCAAGTCTAGTGCTTTATCCATTGTATCAGTTAGTTGCCCTGAAAGACTGTCTATAAGCATGTTGTTGAGTCATTTCATTTATGTCTGATTCTTCATGGCCCTATTTTAGGGTTTTCTTAGCAAAGATACTGGAGAGGTTTACAATTTCTATCTTCAGTCCAATTTACAGATGAAGAACTGATACAAAAAGGGTTAAGTTATTTGTGCAAGGTCAAACAGGTAGTAAATGTCTGAGACTATATTTGAACTCATAAAAATGGAGCCTTCTTAGTTCAAGGGCACCACCTAGTTGCCTCAAAGTATGAATCTTCTGAATGCATGGAAATAGTTTAAAGAAATTTATTTTTGCTCATTGTGTCTGATCCTTCATTACTCCATGGACCTTATTAAGTCAATATGGGTCCATAGGGTATGCTTGATTGGTATCCTAGAGTAGTTGCTTCTCCAGTGGATTAAGAAAAACAGAAGTTAAGTGAGTTGTCTAGGATCATATAGCTAAGTGTCTGATGCTAAGTTTGAAATCAGGTCTTTCTGACTCCAGGTCCAGTACTCTATCTAGCTGATATTAAATTGAAGACTAAGTCAGCAAGCTAAACTCATCCAAATTCTATTACACTAAAAAAAAGATTTTGAGTATAGATCCATCAATTTGCTGGTCTTAATACAGATCCAGTAATAATCTGGTTCTTAGCTAGTCTGGTCCTCTAAATTTGAGGATGCTCATTTTTAGGATAATGGTCACTAGATGGTGAATGATTTTGACCATAGAGACTCATTTACTAAGGCATGGAGATATGATTTTCTGTATCAGTGGAGAGAGTCCTCATAGCAATCATGCTGGAATTCTTGAAATTTGAAGTTAAGTTTCAGGAACAAATCCAGAGCTACTGTTTGCTATCCAAATTGATTTTTTACTGATTAATTTCCTTGCATTAAACATGAAGTACAATGGCCAGCAAAGCAATGGAGAAAAGAGAATGTTCAGAGCATCAGATGAACTTACTGTTTCTTTTTGAATTTCTTTTTTATTACTCATTGCTTTGTTACAATTTTGTGTTAATGCTACTTTTACACTTGAATAAAGAATAATTGCAGATAATGGATATGACAGCATGAGCTAGGATTAGTGTGTTCAGCAGTGGTTTGATCATTACAGAGAAAATACTAATTTGAAAACCCAAATTCTATTCTTTGAGCTTATGTCTCATTATTGCAATAACATAAACAGTTCATTACATGTGGAAAATAACTTTTAAAAAATATAGCTCCACTAGGGGGTAAAAAGAGAAGGATAAAAGGACTATTGGCATAACTTATAACAAATACTAGTCACTACTGGTATTTAGAAATTTATATCTAGAGTCTTAGAAACGACATGACATTTGAATATCAGTGATGCAAAAAGACCAAAAGACTAAATGGGTCCTTTCAATGAAACAAACAAACAAACAAACAACTAAACAAGATAAGTGAGCAGGTTGTGAATATTAAGATGATTTACTTAGTCAAAACTTCTTGGAGTTTAGGTTTTAAATCTTTAATTTTACCAAAAGTTAATGGATAAACCCTTCTAATAAATATGATCACAAAACCAGTATTCCTACTTTTAAGGGGGGAACAAATATGTCAGAGATGAAAGATGACTACAGCACACCTAATATAAGATGGGTCTAAGTGTATTTAATACAAGTTAAAGAATATCAATCTAATTTGTTGTGCTTTCAAAGTATATTAGATATGCATCACCTGCTGTTCTGATGGCAGTAACAGAAAGGAAAAAAACAACAGCACTGGTTAACCTAATTTAACTTTGACATGATAGACTAAAGTAACAAATAAGACTTTCTATTAGAAATGTTACTGATCTTTGCCACCTCAGAGGACAGGAAGTATAAGAGCAATGCCCCCTCTAGTAAACCACAGATGTGTTAAGCCATACTTTTCAAAAATGTCAACTCCAAGTTATCCCTGGTGATGATGATAGTTGTAAAAAGTATCTTTTTTTGATACTGAAACATGGAAGCTTAATGATTTCAGCTTTTTCCCATATCTAACAGGGGACTTGGAGCATGATTTTACTCCTAAACCCAATCTGACAGTGCTATAAAACAAGACTTTTTCCCCAGGATAATTTGCACAGATATTAATAAAACATATACTAGAAAATGACAATTGAATATATTTGATTAAAATTGATACAATGATAATAATAGAAAAAAGGCAAGAGCTTTCTCTGAAAAATAAAAAAAAGAATGATAGTCATCAGACTGGGTCATGTTCCAATGATAATTACAGTTGATGGGCTAGATGGCAGTTCAGTAGTCCTAGGTTTCCTTTTAATAAAATTTTAAAAGGAAATATTAATTATACTTTCCCCTCTTAATAAACAGTGATATCAACTTGATTTGTAACCTAATGGTCTTTGCTGCTTGACACATTGCAAGGCAGGGCAGCAGACCACAAACTCATTTTCTTCTCCCTCCCTTTACTCTCTCAATAGTCTTTATATCCACAGACCTCAGTATTGCCCTCAACCACAAAACCTGCTCTCCTTTTCTTTCCACAACAAAGGATCCAGAAGGAATCATTTCTCTTCAAAGGTCAAGCAAGATCAGCTGTGAACAATTCATGGGTGCACATTATTAAATTTTCTCCTCTTAATGATTATTCCATTAACTGGAAAATGATTCTGTTAATTATAAGTACAGCATATGTATGGGCTCATAACAATTGTGTAGACTGAAATTTTTTCTCATAGACTCTCATAAAAAATTCCAAATGGTTATTAGTACATTTCATTTTCCATGTTATTAACATTTAGCAACTATTTTGCATAGATATTGAAGAATTAAAATCTACTTACAGTTCAGAGAGGTTAGGAAGCCCACAATTATGATCTATGTAGAATGAATTTCTCCCAATTGCTATAGGCGTCAAAACAAGATGCATTGAATGAAAGGAGGGAGATTATTTTAATTTAAGTCAATTTGGACGAATCTATGCAGTAGTTCTTATATGGATTCCTGAGAAATCTTATTGGGTTAGTCTAGAGAGCTGGCCTTGAGGAATACCTCAATTTAAATCGTACTTCTTTCACAGACAAGTAGAGTGATGGGGAGGGAAAGACCCTTAGGCTTTTGGAATAGAATAGAAACAATTACTACTTAATTTCACTTAGTCTTCAAAACCCAAACAAAGAGCCAGGTGAGACTTGATTATGACCTCATACTGACCAATCAGCAAGTATCCCAAGAAGCTCCATTTGAATCCCAATGGATTTTATCAAAGCCTGACTTTCTAATCTAGAGCTATATTTCCAAAAATCATGAATGAAGTTACATGAGACAAAAAAGTTAACTGTCACAGTCTTTTGAAAAAAAAAAGATAGAATAAATAAGTAAAATAAGAAAACATCTAGCTCCTAAAATCCAAGATACCTTGTAAAGTATGTGAACAAAATTTATTGATTCTTTGGTGAAGGTATACTAGGCTGTATGTATCTTACCTCATATAAACTGAGACCTGGAAAAGATCTTAGCTTAAAAAGCCAAAGTCTCCCACTGTGGCTGTTAACAGTCATTCTTACCTAACTCTTGCTTCTGAACTCAGATAACCCTGGAGTTGAGAGTGAGACTGGTGACTTTGTATTTCTCTGGTTCACTCATATTTAATTCACTTATAAATTAAGCCTTCAAGAATGAAGGTCAAGGGGCGGCTAGGTGGCACAGTGGATAAAGCATTGGCCCTGGAGTTAGGAGTACCTGGGTTCAAATCCGGTCTCAGACACTTAATAATTACCTAGCTGTGTGGCCTTGGGCAAGCCACTTAACCCCATTTGCCTTGCAAAAAAAAAAAAGAATGAAGGTCAAACAGTAATTTTTGTGACCATGGGCAAGTAACTTAACCTCTCAAAGTTTAAGGCTGTTATCTAATAATGCAAATAATAGGTGAGTTTTTGCATTAATGTGGTTAAAATCACACATCTGTACCATATTCATTTCCTCTGCCAAATATAAATGAGTCAATATCACAAACATACATGTATGTCTATGTACACACACACACATATGTACACACCTTCAAAGAAGGACCCTTCTCCTGAAGATGGTTAATAAGAGTATCATTTTCCAAGACCATTTTCATCTCTGTTATTTCTTTTATAACATGAACATTTGAAGGTAGGTATCAAGGCAATGTGTATTTAAGAATTTTCAAGGATGTTATTAGCATATTGCTCTTGGTTAGGTGAATTTACAAAATCTCTTAAGACTATAGCTATAAGGGCAGCTAGGTGGCATAGTAGATGGAGCACTAGTCCTGGAGTCAGGAGGACCTGAGTTCAAATCCAACCTCAGACATAATTATCTAGCTGTGTTGAAATGCTGAACTTTGTATAACCCCTGTGCTGTGGCAAAAAGGGGTTCTTGAAACTTCTGGGTCCTGAGAACTTCTCAGCTATGAATATATATCTTCGTGGTACCTCTAAGTCTAGGGAACATCCTGGACAGGGAGGTATGTCTTATGCAAATAACTGACTCTGAGGTCATGAGATATACCATACATCTTTTGTGTTACTAGATGTTCACCAGATATTGAGTAACCTAACCTTTGCTGTATTTCCTGCTTCTGTAACTCTTGCTTGTGCTGTAGAGCCCCCTTCCCTCTGTGTTTAGCCTTTATAAACTTTAGCCTTTATAAATCACTGTGTGATTTGGGCTATTAGCTCCATACAGTTTCTGGCAATAAACTTAGCCTAAAACTCTGCTGGTCTTGATCTCACACCTTTTTCAGCACAACAGTGTGATCTTGGGCATGTCACTTAACCCCATTACCTCACAAAAGTGAAAAAAAAAAGACTATGGCTATCACCTAATCTACTGTTGGTTCATCCAAAAGCTACAATTCATCCAAAGGCCACAACTATTGACTTAAACCACATGAAAGAAAGGCACTTGGAAGGTGCTCTGTCTCTTTGCACATCCTAGGGGAGTGGTTCCAGCTCATACAAATGATGAGACATAACCAAGGGAGATCACACTCACTGATAGCAGCCCCAAGTATCTGGCTCTTGAATCTGGAGTGCTCATACATATTGATTCTACTGGTCAAACCATTTTCCTGACTGAAGCTGCAGTTGTCTTGTCCCTTCTTCTTGATGTGCATTACCTGGGCTCAGCATAGGCTTGTCTTACCTATCCAGCATAGGGGGCCTGTTTGATATGGTTCTATCATGGGGCTCTTTATTCTGTTTGGCATGAGTTGCCTAGTGAATCTCTGGAATATGAGGATCAGTAACTTATAGATACCTTGTCTGAGATTGGGTGAATTGAGACCTCAGGTTTATTAAAAAAAAAAACCTAACTAATCATGGCAGACAAAACATATGGTACCTTCAATGACATGTCATTACATTGCCATTAACTAATCTCATGCTTATATCTTTTCTGTTCTATGAACCAATGGCATGAAAATCCTCTCATTGATGAAAGCACGTAGACAACTTCACATAGTCATCTGTATATTTACTTTGCCTTAGTCCACTGATCTCATATACATTAACTTATGTGCATAATTAGGGTGGGATGAACAAAGAATTCCCTTAAGAGGGCACTGAGTTTTGCCATGTTAAGACTTGACTTTCACATCTTTTTTGTGACTACATCTCACCTCTTCCACCTTTATTATAACTTAACCTCAGTCACATGTCTTCCACTGTAGTTCAAGTCCTCATACCTTCTAACCTGGCTTTTTCTAAAAGTTTCTTAATTCTTTATTTTTTTCTTTGAATTTACAACAGAATAAAAGGTGAAAAGGACTTGGGTCATCAAATGTCATGCCTTCATTTCATACTTCATACAAAGACTCAGAGAAATTATATGTGACTTTTTCAGTATAAAACTCTAAGTTTCCAAGATAGATGTGAACTCGTCTTTTGATTCCAAATTTAGCACTCTCTCCAATGTTTCTTGCTCCCAAAATAACATTCTTGAGCTCAGGTCTGACCATGTTGCTCTCTTGTCCAAAATTTTCATATTATCTATTGATTGTTGTGAGGAATATACCTTACATGAGTCTTTATCATTAGATAAAATATAAACTCAATCTTGCATTTAAGGTCTTTCAAAATCCTATTCTAACTTATATTTTCAGATATATTTATTCTACATATATTTTTTTCATGTAGTCCCCCCCCCAATAGGAAACCAACACTTTTTGTGGTTTTCTTATCCTGGACTATTAATGATTCCTTGATCTTTGCCCTTTTCCTTCCCTATAATTTTACAAAAAATTGTCCCTCCAGTACTGAATTAACTTTTTTCATTAATTCAGTCTTTGGAATGGTTTTTCTTCCTAGAAGTACAGATCACATGCCACCTAGTCCTTGAAGTCTTTCCTGATTTCCTCAGATAAAAGCACCTGTTCTTTATGCATACTGTCTTACAGCACTCTTCTTTCTCTTTTCTTTTTATCCATCACATTTTACTTCATATTTCTTTGTTTGCCCAAGAATCCAAAAGACAAACAGTGAAGTGAGGAATGGAAGATGAAATAACTGATAAAACAAAGGTTGGACCTTCTGAACAATTTATTAAGTAAGACATGACAATTGTTCAATGAACTGGAACCAGCTTCAACTTCAGCACTACGTGTTGAATAAAGGAGGAAATAGATATTTTAAAATTAAAAACAATCAAATAAGCACAATTAATTAAAAGAAAGCAGTCAGAATACAAATTAATCTGTTTCCTAGTTAGAGGAAATATTATAAGCATAATCTAGATTCTTGGGTAAGGGTCTCTAAGCTGCAGGTAGAGGTGGTACACCTTCCCAGCTATGCAGGGATAGGTTCAAACAATGCAATAAATTTCAACACAATTCTCACAATATAATACAGCTTTCTCACAAGAAAGAAATTAGACTAGACTCATAATTGAATAGAAAGGGAACTGAACTAGCTCCAGAATTGCATTACAAGATGGATTTAGTATGGTTCACTCAATTCTCACTACCACTTGCTGTTCTAATTCTCTTGGTAATTTTAATCTTTTTCATTGTATTTACATTTTATAGAATGTGTCTCCTGCACCAGAACAGTGCCTTGCACATTGTAAAAGATAAATAACTGTTGAATTTGAGTTTTGAAATAGTGTTCTTCCTCTAATATATGTAACTTAATGAAATAGTACTTGTTTTCTGAAAGGGTCTATGAAGAGGAAGAAAATACAATTAAGAAAGGCATGGAAAATGAGAAAAAATATATATAGAAAATTGAGTCAGTTCAGCAAAACATACCTAGAAGCATATTTTTAGACTGTCCCCATCTTTATCAATTGCTTTGAGATTTTTTTTTTAGGTTTTTTGCAAGGCAGTGGGGTTAAGTGGCTTGCCCAAGGCTACACAATTAGGATTATTGTCTGAGGCTGGATCTGAGCTCAGGTACTCCTGACTCCAGAGCTGGTGCACTATCCACTGTGCCACCTAGCTACCCCAATTGCTTTGAGATTGTGAAGTTTTCTTAGAAGAAGCAGAATATATGAAAATACCAGTACAACAGGCTATTATGCAAATTTTCACTCACAGTTGGATATACAGCCTAGTCTGAATAACCCAGAGCTAAGGGAAGAGGTATTACAACCAAAGGCTATTTTCAAAATCATAGCCACTGAAGGAGTGGAGTGGGCTAGTTCATAGCTGTCAGAAAAAACAATACATATGTAAAAGAAAGGGAGATGACTACTACTAGAGAAAGAGAGGATCAAAGATCTTATTGGAGGCTGCCCTTCTGCCATGACATGCAGGTTACACAAAGTTCTTTTCACTTCTTATTCTGTATAGGGATGTCTGGATTCCATTCTTCAAACAACAAGGTAGAGGCAAGGTGTAGGAGGTTTTGCAAGGATGATGCCTGGAAGTTTTTGCTTAGAAAATTCCAGGAATAGGATATTTGATGAAAGGATGGATGCATCAACCAAAAGCCAACAGCATTTATGAAAATGACTTAATATTTAATGTTAAACACTTATGGATAAAGAGAGCCATAAATCATATGATCCCTTTCCTCTAGGAGATTAAATTTCACACAACTGAAATAGAAAGTATAACTAGAGCAGAAATAGCTTATCGCTGGCCAGATTCAGGAAACCAGGTTGTTGTAGTCACTATCATCATTGCCACCACTGCCATCATCCTTATTGCTGTTTGAACTCCCATAGATACAAAAATAAAGACAAAATTCCCAAACTACTTAATTTTTCCCCATATAAAATCTAGGAAGATATATAGAATGGGTACAAATTTTCTATTAAAATCTATAATCACATAGGAGGTAGACTTAAAAAAAAATATTTTAGAGGTAGAGGCTTATGCCTGTATCACCTGAGTATTTGAATGCTGAAAGCACAGAAGAGAATATTATATTGCTAGAATACTTTGGAAAAGAGTCTATAAACTCAAGGTTTGTGTAGGGGCACATTAAGGAGCTTTTTATGACTATAGGTCAGGGCTTATATAGGGCAAAAACTGATAACTTTGCCCACCTCTGCTTCATTTAAATTAAATACATGAGCATTACATTCATGAGCAAGTCAAACTGTTCCCCTAAGTGAAGTCTTTGGTTCTCTTTGAGAAGAATGCTGAACAGCAACAGCCCTATGGTAGTAGCAGCAGAAGCAGCAACAAAAACAAGAAGTTGGGGATAAGTCTGTCAAGATAGGCTTAGGTCAATCAATCCATTTTCTTCATGCTACAAAGTTGAGATTCCTAAAGCACAAATCTTATGTCATTTTCTCTGCTCCTAAAATTCTAGTGACTCCCTGTCGACGCAACATTTTAAAAAAAGACCCAAGACCTCCTATTGTCATTTAATGACAATTTGGAATTGTCCCACTCTATCTCCAGACCTTTCAAGCTTATTGCTCCTTCCTCCCATTCACATGCCCTATCTTTCAGCTCAACTAGACTACTTGTTCTTGTACTTGAGTTTCTATCAGACTCTTTTATTCTTATGAGGACTTATTTGCTCCTCAACTCCATCTCTTTGAGTTCTCAATTTCTTTCAAGTATAAGTTTTACTTCTGTCTTCAATATGAGCCTTTTCTGATCTTCCTTGTTAAAACCACCCCCCTCCACAAATTGCTATTCATTTTCTTTAAACATATTTATATTAAAATACTCATATCTGTTCCTTGAGAATATGACTTTATTGTCATTATTTGTTCGTGTGTGTGTGTGTGTGTGTGTGTGTGTGTGTGTGTGTGTGTCTGTAACAGTCTTTGGCACATAATAAATGCTTATTAAATATAAGTTGAATGGAAGAGTGAAAAAATGAACGAACTACAAAGCTCATTGAATCTTAGGTTTATTGATTTAGACTTTACTGAATTCTTATTTGAACTAGGCAAAGAAGAGGCTTAATAAACATTAAATTGTGATTTCAGTACTTAGGTCACATTATATTTCACTATCTAGCCTCACTGGGCATGACTGCTATTGTTGGCACCTCTCTAGGAAACTAAATACATTTTTAATCTATCTGTAGCTTTGAATTAAATGGGAAAAAAGATGAGGAGGTGACTAAATATGGATTATGCTACAAGGACAAATCAGAATATGCAGCAGAAAAGAAAATGAATGTTAATTGAAAAATAATTGAAAAAAAGCAAATGCAAAATAAAAAGAGGCATCATTAAAAAGAGGAGAAAAAAGTTGGAAAAGTATACACTGCTGGACGATCAGAAAGGAAATAAAACAACATTGTATAGGATTAGAAGATATTTGACATTTACAGTATAACAATATAAGATAAATTTGATTAAAAACTTTGAATGTCAGCTTTACTCTATAGTCTATTATTTCTACTATGCCAGTTGAAAAAATGCTACTTTCCTTGTATTTTATGTTATTAAAATTATAAAGTCCTTGGATGACAAAAACTGGTTTAAAAAGGAGAAAATAATTCTAATTAAAGTTAATTAAGAGATAAGATTCTTTGCAGTTTTAGCTCCTTAAAAATCTCTTCCTAAATGTTTTTGCCTGGCAAAACAATAAGGATGAAAAGCAATAATTGTTATACAGAGTTTCAAAGCAGCTTTCCCAAGGAGATAAAAGTTGGAAGTCAGAATATGACATCTGAATAATAAGTTTTTAGCAAGGTTTTGGTTCTGGCAGCTAAGGTTTGAGAAATAGGCTTCAGATAAGTTGATCAATTACAGAAGATCTTGAAAGTCATTCCTCTTATTTAATTATAATACTAGCCAACATATATCCATATCCATATCTATATATCTATATATATTTATATAATATATAAAATGTTTAGAGTTTTGCAAAGCACTTTATGAATATTATCTCATTTGAGCCTCACATCATCTGAAAATATGAAATGCTTTTATTATCCTCATACTTCAAATCTGGAAACAGTCTGAGAGAGGTTAAATCATAATTCTAAGTCCACAAGACAGTTTGATCTACTATACAATGCTCCCACTTTACTTCTTAGAAAGTTAAATACTCATTTCATTCTGGGACATCTACCTTTCACAAGATACAAGCAAGCCTCCCTGGTGCAATTTAACCAAACAAAGGGCAAACTGAAGAGAAAGTCTGCAAACTTTTAAATTTATCCACAATGATGGAGTCATCCATAACAAAATCTCCTAAATCATATTTAATGGGGCATACTCCATGTTTTCAATATGTGAATTTTTTTTATTCATAGAAAGCCTGTAACATGATAAATATTATCTCAGAGTATAGTTTGGTTGTTAGACTGACATGCAACTGACAGTACTGAGGTTTCAATTATCCACTGGCATCAATCAATCTTTTAGTTCTCAACACTGTTGCCTGCAGTAATGTCACAGCTTTTCTGTCAGACAGAAGAACTTTGCAGGAAATGTTATTCATTACAGCTGCAAATCTGTCACTGTGCCTGGTGTGGCTTGTTAATGACAACATTTATTTCAAAGAGCCATGTTTTGCTTTGTTGCAGGAGAGTTGACTTTGTGATTGTAAAGTATAATGAAATGTCAAGAAGATGAAGTGAACAAAGTTTTCCAAAAATATACGAAAGTGATCCAAATTGGCTAAAAAAAGAATAGGTTTTCATTTGCATATGCATACTCATATACCCACATATGTAGCAAGAGATACCAAATCATTCTTTTTATGTATGTTTTGGATCACAGCCCAAGTTTTATTCTCCCTGTGCTGGTATGTACACTTCTCCTTAGAGTTGTTGATCTACTAGATTAGGAACAAGAAAATCGTATTGTTTGATAACTGCTCTTGCTTCCAAACAATCTACACAGAACTATAGTATCTTAACACTGGAAAACCCTAAAGTTTACTTAATTTCTCTACCCCCTGAGGAGAAGCATCATCTACAATATTCTTTCCAAGAGAATGATCACTTGCTAGGTCTGAAATTCTTTTTAAGGAACACTTTAGAACAGTGGGTCTCTCAGGTCTTTTCCAATTCTGAGATTCTAAGATTCTGTGAACATCTAGATTCAATAGATGATCTCTAGTCATGAGAAATGCACTACCTCCAGAGGCAGCCCAATCTGTTTTTGACGACTCTAATTGTTACTACTATTACTCAGTTTTTCCTTAAATTTAGGTGACTTTCTTTTTTAGCAAGGCAATGGGATTGTGACTTGCCCATGGTCCCCATTATCCCCATGTGTTTCCCCATGTGTAAGCACCTTGTTTCAAAAAAATTTGGTGTCTAAAAACTGAGAGCATCTTATATGGTGACTGTAGATTTTTTTATTTGTATTTCCTACTTTTTCATGCTTGCTGCTTTTGCATTGTATACCATTTGTTAGTGGTATATTAAGTTACAGTTTGCTACATTACTCCCAGAAATGGGTCAGAGAAGATTTTCATACAGTGCTGAATTCACATTAAAAGTGATCCAGTTTGCAAAGGTGAATGGAAATCATGTTGCTGAATGCAAGTTTGGTCATCTTCCAACTGAGAAAACAGTCTGGGACTGGCTTTGGGAAGAAGAAACCCTACTGAAAGCACCACAGCAGAAGGCCATGAGAGGAAAGTTAGCAAAATGGCCTGATTTAGAGAGGGAATTGAAGAGCAAAGGGCAATTGGAATTTCTGTGTCTACAAAGATGGTTCATCAGGAGGCAAGAAGAATTGCTGATGAAATAGAAGTGAGTGTGGTTATGCAACTAAAAAAAGCTTTAAAAAGAACAAATTAAAGATCTCCAATTAAATACCAAATTAGAAATTCTGAAAATCAAGGGAGAGAGTAATAAAATTTAAAGCAAGAAAACCATTAATTTCATAAATAAAACTGATTTGGTTTTATGTAAAAGCCAATAAACTAGACAAAGCTTTGGATAAACTGATTAAAAAAAAGAAATAAGATAACCAAATTACCCTTATCAAAAATGAAAAGGGGGATCTAACCACCAATAAGGAGTTAATTAAAGAGATAATTTGGAGCTAATTTGCTGAACTATATGCCAATAAATGGGATAACCTGAGTGAAATGGATAAATATTTACAAAAATAAAAAGTGCCCAGGGTAACAGAAGAGGAAATAAATTACTTAAATAATCTCATTTCAGAAAAAGAAATTGAAGAAATCATCAATAAAATCCCTAAGAAAAATTCTCTAGGTCCAGGTAGATTTATAAGTGAATTCTACCAAACATTTAAGGAACAATTAATTCCTATTCTACATAAACTATTTTTAAAAATAGGAGAGGAAGGAGTTCTACCATACTCCTTTTGTGACACCAACATGGTGTTGATATCTAAACCAGGAAAAACCAAAAAAAGACAAAGAAAAATTATAGGCCAATCTCCCTAATGAATATTGATGTAAAATTCTTAAATAAAATTTTAGCAATGAGACTACAGCAAGTTATTACTAGGATAATACACCAAGATCAGGTAGGCAGGGATGGTTCAACATTAGGAAAATGTTCAACATAATTGAACAACATATCAAAAGCAAAACCAACAGAAATCATATGATCTCAATAGATGCTGAAAAAGCCTTTGATAAAATACATCAATTCCTATTAAAAACACTGGAGAATTTAAGGAATAAATGGAATTTTCTTTAAAATAATAACTATCTAAAACCATTAACGAATATATGTAATGAGAATAAATTTGGAACATTTCCAATAAAATCAGGGGTGAAACAAGGATGCCCATTATCCCCATTACTATTCAATATAGAATTAGAAATGCTACTGTTGCAATAAGAGAAGAAAAAGCAATGATAAGAAGCAGGATTGGCAATGAGGAAACCAAACTTTTACTCTTTGCAGATGATATGATGGCATGCTTAGAGAACCCAAGAAAATCATCTAAAAACTCCTTGAAACAATTGGCAAATTCAGTAAAGTAGCAGGATATAAAATAAACTCATATAAATCACCAGCATTTCTATATATGAACAACAAAGCTCAAGAGCAAGAGATAGAGAAATTCCATTTAAAAGAACTATAGACAACATTAATACTTGGGAATCTACCTCCTAAGACAAACCCAGAAACTGTATGAACACAATTATAAATCTTACCCAAATAAAGTCAGATCTAAATAATTGAAAAAATATCAAATGACAATTATACCCAAATTAAATTACTTATTCAGTGCTGTACCAAACTACCAAATAACTACACTACCAAGATAGAAAAAAAATAGTAACAAAATTCATTTGAAGCAACAAAAGGGCAAACATAACAAGGGAACTGATGAAGAAAAATGTAAAGGAAGGTAGCTTAGCTCTACCAGATCTAAAACTATACTATAAAACAGCAGTCATCAAAAGTGCCCGGTACCATTAAAAATGTATTAGTGGATTAGGACAGGTTCAAAAGAAACAACAAGAAATGACTACAGCAATCTATTATTTGACAAACCCAAAGATATCTGCTTCTGGGATTAGAACTCACTATTTGACAAAAATTGTTGGGAAAAACTGGAAAATAGCATGGCAAAAACTAAGCAGAGATCCACATCTCACACCCTATACCAAAATAAGGTCAAAATGGGTCCAGGATTTCAACATAAAGAGTGATATAATAGACAAATTAATAGTTTAAGAAATTCTCTATATATCATATCTATGGAATGGGTATAAATTTATGACCAAACAAGAATTAGAACACATAATAACCTGAAGAATGAATGAATTTGACTATATTTAAGTTAAAAAGGGATTTACACTAATAAAACCAATACTGCCCAAACTAGAAGAAAAACAGAAAGCTGGGAAACAATCCTCACAAGTAGGAGTTCTGATAAAGGTCTCATTTCTAAAATATATATTGAATTGTATCAAATTTATAAGGTCATAAGTCATTCTCCAGTTGATAAATGGTCAAAGGATATGAATAGAAGAAATTAAAGCTATATATAATCATATGAAAAAAATGCTCCAATCATTATTAATTGGAGAAATGCAAATTAAAACAAGAATTACGTATCACATCTATCAGATTGGTCAAGATGAGAAAAAGGTAAAATGATCAATGTTGGAGGCTTTGGGATGGTTGGGACATTGATGCATGGTCAGTGGAGTTGTGAATAGATCCAAACTTTCTGGAGAGCAATGTGGAATTATGCCTGAAGAGCAATAAAACCACTCATACCTTTTGACCCAACAATTCTAGTTCTAGGTCTATATCCAGAAGAAATTATAAAAAAGGGAAAAGTCCTACATGTTCCAAAATATTCATGGCAACTCTTTTTGAGTGGCAAAGAATTGGAAATTGGGATGGTTATCAATTGAGAATTGGCTAAACAATTTATGGAACTTGAATACTATGGAGTACTATTGTTCTATATGAATCTATAAGTGATTGGATTCTAGAGAAGCATGGAATAACTTACAGGATCTGATGTTGAGCAAAGGGAGCAAAACCACAACAATGTACACATCAATAATAACATTGTGAGATGAACAACCTTGATGGAAGTATCTCCTCTCAGTAATCCATTGAACTAGAACAACTGTAATTAGACTGGCTATGGACAATGTTATCCCCATCCAGAAGGAAAAAAAAACCCAAAATAAAACAAAACACACACCCATTCAAAAAAAATACCCAATGCTTCAGAATCTTATGAACACTTTATAAAAATTATCTCATATGTATCTCTTTCTCTTAATCCTAATTCCTCATATGGTAAATAACTAATCTGTAACACATTTATCAAGAATCTGTATGTATAATTCTAACCTGAATATTTGCCACTAAGGGGAGGAGGGTGGGAGAGTGTGGAAGAAATTTTGTAAATTAAAAATAAACATCTGTGTATGGATGAAAATAAATAAATTTTAAAAAGGAGTGATTGATTTCAAAGGAGGACATAATTGATGCTTTAAGTTCATGAAACACAATGGACTAAGCATGTACGTGCACTAGAGTTGCCCAAAAGATGCCTGAAAACTATGAGCAAAATGTCCTTGAATTTAGTGATGAATAAAATTTGAGTTCTATAACTTTATGTGATTTTTTTTCAAATTTCTGGCCCCAAAATTATAGTGTATCTTATACATAGGAGCATCTTTTACATAGGGAAATATGGAAAATATTAACTGTTTGAGATAGGATTTGAACTCAAGTCCTCCTGACTTCAGAGCTGGTTTTATTCAATTATACCATCTAGCTTCCCCCTAACATCTGACTTTTCACCATCTCCTCCTACTCTTCCCTCTGGGACCAAGCTGAATAAAATTAACCTTCCTTCCACAAGATAACCTTTGAAAGACTTGAAGGCTACTATTATATCCTTTTTAAGGGTATTATTCTTGGCATAAACATTCCAAGTTTTTACGTTGCATAGATTTACCAGAACTATGGAGAAACAGAGCCCCAAAGAGGTTTTTTGTCCATAGACAAGCTTCCTTTGGGAACTTCTCCTCTGGACATACTGAAGTTTATTCAAGTTCACTATGAAGCTTAGTGCCTTGAACTATTTTAAATGCAGTTTCATTAGGGCAGAGTTCAATGACATTCTTGTGTCCCTCATTCAGGATCCCAGATTGATAAAGCAAGTCATCAATTCTAATAATTAAAGTGATCAGGATTAAAATGATTTTTTTCCATTTCACATCATCATCATCATTGCTTTTCATTTTGTTTTGGTCATGTTCATAGAATCATTGGGACTAAGAGTTTTTAGTGAGAAGAGGAATTAGGAAAATAAGAGAGCTATATTGCAATTTAAATAGATATCAAATTCTTTAGTCTTCTGCCATGTAGTATTTGGTTGGAAATGGTATTCTCAACTTAGAAAGCTTCTCTTTGTTCCATTTTAATAATTTAAACCTAATCTAGTTAAGGAGAAAACAATTTAGAGTAGGAAAATAAACATTTAAATAATGTCTCATCTCACATTGTGTGCATATACAAATGTACACATTGATCTATATAATCATGATCCATTACTGTATACATATATTCATGCATGCATAAGCACTCATATACATATATTTATATATAATTTAGTCAGATGGTTCTAAATATCTACTGCTACCTAATGATTATTCATCAACCTTAATATCATTTCCTCTTCAATTTAAGTATATCTAACACATGATGCTTTTTTATATGCCCATATTCATTGATTATGAACTAAAAGTTTATATAAACTTTCTTTTTTGACATCTCCAAGACTAGCCTCCTCTATGTGGCTTTTTTTGGTGCTCTTCATTTCCTGGCTTCAAACTACTTTTTTTGAACTTAACTACTTTGCTCTAGTCAAAATGGCCTTCATGTTTTTGTTTTTGTTTTTTCACATGGTGACCCTCTATCTCCCATCTTTGGAAAGCTTTCCCCTTTCCTTGAAAGTATTCACTCTTCATCTTTAACTCCTAGAATTTATAGTTTCCTTTACAACTCAGTTAAAGTGCTAATTTCTACATTTTTAGCCCCTCCCAATTTTTTTAATTTTAGTCTAGGACTGCATCCCCAATTCCTTGCATATATATATATATATGTACTTATTTGTGGACATGTTGTTAAATTGTTGATAACTCACTCACTAACATTTATCAAGCACCTACTCTGTGTCAGATATTGTGGTGAACCTTGGGGATAAAACAAGGAGAAAAATAGTCTTCTCTCAAGATCACAGTTTAGTTGTGGCATAGAAACGTAAAGGCCAATTAAGAACACAAATAAGGGGGCAGCTAGGTGGCGTAGTGGATAAAGCAGTGGAGTCAGCAGTACCTGAGTTCAAATCTGGACTCAGACACTTAATAATTACCTAGCTGTGTGGCCTTGGGCAAGCCACTTAATCCCATTTGCCTTGCAAAAACCTAAAAAAAAAAAAAACCAAAACAAAAAAAAAAACCAACACAAATAAGATGAAGCATATTCCCAGCATTCAAAATGTGTCATAAGGGATAATACTAGAAAAATATATGATAAGAAAAGGAAGTGGATTAATCAGTGTGTGTAATTGAAGGATAATAGATGGACCAAGCATATATTTTATTGATCAACCAAGTATGAAAACACCAGAGGGAAAAAAAAGATTTTTCAGTATATTGGACAGTTCTCCTGTAGAACATTGATAAGTTTGGGAGCTGCATTAAAAAAGTAAGTTTCTTTACTTCTCCAAACTTCACTATGTGCTCTCAAAAATCTGTCTGCATAATATTTGGAGCAGGGTGTCCAACCTTTTAGTTTATCTGGGTTATATCACCCAACAAAAACTTGTCAAGGGTTGCCTATAAAATTTAATATTTAAATTTAATTTAAAATTAGAATAATATTTAATATAATTATTTTGTTGTTACCATGTATATTTCTGTTATTTTTTTCCCAAGGGTGAATTTTCATCAAAGTTCACAGGGTATCAACCACAGGATGAACTGTTTTTTTTTCACTTGACAGATAGATATACATATTGATTAATTAATATTATCATTTGATCTTTGAAACAAACCTATGAAGTAAGTTCTCTTTCAGTTCTAAATATTTGGTACTATTATCCTATGAAGTGCTTGGCTGAAGAGTTAGTTCAAAGGTTGTGATGAATATACATTTTAAAAAGGAAAAATAGCATAAAATAAAGGAAAATGCAGTGACTTTGGAGTCAAATAAACAGAGTTTGAATTTATGACCTCCTACACACTTGTAATGTAATCATGAACAAATTATGCAAAATGTACTTGTAAAACATGTAACCATGGACAAATTGTTTCACTTCTCTAGGTCTATTTCCTCATTTTTAAAATGTAGATAATGGGGACAGCTAGGTGCACAGTGGATAGAGCACCGGCCCTGAAGTCAGTAGTACCTGAATTCAAATCCGGCCTCAGACACTTAATAATTACCTAGCTGTGTGGCCTTGGGCAAACCACTTAACCCCGTTTGCCTTGCAAAAACCTTAAAAGAAAATGTAGATATTGGACTCTTTGATCTCTAAGATCTCTTCCAATACTAAGATTATACAATTCCAAAATTGAAAGTAGTTAGAAGTCATCAAGCATTTATGTAGGCAAAAAAGAACAGAACATGCATCCTTACAAAATGATATATTCCTATTTCTTAACCCTTCGTGTTCAGTCTAACAGCCTAAAGATTGCAATTCCTATTTGGCAACAGTAAGAATTCCTGTGTGATACCTTGAAGCTAGCTAAAACTAAAGGATTATTGATCTATTTGTCATCTTCCAAGGACTTCAGCTATTGAGAGCCTTCATGCTTTTGAAGCTTCCCTAACAACAACAACAAAAAAATGGACAAGCTACATAATTCTTGTCTGCTAATTTCCCTGGGAGAAAAACATGAACTCACTTTGTCTAGACATGCTGATTGTAATCCATCAAACCATGATTAAAGAGTAATACTCTTCTTCATTATACAGAGAGAATGTTAAGAAGACCCTTGAATTGCAATTAGAAGCTCGAACCACAAATCCTGAGGGGCACTTACCCATAACATCTTTACTGTGAAATAAAGCTTTTGTAGGGATTCTTTGTGGGAAAAGGATGTATATGTAGTGTCTGGGGATAAGATGGGGGAGTGGATGGCTAAGGAGAACAGGGAAAGAGGATTACTTGCTCTTCAGTTTAGAATATTATTTGAATTTTTATTTATATTTATCATTTTCATTCAGGATACTTCAGAATCTAAGAAAATAATGGAAGAAACAAACATTCAAAGTTCCTGAAATACTCTTTAAAATTAAATTTGTTATATTTCTCTTACCTATCCTAAAAATATCTTAGATCTGAATGGCAAGTACAGCTTTAATTTTAGCAAGGAAATATAATAACCCATCTGAATCCTATCATCCAATCCATTATAGTAGTGATATTAAAAAGTCTACATGACTGTACTCATTTTTTCTGGTTATTTTGTTGTTATCATGTATATTTCTGTTATTTTTCCCCCCATAGGTGAATTTTCATCCAAGTTCACAAGATATCAACCACAAGATGAACTATTTATTTTTTTCATATGACAGACAGATATACAAATACCTTTGACAACTAACTGAAAGAACTATAAAAAAGTCATTTTGCATACCTATTTTTGAATCTATCTATGAAATATATACTTATAACATCATAAGGGAAAGAACATTGACAGTAGAATCAGATGACCTGGATATGAGCCCTCACTCTGCTACTTAACTAGATGACAATGAATAAGTCACTTTAGTTTCTTGGACCTCAGTTTTTCAATCTCTAAAATGGAGTTAATGATACTTGCAGAAAGTTTATTGTGAAGAAAATACACCTCAGAAGGCCTGTGTAAATGAAAGTTAGGCAAACTGAGGTACTGGGGCCCTGTCCTGCCACCTTCCTACTTTCAATGTAAATTATTAGCAAGCCCAGTTAGAATGACAAATAGCATTATGATGGAATTTGTATCCATTATGTGAGGGCTTTGTTATAGGTAAGCCACAAACCTTGACAGGTCATGTATATCAAAGGGGAAGGAGACCCAAGAAAAATAATTAATGGATCTTCCAACATCTCTTATTTCTTCCATACATTCATACAATCATGTTACATCCAATAATGTATTGCTACTTTCACCACAATTTTTGCCTACTATCCAATTCATTAACAACCACCTTTTAGCTTTGATCTTTTCATTTGCAAACTGATAGCATGCACCAACAATCTGACTTTTGACTTATTCATATAAATCTGTAATCTTATCAATTTAGATTTATCATCAGTGGTGAGAACAAAAATCTATTCTTGCTGGCCTTCCCTTTACAACTCTTGTGAATACCCTCTTCATTCCCCTAAATTGACATCAGTTTCCTCTCAATACACCTTTCCTCCCTTTCTCCTGACCAATAAGATGACTGTGCAACATGATGGCTGTCTTTTGTCATCTTACCTCCTCACCAAATGACCAGCCTATATATATACACTGGCAATTATAAATTTGTCTGATATCATTTTTTACTTCTTCTGTTCCTTATAAACTTTTCATTGATTATTATGGGATTCTGGAATAAGTAATCAATGAGCAAATATTTATTAAATGGATACAATATTCCAGAATAGGATTAGGTGCTGGAGATAGAAAAAAAGACAATGCCATTTAGAATTGGAAGGGACTTTTGAAGGCATTTATTCTAATCAGTTCCTTTTCAGAGTTGAGAAAATTGAATCCTAAACATACTAGTTATTGTACTTTTTTCTCACCCACCATTCATTTATAGTATTCTAAGAGATATTCATGTATTACAAAAGCACTGGTAGAAGATTGCTATTAAAGAAATAGAGATTTCTTTCCAATAGAACCTTATGGTTATAAGTAAGTTTTGTAATTTATGAAAGTAGTCCAGTCTGCTATCCTTCTGTGTAAGTTTGGATCTAAGTCATTTCTCATTAGTACTACTTACCCAAGCTATACCTAGTGATTACATATATGGTTGAATGTCATAATCTGACCTACATATAACTTTAATCCCCTTGGTTTTTCTTTTGTGGATGAGCAAACCAAACTCTTTTGAATAGTAATATATCTTTTCCAGAGAAATCTATAATATTCTAGGGCTTGATGCAATCAGCACAGTATTTTATTCAAAAAGGACTATTTGAATTACTTTACCAGTCACAGAGTATCCCTCTTAAACTTACCTATATGGATTGGATCCACTAATGGAAGAAAAAAATGACTTTGTAAAATGCATCCATATAAAATAATGAAACTGCTCTCCTTTATGAATCTGTAACTTCACTATTCAAAATCTTCAGTGACTCTAACTTATAAATACAAATGATTGACTTGTATTCAGGATCCTCTGTAATCAACCTCTAGCCTAATCTTATATCATCTATCTATTCTGTTTTAACAATATATACCTCTTTGCAAATAGGTGGATACTTTCCCACCACTATGCCCATATATATGTGTGTGTGTGTGTGTGTGTGTGTGTGTGTGTGTGTACATCTTTTCCTACTCATAGAATAATAGCTTGTATACCACTAACCATTCTAACTACAATCTATATATTTTTGGACTCCTACTCATCTTCCAAGGTCCATCTGAAATGCTACCAGTTCTATTATACTTTCCCTGCTCTGCCAGTCATATCACCTTCCCTCCCCTGAATTCTGATAAGAATTTTTTTCACACCAAGTATACATTCACTATGTTCCATTTTATACTAGGAGTATTTATTTCTTAATTCATTATTTATTTGTTTTTTCATTTTTTATTTGCATGTCTCTTTGTTTGATTATTTAATTTGTTTACTTCCCCACTCATTTCCAATAAGATTTAATTAATAATTTCATATTGATGAATGGAAGGAATTCTGGACTCAGAGTCGAGAGACCCAGGTTTAAATTCTAGCCCTGATGCATACTTCTTTCTTTTAAAGATTTTATTTATTTTGAGTTTTACAATTTTCCCCGTAATCTTACTTCCCTCCCCCCCACCCCACACAGGAGGCAATTTGTTAGTCTTTACATTGTTTCCATGGTGTACATTGATCCAAATTGAATGTGATGAGAGAGAAAAATCATATCCTTAAGGAACAAACATAAAATATAAGAGATAGCAAGATCAGACAATAAGATATCAGGTTTTTTTCTAAATTAAAGTTAATAGTCTTTGGTCTTTGTTTAAACTCCACAATTCTTTCTCTGGATACAGATGGTATTCTCCATTGCAGGCAGCTCCAAATTGTCCCTGATTGTTGCACTGATGGAATGAGTGAGTCCAGCAAGGTTGATCATTGTTCCCATGTTGCTGTTAGGGTGTACAATGTTTTTCTGGTTTTGCTCATCTCATTCAGCATCAGTTCATACAAATCCTTCCAGCCTTCCCTGAATTCCCATCCTTCCTGGTTTCTAATAGAACAATAGTGTTCCATGACATACATATACCACAGTTTGCCAAGCCATTCCCCAATTGATGGGCATTTACTTGATTTCCAATTATATGCCACCACAAACAGGGCTGCTATGAATATTTTTTGTATAAGTGATGTTTTTACCCTTTTTTATCATCTCTTCAGGGTATAGACCCAGTAGTGGTATTGCTGGATAAAAGGGTTTGCACATTTTTGTTGCCCTATGGGCGTAGTTCCAAATTGCTCTCCAGAAAGGATGGATGAGTTCACAACTCCACTGACAATGTAATAGTGTACCAGATTTCCTACAACCCTTCCAACAATGAGCATTATCTTTTCTGGTCATATTGATCAGTCTGAGAAGTGTGAGGTGGTACCTCAGAGAAGCTTTAATTTGTATTTCTCTAATAAGTAATGATTTAGAGCAATTTTTGATATGACTATGGATTGCTTTGATCTCATCTGTAAATTGCCTTTGCATATTCTTTGACTATTTATCAAATGGGGAAGGGCTTTTTTTAAAATTTGATTCAGGTCTTTGTATGTTTTAGAAATAAATCCTTTGGCAGAAACATTAGTTGTAAATATTGTTTCCCAGTTTACCACATTTCTTTTGATTTTGGTTATAGTGGTTTTGTTTGTGCAAAAGTTTTTTTAATTTTATGTAATTGAAATCATATAGTTTGTTTTTAGTGATGTTCTCCATCTCTTCCTTAGTCATAAACTGTTTCCCTTTCCATAGATCTAACAGGTAACCTAGTCCTCAATCTTCTAGTTTCCTTGTAGTATTGTTTTTTATGTCTAAATCCTGTAACCATTTGGATCTTATCTTGGTAGAGGGTGTGAGGTGTTGGTCTAATCTAAATTTCTTCCATACTAACTTCCATTTTTCCCAGATGTTTTTATTGAAGAGAGAGATTTTATCCCCATAGCTGAACTGTTTATCAAACAGCATATTACAATAATCATTTCCTGCTATTGCACCTAGTCTATTCCACTGGTCCACCACTCTATTTCTTAGCCCATACCAGACAGTTTTGATGACTGATGCTTTATAATATAATTTTAGATCAGGTAGGGCTAAGCCACCTTCCTTTGCACTTTTTTTCATCAAATCCCTGTAAATTCTTGACTTTTTATTTCTTCATATGAATTTATTTACAATTTTTCTAACTCATTAAAGTAATTTTTTGGAATTTTGATTGGTAGGGCACTAAACAGGTAATTTCATTTTGGTAGAATTGTCTTCTTTATTATATTAGCTCAACCTATCCAAGAGTAGTTGATGTTTGCCCAGTTATTTAAATCTGATTTAATTTGTGTGAGGAGTGTTTTGTGATTGTTCTCAAAAAGTTTCTGAGGGGCAGCTAGGTGGCACAGTGGATAGAGCACCAGCCCCAGAGTCAGGAGTACCTGAGTTCAAATTCAGTCTCAGAGACTTAATAATTACCTAGTTCTGTGACCTTGGGCAAGCCACTTAAGCCTGTTTGCCTTGCAAAAACCTAAAAAAAAAAGTTTCTGAGTCAGCCTTGGCAAATAGACTACCAGGTATTTTATATTGTCTGAGGTTACTTTGAATGGGATTTCTCTTTCTAGCTCTTCCTGCTGTACCTTGTTAGTCATATATAGAAAAGTTGAGGATTTATGAGGATTTATTTTATATCCTACAACTTTGCTAAAATTGCTAATTGTTTCTAGTAGTTTTTTGGATTATTTCTTGGGATTCTCTAGGTATACCATCATATCATCTGCAAAGAGTGAGAGTTTTGTCTCTTCCTTCCCAATTCTAATTCCTTCAATTTCTTTTTCTTTTCTAATTGTTGAAGCCAACATTTCTAATATGATATTGAATAGTAGTGGTGATAATGGGCATCCTTGTTTCACCCCTGCTCTTACTGGGAATGCCTCCCTGAAGCATACTATTGATGGTAAATCACTTCATCTCTCCAAGTCTCAATTTTCTAATATGTAAAATTAAAAAGATAATAGCACCTAATTCAAATTGTAATTCTATCATGTGAGATAATAATATATGTGAATTCCTTGGCAAACATGAATTGCTCTAAAAGTATTGACTGTTATCTTGATGTCAAGTACTTTGTATCATATGTCTGATATCACCAACATTCAGCATTACCAAATTGATGATAAAAATCATTCAGTAAAGATTGTGACAGAGTGAGTGCTCACTAAGCAAACCTGTGCTCTTCTCCATCCCGTTTCTAGGTAAGGTGACTGTTGTGATTAACTTAAAACAAAGCTCTCTGGTAATGTTGAAAAGTCATAAAGAAAGCAAAGAAATTCAAAGAACAACTTTCTCAAAATTCCAAAGAGACAAATTAACAGATAAAAGGAGAATTTTTTGAGTACCACTAGACTGACCTAGAAAGGACTTGAGTCAGAGACAGGCCAGTTTTCCTTTATTGATTGTTAGTGCTGGGAGTTCAGTCAAGATGATAGATAAGAGACTCAACCTAGTTGAACTTTCTCAACATTCCTCTCCAAGCAGCTTTAAAATAATGCCACAAAGCAAATTTTGCAGTAGCAAAACTTTTGGAATAGCAAAACCAACAAAAGCTCAGAGTTGGGCATTTTTCTGCTCTTAGAAAATGTAGAAGGTTCACAGGAGAGGACTAGGGTTAAGGCACATATCTGTACCAACAATAATTACTACAATAACAGTAGAGGCTTTGGGGGTTCTCAGTCCAGAAGTGGCAAAGGTTGGACAATTGATCATAAATTTATAGGAGATTTGTTGCTGGCACCCAGTACAGATGGCACTGATTAGTAACTATTGGCAATATGCAGTTCTGGGTTACAGTTTCAGGGGGTGATCAGTTCCTAGGGAACAGGGGATCCATATCATAGTTCCATGGTTAAGGGTAGGACTAGACTTTGCTGTCACAGAGGAGTAGGGTCCTTTCCTATGTAAAGAACAGAGCATGGATCAGGTGAGCAGTGACCACAGCTCTCCACATATCACACAATCTTGGAAGTGTTGAAAACTTGCAAATGCCAAAACTAGCTCTGAAAATAGAAGCATGAAGAAGCCTGAAATTTGGAACAGTGCCTCTTCACTTCCAAGAGAGTAGAGTTCAAAAACAAGAAATAGGTTGGAAAAAATGAAAAAAATAATGATAATAATAATAATAAACTTGACCTAAAAATCTACTAGGATGTCAGGGAAGACCAGGTCACAACCTCAGAAGAAGACACTGATTAGACAATAGCCATAATCAATACTTCAAAGAAAAATGGATCCAAGACCAATAAGAATTCCTGGAAGAATTAAAGAAAGAGAGGAGTAATGGAAGAAAAATTGGAGGAAAATGAGAGTGAAGCAAAAAATTATGAAAAGAAAATTAACAACTTGGCAAAAGAAACAAAAATACTGAAGAAAATAACATTTTAAAAAATAGAATTGACCTAATTTTAAAAGAGACATAAAAATTCCTTGAAAAAAAGAGATTCAAAAGCTCACTGAAGAAAATTATCCCTCAAAAATTATAATTGGGTGAATGGAAGTTAATGACGCCATAAGAAATCAAGAAACAATCCAAAAAAGTTAAAATAATGAAAAAAAAGAAGAAAATATGAAATAACTCATTGGAAAAACAACTGACTTGGAAAATAGACCAAGAATAGATAATTTAAGAATTATTGGACTATCATGAGGAAAAAAAGATCCTAGACACCATTTTTAAGAAATTTTCAAATTTCAAATTTTCAAATTCAAAGAAAATTTTCTGAATACCTTAAATCCAGAGGGTAAAATAGAAATTGAAAGAATCATCTCCTGAAACAGATCCTAAAATGAAAACTCCTGGGAATACTATAGTCAAATCCCAGAGTCTCCAGGACAAAAAAGAAAATACTTGCAAGAAAGGAATCATTTAACTATCATGGAGCAATGGTCAGGATCATGCAAAAATTAATAGCTTCCATTTAAGGAAATGGAGAGTATAAAATATTGATATTCTGAAAGGCTAACTAAGATTGCAACCAAGAAGCACTTGCTCAGCAAAACTGATTATACTCTTTTAGGGTAAAAATGGACATTTAATGAGATGTAGGACTTTTTTTTGAAAGAAATAAGGTTTTTTAATATTCAATGGCTAATTAATTTTTTTTTGGCTTTTTTTTGGCAGAGTTTTGTTTCTTCCTGCTTTCTTGCAAAGTCATCAGCTTCCTTTATTTCCATTTTGCATCTGAAGGAGTTATTTTCTTCAGAGAGCTTTTTTATCTCCTTTTCCAGCTTCCCGATTCTGCTCTTTAAGGCATTCTCCTAATTTGCCTTTTGCTTTGCTTTTTCCATTAAGGCCTAAACTGGTTTTTAGCATAACATTTTCTTCAGCATTTTTTTCTTTATCTTTCACCAAGCTTTTGATTTGGTTTTCATGAGTTTTCTACATTGCTCTCATTTCTCCTCCCAGTTTTTCCTCCACCTTCCTTGATTACTTTTCAAAGTCTTTTTTGAGCTCATCCATAGTCTGAGCCCATTTTCTGTTTCTTTTGGAGGTTTTTGGATATGGAAGCTTCGATTTTGTCATCATCTGAGTATGTGTTTTGATCTTCCATGGGACTAAAATTTACAGCCCTTCCAAGGCTTTGGGTTTTTTTGGGGGGGGCACCCCACTGGGACCATTATTCCTCCAAGGTCTTATGCTCTCTAGCCTGTGCTTTGATATGTAGATGCCCTCCCCCCCAGTACTTCCTTCTGCCCTGGGGTTATAAGGAGGGATCCAGCTATTTTAGTATGGAAGCTCAAACTGCAATATCTGAGTGTAGGCAAACAGCAGAGCCCTACCATGAGGGAGAGGAGAGAAATCTCTGCAGACTTCCCTTATTGTCTCTGGGGGTGCAGCCTGCTTTCTCCCAATTCTCACTGCAGATTCTGTGGCTGGTGCTCCCTCACTCCACATTCATTCTGGTGGAGCAGTGTTCTCCCACCTCCTCTTCAAACTGTTGCCAGTGATCTCTGGGCTGTGCTGGGTTGGACTGGGTCACATCAGGGCTTTTATTCCAACCACTGGTCCTGGTGAAACATACCTTTCTCATGGAACTTCTAAGTTATCTTGAACTGGGAAAATGTATCACTCAGTCTTTCTGTGGGTTCTGCCCCTCTAATTTTTGGCTAGAATCATCCTTTGTTTTTTGGGGTTTGGGGGGGTTGGAGTTCTGGGGAAATGCTGCCTTCATGCAGCCATCTTGGCTCCTCCCTCAATAACTATTTAAATATACTGAATTGCCTACTTAAAATGATTATCCTTGTTAACCTGACCAATGTAGTATAGGACTTTAATTTTTTTTTAAATTGACTGCTTACTTCATTAATTCAGCCTCAGATGATGATTATGTTTTCTGTGCATTCTCAAAGAAGACCCTAATATCAGAGAAGTGGTTCTCTGACATTCACATGAATTGAATTTGAGTGAGGGGGGTTCTATGCTAAATTGTCAGTCTCACTTTCACTTCTGGAATCATCTGGGTCCAGTGACCTGATGTGAATCAGGACAGTTAGAGATAGCTCTGGATGTGAGACAATCAGGATTAAGTGACTTGCCCAGGGTCACTTAGTGTCTGAGGCCAGATTTGAATTCAAGTACTCCTGACTTCGGGCCAGCACTCTACTCATTGTACCATCTACCTACCCTAGTCTCAGACAAATGAAATACTTCACATATGTAAATTTTCTGAATAATTGAAATTCACTATGTCAAGTCTTAATTTAAAAAATAATTTTGGATAGAAGTCTTTCTATAACATATCACATATTTCCCTAACTCTTAAACAAAGTATACTTAACTCTTTCTTTGACTTAGGGCAATAATGATGCATATCATTATTATTATACTGTACAAGGACTTGAGGAAGAAATATCTGCACAATCACTGAGGTCTGCAGGATTATTTATCTTTAAATTAAATGGTAATGCTATTATTTTCTTTCAGTTCTTCTGTCTACTTTTTATAGTATCTTTTATACTTAGTTGTCACTTCTTGCTGTTATCAATGTTCCTACCAAAAGAAGCCTCTTTATAACCAGTATGATTAAAATGGAGTCCCAAATATGCAAATAGGTTTTGAGTGAGAGTATAAGGAATTTTCCAATTTTGGAAAAGGCATGAGCCTTATGGACTTTATGGCACTTATTTTGGCTGTTCTTTTATTTCTCTCTTTTCTTTCTTTTCTTTCCTCCTTCCTCCCTCCCTCCCTCCCTTCCTTTCTTCCTCCCTCCCTCCCTCCCTCCCTTCCTTCCTTCCTTCCTTCCTTCCTTCCTTGCTTTCTTTTCTTCTCTTGATGCCAGGTTTTTGGTGGTGCTCTGGATAGCAGAGGTTGCCACATGGATGGCTTCTGAATATATGAATTTATTTCTATATCTATCTCAAGTACACTAGTAGGTATAAGATCACAAGCAGCTGCAGCTGTTTTTGTAATGACAGATGTAGGTGTAAGGGGTCGTAGCCAAGACAGGGAAAGGAATTGGGATTTGAGTCACAGATGGTGTTGTAGAGGAATTAATTACAGTAATGGTAGCAAAATTTGACTATTGAGTTGTAACTGTTGATGGTTTTCAAGTGGCTGATGCTTTGGGTTTTGTTACTATAATCACCATAAAGTTCTTCTTATCAATTATGTATTCTTCAAGAGCAATCTCATTCTTGAGGATTTTGCCTTCATAAATTAATTTTTAACTTGCTTCTGGAAAAGTATCCTTTTCCTTTTCAGATTCAATCTTCTATTTCAGGGCTTTGTCTATATTCTTCAAAACAATGTCTGTCTTGAAGGTCTGTTGCTGGAGGGTCTTCAGAGTGATCTGTATGGGCCCCCTGAAACAGAGGTTGGGATGGCTGGTGAGATTAATCACATACATCCTATGAGCTCCCCCAGGCCTGGACCAATGCTTCTGCTGCCAATTTTCCCCAGTGTGATCTGCTATGATCACATTCTTCCCAAAGCATAGGGTCAGTGGAAAGTTTGCCCTTAGAAGCTTTTGGCAGATCAGAGAGACAGTGAATGAGTCCACTAGTTCTTCAGGGTCTGGTTATCATCATCATGACTCATTTTTTTTTAGGTTTTTGCAAGGCAAATGGGGTTAAGTGGCTTGCCCAAGACCACACAGCTAGGTAATTATTAAGTATCTGAGACCAGATTTGAACCCAGGTACTCCTGACTCCAGGGTGGGTGCTTTATCCACTGCGCCACCTAGCTGCCCCCCATCATGACTCATTTTGACATTCCATTTGCACTGTCTGTTAAAATGGAATACTGTAAAGCATTCCTGTTTGATGATGATGATGATGATGATGATGATGATGATGAAAAGTTTGGAGCTGAATAGAAAATTTGTCATTCAAACACAAGACTCAAGAGAAATATAAAAAAAGTGAACATGAAATAGAAATCATAAAAGTTTCAATAAGGTTAAACTGTTTACATTCCTATATGAGAAGATGATTCATGTAATTCCTAATAACTTTGTCATAAAGGCAGCTAGCTGGTGCAGAGGGTGGAGTACTGGTCCTAAAGGTAGGAGGACATTATATTCAAATCTAGCCTCAGATACTTAGTAGCTGTGTGCCATTGCCAGGTCACTTAGAGTTACTTAGCCCTGATTGCCTCTCATACAGAGCTATGTCCAATCGTCCTGATTCAAATCTAGTCACTGAATCCAGATGACTCTGGAGGAGAAAGTGAGGCTGGTAATTTAGCACAGTACCCCCTCACTCAAATCAAATCCAATTCATGCCCATTTCATGGTATCACTTCCCTGAAGTCATGGTCTTCTTTGAGAATGAAGGAAAAGCATCATCATCATCATCATCATCATCATTTATCAAGAACTTTGTCATTACTAGGACAGTTAAAAAGTTTGCATTAATTGACTATGTTGGAATGATCTCCAAAAAAATAAAAAGAAAATAAAAAATACTAAGAAAGAGAATGCCCTGAGAGAAGGAGGAAGGGAGATGAAATATGGGGGAAAATTTTACATAAAAGAGGTGCACAAGGAAGAGCTTAAAATTGGAAGGGAAAATGAAGGGTTGGAGAGCAATGCCTGAACTTCACTTTTTGGTTCAAAAGGGGAAGAATACACACACACACACACACACACACACACACACACACACACACACACAGACTTGTTTGTGCATAGAAATATATCTTATCCAGTAGGGAAATAGGAGGGAAAGGAGATAAGAAAAAGTTGTGACATAATTGTAGTAGAGTAGTATTACTCTGTAAGAAATAATAGGTGGATTGTTTTTAGAAAAAAAATGTCAAGACCTATATGAACTGATGGGGAATTGAGAGATCATTGTGCACAATAAAAACAATGTGATGATGATGATCAACTGTGAAAGCTTGACTACTCTTATCAATATAATGATCCAAGATAATTCCAGATAACATTATCCACCTTCAGAAAGAAAACTGATGGACTCTGACTGCAAATGGAAGTATTATTTTGTCACTTC
This sequence comes from Macrotis lagotis, assembly GCF_037893015.1. Classification (NCBI taxonomy): domain Eukaryota; kingdom Metazoa; phylum Chordata; class Mammalia; order Peramelemorphia; family Peramelidae; genus Macrotis; species Macrotis lagotis. The sequence continues at coordinate 119,498,683 of NC_133662.1, read as the reverse complement.
ATTTTCTGGCTTTTTTGCAATATGATTAATATAGAAATATGTTTTGCATGATTTCATCATATAATTGATATCTTAATGCATGTTTTCTGATTGGGTAGTGAGGGGGAGTGGGAAAGAGAATTTAGAACACCAAATTTAAAAAGGAAACAATGTTAAAATAAATAATAATTTTAAAAAAGATTGTTGGTACTTCTGGAATCTTATTGAAATTTGTTTCCTACATTTTCTTCTAAGTCAGAGAGGAAGAGGGTATCAGAAGTTTGGATTGAGAAAGGAAACCAGTTATTGGTATTGCCCATTATTATTATTACAACCATCATTACCTGTCATTTAAACTTTTCATAGACTTTTCACATACATTGGCTTCTTTCCTCAAAACAACTCTGTAAGATAGGTAGGGAAATCATTAGCATTCTCATTTTACAGATGAAGAAACAGAAATAATAGGGAATTTAGATGACTTGCTCTGTGTCTCAAAACTATTTAATAATGGAATCTAAAGGATAGTCAAGGAAGGTCTATTGCAGGACCGTATTCTGTCTCTGCAACTGCTGATATTTGAATGAATAACTATTAGGAAAAGTTGTTAAGATTATGGCTAATATTTCCAGGCAAAATATTCTCTCAGTATGACATGAGAATCCCTGGTGAGTGGGGAAGCAAACAGGAATTGCTTTTCTTAGCTATTCACCCAAACATATAAGAGTTAAAGGCTTTTCAAAGTCTAAAGAAAAATTGCAGTAATATTCTTCATGAAGCATTTTTAGATATATGTATAAGTATATATATACATATATATGCATGTGTGTATCCCTTCCTTCTAGTCCCAAGTTATTTTTGTCTAAATTACTCTTGTTTTATCTATTATGGGATTATAGATTTTGATTTATAAAGGACCTTAAGAGTTGACTAAATCACTTTCATGTTTTTGTACATGAGGAAATTGGACCTCAAAGAGGTGGAATAATTCTTCTAAGAGGTAGTAACCAGCTGAGTAAAGACTTGTACCCCCAGAGAGTGGTAGGGTGATAGATTTAGATCTGGAAAAGGCCTTCAGATATTTCTAGTACACTCCTGTAATTTTATAAAAATGGAAACTGAGATGCAGGGAGATTGAGTGATTTGCTGGAGATTATGGAAGTACTAAATGTCAGAAGCAGAGTTTGAACCCAATTTTCCTGGTTAAGAATCCAACAGCTTTTCCACTGCAACATAAACCCTTTAATTCTTATTACATTCTGCTTTGTATCATGCTTATCTGTGTATTGTTTTAATATCCCTATTAGGACATGGGGTTTGTTGGTTCTCAATTACTATCCAAAGATGGATAGCACAATGCTAGCTCATAGGAAGTGGTTAACAGATGTTCATAGAATTGAATTGAATATTTTACAATAAGACTTATAAAAGAAATGATAATTATTTGAACTGAAAAAATGCATTCCTCCAACAGTTCTTAGAATTTTTTGAACAGTTTTTATCTGATAAAATTTACTAAAGTGCTTAAAAGTTGTAACCATCCCTTTCTTTCTCCTATTCTTATTCACACAGCTCAGATTAGGAAACATTTCTGGTATATTACTAGCACTATCTTGTATCTCTATTCTTTTTTATTAGATTCTATTCAATTCTTCTTTTCAGCAGAGCTTCTTAATATGATAACTTAAATAAATGAGATAAAATAGGAAAGAACAACTAACAATTATAGATCTGGAAATGTGGGCTTCATGTAATGTAGTAACATTAAAGCCTTGAACTTTCTTTTACATAAAGTATGACATAAAATCCTGTATTTCTTTACTTGAATTATTTATAATTTTTTTCTAACATTCTTGCCTTCCAAGAAGAAAATTTAATGAAAAAATAAGAGAACTAGGAGAATAGACCTTTTATAATAGGATTCTTTTTCTTTTAAAAAAATCACTACTAATGATTATTCCTTACATTTCATTATGTCTTTCCTATTTATTATTATAAGATCAGTTCTGAAAGAACAACCATGATTTTTTTGGTATTTTTTTTGCAAGACCATGGGGTTAAGTGACTTGCCCAATGTCACACAGCTAATAAGTATCAAATATCTTAGACTGGATCTAAATTCAAATCCTCCTGACTCTAGTGCATTATTTTTAATGTTAAAAATATTACCACTCTTTTTTTCCAATATCTCAACAAATAGAAAATGAAGCTTTTTTTGAGGATATTGTGCATGTGTGTTTGTATGAGTATCTCTATATCTGAAAAAATTGTATTGTGCTACTATTGTAAAGAAACTATAATTAATTAAGAGCTGACTATGAGCCAGACACTTTACTAAGTCATGAGGATTCAAAGAAAAAATAAAATAGTTACTCCAATAAGGGCATGATCTTGTCCTTTATGATAAGAAAGAATTTTTAAATTAATATTTTTTTGGTTTGAAGATTTACAGAATAACCTTTGGCATAGTGATTAGAGTATAGTGTCTGGAATCAAGAAGCCCTGGATTCTAATCCTTTTTTTTAGACATTTAGCTGTTGTATCATCCTTGGCAATGCACTTATTGTCTCAGAAGCTCAATTTCCTCATCTATGTAAAATGGATATAATAATATCTGCTACCTATTAAGATAATTTTTAAAGACTAAATGAGATAATACTTTGAAAGCTTTTTTGTAAATTTTACATTATTTGCAATCTGTGAAATTTATTAGGATTAAATTCCCTTAAAAGTACAAATAAATGGCAGAGTACTATTTAAATTCTACTTCTCTGGCCCCAAATCTAGCATTCTTTTCATTATACTCTGCAGAAAAGTGAGACTAAATTAGCAAAATGATATCTCTTTTATTACTTCAAGAGCCAAAGATGTTTGGAGCCAAAAGAGAAATTACAAATCATCATCTAACTACTTTAACAAAAGAAGAATCTGAGACTTAGGGTGTGACTTACTTAACAATGTTGTAAACAAAAAAAATAAGATCATCAGAACTAAAATCACTTATCAGATAAGCATTTATTAAGTGTCAACTACATTCTAGCCACTGTGTTAAGTGCCGGAATTAAAAATGAGAATATAAAAGACAGTACTTGCCCTCCAGGAACTCATAAGAGACAATAAGTAAATAAATATATAAAAACAGGTTGCATATAACAGACTAGGAAATAATTAATAGTGAGGAGTCATTAAAATGAAAAGCTCTTAGGAAGAAAATGATATTTTAGTTGGGACTTTTTATTTTTAGATTTTTTTTTCAAGGCAATGGCTTTAAGTGGCTTGCCCAAGGCCACACAGCTAGTAATTATTAAGTGTCTGAAGTTGGATTTGAACCCAGGTACTCCTGACTCCAAGGCCAGTGCTCTATTCACTATGCCACCTAGCTGCCCCCTTTAGTTAGGACTTAAAGGAAGTCAGAGATGTTGGGAGTTCTTTAACTTCTTTAATAAAGAAGGAAAGCATTCCAGGCATGGGTGATAAAGAAAATAAGACAACATGTCTTGTTTGTGGAAAAAAAAAGACTGGTTCACTTTATTAAAGACTACATGGTGGGGAGGACACTAGGCTATGAAAAGTTTTGAATACCAAATAGTGGACCTGTTATTTGGTCCTAAAGGTGATAGAGTTTATTGAGTATGGGAGTGATATTGTTGTAATATGCTTTAGGAAAATTTCTTTGGCAACTGAATGGTCATGGGTTGGCATGGAGAGAGAGACTTGAGGTGGTGTAATCACCAACTGGTAATTGCTTTAGCTCAAGCATGAGGTCATAAGGACTTCCATGAGAGTAGTGAAAGTATCAGGAAGGAAAAGGAGATGTATTTGAGAGATGTTGCAAAGGGGAAATTAATAGATCTTGACAACAGATTAACTATCAGGGATGAGAGAGTGTGAAGAATTGCAGATGACACTAAGAATGTGGAGGATTAGGAGGTTGGGAGTGGGAAAGTCTTTGGAAAAAGAGAATGAATTTTATTTAGGACATGTTGCATTAAAGATGTCTATTAGATATCCAGTATAAGATGTCTGAAAAGTATTTGGTCATGTGAGACTGGGGGAGAACAGAGATTTTACCCATGGGAACTAATAAGATTACCCAGATTAATTTTCTGATTTTGATTACAGTGCTATAATTACAGTATCCATTGAAAATTTATTTTGTGATTTTTTTTTTGTTAAGGTGATCATCTCTTTGGAAAGCAAGTACTAAACTCCAGCTTGTTACTGAGAAGAAACTGACTAAAAGAAAAGTAAAAGTAAAAGAAATGTATGATGATTTTGATCACAAATAATCCATTGGTTTTACTTCTATATTCCAAAAAAAAATTGATTTTCCAATTTTAATTTAAACTTCAGTGTCAGTGTTTTAAGCATGTCATTTGATAATTTTTCCTTGAATTATTACTTTGTATGCTATTTTATGGTCTGTGTGTTTAATGATCATTTTTGAAGACCTTTTTCTTTACATTTATGGGAAGGAATATAAATTATTTTGCCCCCAATTTGTTCTAGATGATATTTCCTGATATTGCTTTGGGAAATTCCTGAGTTAATGTAAATCTTAATGTTAAATTATTTATTGCATATGAATTTTCTATCAGAAGGGGATCAACATGCTGAATTCACTAATGCTGCCTTAATAGAAAGTTAATGGCTTATACCAACTGAGTTTTCAAGAACAAAGGGACATGCTAACCTCAGTGACAGTGTGCAATTAAGCAAATGCTTAGGGAATAGAGAGACTAGAGTCTCCATTAAATATATCTCCTACAGAACAACAAAGATAGCAACTTCTCTTTAACCATTGCTACTTATTGGGAAATATCCATTAACCCAAAGTAAAATTCAAAGCCACACTAAAGAGAGGTACTGTGGCTTAGTGCAAAGCATGTCTTGAGTTCAGAAGACCAATTTTTGAATCCTCTATCTTCCAGTTATTAGCTATATAACTCGAGGAAAATCCCTTAACTTCTGCATCTTAGATTCTCCCACTTAAAATATAGGTAATGTTACTTATAACAAATCAATCTACAAGTATTTGTCAAATGCCTCCTATGTCCATGGCAGTGAACTATGTTCTAAGGATAGAAGATAAAAATGAATCACTTCTAAGCTTTAGGAGGTTTTTTCCATGTTATCTGGGGAAAGCAACATTGACATTAATAAATACTTCAAATTATTTACCAAATTGATAATTAATAATTTGGATCAAAAATCTTCATGTAAACCAGAAGTGTATCGGACTCAACAGTCTGACCCAAGTAGCCCAAAGTCGATTAAAATATAATTGAGATATGTTTAGCAACATAAAGCAAAGAATAGCACAAAGTGAATGTGTGATTTTCTAAATCAATATATGCATGTATCCTCAGAGATGTTTCTATTTAAGTTGGATATCATTAGCATAGAAGTTACTATTTAAGATAAATTCTAAGACAACTAGGGATTCTTGGAGGTACTACTTCAGAGGTAAAAAAAATCTTCAAATAGAATAAAACAATTGTTTTATTACTTAAAAATTATTCCTACAAGTTGGATGTGAAAATAAAGTCTTTTTGAAGACAGTTTATGTATAAACAAATAACTGGAAACAATTCAGGTGCAGGTTATCTGCACAGCACAACTCACAAATGAATATTCTGAGCATTTGAATAAGAGACTAGTGGCAGAAGTTTTAGTTCAAGACCCTTCAGTTTGAATTTCAGAAATACCTGTCCCTTTCCTTTTGAAATTATAAATTAAACTAAGAGAGCAATGTAAACATTAACATCAATATTGTGAGATGATTAACCTGATGGATGCAGCTGCTCTCTGCAGTTCAGAGAGCTAGGACAACGCTATTAGACCTGCTATGCACAATACTATACCTATCCAGGGGAAGAAAAAAAAATCTTTCACAATCTGCGGAACACTGCATTAACCTTTTAAAAAAATATATCCCTTATGATTTCTTTCCCTTAATCCTAACTCCTCATACCAAAAATGGTTAACCTGTAAACATGCTTACTCCAAATGAGTAAGGACAATATTAACCTGGCTGTTTGAGGATGAGGGAAGGGGGATGTAGGGGGTGAGAAGGGAGGGTTGGAAGGAAATTTTGAGGCATAGAACTATTCATAGACATATGGATGAATGTTAAAAAACTTTCATAACATGTATTTGGAAAAGTAAAACATCAATAAAAAATAAATTATGAATTAAAAAGAACTCAAGATGATAGGAGAGTCCTTATTTCACAGCTTGGCTTTGTAGAATTTCCATCCACGTTTGTGATCATTATGGCAATCATAATCCCTTGAACAAACTTTTCTTTCAGATTGAATAAATTGTTTGAAGATGTAATTTATTAATGGAAATTTTATTCTAATGCAATTTATATCCTAATGCAGATATATCCATCTGCACTGTCAGCCTCAAAGCCCATTCAGGTGGCATTATTATATTTTATTATTATTCTATATATTGTAGATTACATTATAGCTATTTATAAATATTAAATTCTACATGTGGTCCTTAACAAGATATTGTCACATTTGTTGTTAGTTTGTTTTGTTTTTTTTAAATTAAGTAGCATTATTAAATATATTATTAAGATTTTTCAGTTTTTTTTAAATGTTCCTGCACTTCCTGCCCCCCCCACAAATAACACAACCAATTTATTTTGGTGTTTAACATTGTTTATTCACATTTTAGAAAGGGATTGAAAAACTGGAATGTGTCCAGAGGAGGCATGTCTGGAGTATGTAAAGGTGTTTTTTTCAGACACCCAGGGAATATTTGTAAGGGCTGAGACAGGATAACAAGTCTTTCACTATTAAAAAGACTGTCAAATAAAAAAAGTAGTCAAAGAGAGATTATATTTGCTTCGTTTCCTATTACAGATTTAGGGTTAATAGATCAGATTCACAGATATGTTTACTAATAGAAGGCATTTTAAGCTGTTATCCTTTTGAGTCCCACTTCTGGACTCCCTCAATCTTCCCCAGGCTAGTGTTGGAGGGGAGGGAGACAAGGATGACAAAGGAGACAAGTACTCCATCAAGAACTCCAAGTGCTCCATTTATTTATCAAAACACCAGTGCTTAAATACCTTTCCAGTCTCTAATCCACTCCCACTTTCATGGCACTTAGTAAGATAAGACCCCTGGTATTCAAGGATACCAGATGAAGATAATTTACAATGCTCCCATACACAATGGTTCCTAACATTATCCAAAGGAAAAATTGGATGCATTGTATAATAGCCATAGTCCCATCTTTGGAAGACTTCAAACAAAACTGGAAGACAAGTTGTTTTAATATTGTAGAGAGAATTATTGTAGGGGTTGGCCTAGAGGCACTATGAAGTTCCTTGTAGATCTGAGATCTTAGGACTCTATGAAATGATTATCTATATGGTATAAAACATCTGGTGGAAAAGAGGTCATAATTTCAACTACAATTAAGTTATTCTAATATTTTGACGTAACTGAGTGATTGGAATTATATTGAAGAAATATTTGAGAATAAGAATGTAGTAATTTTTTTGTTACTATAGAATTTTCCATTAGTTGTCCATAATGTTTGTGTTCAGAGGATCAGCACCTTTGGTGTAAGGGCTTGCATTTAATTCCTTTTCAGGGATGCTCATCCAGTTTTGGTGTCTACCTAGCACTCAGCTCTCAACTATGAGCTACAGATCACTTACTCAGCTACAGATTGTAGCATGCATAGCAGTCACACCAAGTAAACAGTCCTGGTGTTCAGGTTAAAACAGATCGAAGAAACTATTAAAAAAAATACTAGTGCTAAAACACATAGGATTAGAAGGAGCATAGAAAGGTGGTGAGCTATAAGTCAAAAAGTGTTTAAGTCTATTATATGAAGACTCCGTGAAAGTTTCTATGGATATAAAGACAAAAATGAAATTGTTCATGCCTTAAGGTTTTTACTTTTTATATAGGAAAACATGGTATATAAAAATATATGATTATGCAGAATTTGTTCCCCTGACAAAAATCAGAGATTTACTAGATCATGGATTAGCCCTTCTGGGCCATATCACCCAACAAAAACTTGTCAAGGACCATATGTAGAATTTAATAATTTAATTTAAATAGTTTAATTTTCAATATGTAGAAGTTTAATATAAATGCCTACAATAGATTACATGTAATCTATAATATATAGAATAATAATAAAATATAATAATGCCACATGAATTGACTTTGAGACTGACAATGCTGATGGACACATCTGCATTAGAATATAAAGTGATATTGTCATTATTATTTTTAATTATTACCATTTTCAGTATTAGCATTATATTGTCTTTTTTTTCCATTTTTACAATCATGTTTCATTTTATGGATGCATTGATACAGCAAAAATTCAGGTTGCCTCTACATTTTTTTACTTTTCCTTTTCTTTGCTGTGATCCAATTTGGGGTTTTCTTGACAAAGATAATGGAATGATTTTCTATTTCCTTCTCCAGCTCAATTTACAAATGAGGAAACTGAGGCAAACAGGGTTAAGTTACTTATTCATAGTTAATTAAGTGTGTGTGGCTGAATTTGAACTCAGATCTTCCTGATTCCAGACTTGGCATACTATTCACTGTACCACCTGGCTTCTTGCCTTCAAGAAAATCATAATAAATTATCCAGATCATCCATATAAAATAATGAATTGATTTATCCAAATAATAAAATGTTTTGAGGATTTAGGTTACCTGGAGAAAATTTCTTGATATTCCTTCAGTTTATATGTATATGTATTGGTTTTCCCTGAGCCAAAGAATTGCTGATTGCGAGCTGGAGATGACTCATTTTACAGATGAGGATAAATGAGGCCTAGAGATGTTAAGTTACTTCCTCAAAGTAATATAAATCACAAATTATTTTATAATAGGATTCATAACCAAATTCCTCAGCTCCTAATCTAGTGTTCATTTTATTATTAAACCATCTTCCCTTTCAGCTCTGGATACTTTTTTATCTTTAGAGATGTATCGAAGTGTCATAGGTGGCAAAAACTGATGGATATAGACTGTTAATAGTTTCTCAAGTTTACTAACTTTACTAAGTTAGACTTAACTTCTTAAAATTCAGTATTTGCTGGAGTATTTGCTTCCAAATGAGTTCTGCTACCATGATCTAAGATACATGTCATATGGCTTAATGAACCTGAGTCTATGGGTTGATGATGATGATGATGAAGATGATTATTGATAAGTATAGAATTTTAAGGGCTCCAAAGCATTTCCCATGTCATCTCACTCACACCTCACAACAATTCTGAAACAGGAGTAACAGAATCTTATTATATCTATGCTATAGATGAGAAAACTGAATCATAGATTACCTTAATGATTTGCTTAATGTCAGATTGAATCTCAGAATTTATTCAAACCCAGAGCTTCTTGACTACAGACTCAGATCATTCACTATATTATCTTGACTCTTTGAAATCTCAAAGGTGACTCTATACCTGTAGTTCTTCAGCACTATCTAACATTTATTCAAAATTAATTTCTGATAAGATGTGTTAAGTGTACTAAGAAATATATACACACCTTTGAGAGTCTTGGGCTTTTCAGTGTTTGCTTCAAAAAAACAAGATCTGAAGTTATTTCAACTGCTGTGAAATTGGCCAAGTGATATTCTGACCTGATGTGATGTCTTTTATCAAATTGCCTCTGAGATGTGACATATTCTCATGCTTAGAAGCTTGTTCCAACTTTTTAACTTACTCTGAACACCACAGGGTACTTGTCTTTTAGTCTCCAAATTTTGCAGTGGCCTTTGGCCAAAAGCAATAAAATCAGATCTGAGTGAACTCTGGGGCTCAAGGAATTTAAAAAGCCCCATTTAATTAATTATCATTGCAACCATTATGAGGTAGATGGAAAGGAAATTGATTTTTATCATCATTTGACCAATAGGGAATAGAAGCTTTAGGGTATCATCAGGATGCCATTTTCTGGTTTAATCTAACATAGGTTATCTCTGCAAATTATCTATTATCTTTTGAAATGAAACCAAAATATAAGTGGGGCCCATTTCTCTTCTTCGTGCTAAAAGCAACTGGTCAGAGTAGAAATCAGGAAGGCCTGGTTTTGAAATCTCTCTATGATCTTGGGTAAGTCACATAATAATCCACAGTCTTAATTTTCTCATTTGCAAAATGCTATCTACATCAAAGGGTTATTGTGAGGATCAAATAGAATAAACTTCATGAAATGTTTTTTCTCAAGTCCTAATATAACACTTGAATGTTAGCTGTCATTAGCAATTTTGATAACTGGAAGGACCTTAAATAATATATATATATTTATATATAATATAAATAAAGAATAAAGAAAATAAAGAATAAAATATTATGCTGTAAGAAATAACGAGTTTAATGATCTTAGAAAAATAAGGATAGATGTGCATGAAGTAATAAAGAGTAAAATGAGCAGAACCAATAGAACATAATACAGTTTTAATATATAGTTTTAAGAACAACTTTGAGTAACTGTCATTTTGACTACAAAGGATACTTTAGTTACAAAGAACTCATGAAGGAAGATCCTCTTCAGAGAAAGAACTGATAAATAGAAGTATGGATATAATGGTTTTATATATATGCATACATCATATTCACTCATTTATTTGTTTATAATGGTAGCCATGTCTGGGGTGGGGGAGGAAAGAAAAGAGAAATTTATAAAACTTTATATAACCTTTATTATTATAAAAGCAAGTTATATATAATGGATTTGCAGCTTTATATGCAATCATCTTTTTAAGATTATATTGTTATGGGAATGCTTGTCTTATTCTATAAATTTAAAAAATAGAATTTTTAAAAGGAAAAAGAATCCTTTTGAGCTATGTATTGACTTAATTAATTTTTAAAATGTAATGTTGTGTGTATTGTATTGAATTGTAAGTTATTTTGTAAAATATTTTCCAATTGCATTTTAATCTGGTTCATTGGCACTGGGAGTGCTGTGGGACATATTTGTACTGTCATCATTGTGCTTGGCAAGTCCAACTGGCACTGCTACTCTCCATTGTCATACTTATTTTTTTTTTTTGTTTCACCAGAATCATAACCAATCAAAGGGAAGAGTGACTTTCCAGCAGCTGATAAACAGTCTTCTGTTAGCAGAAGAAAATTTCTGCCAGGGACATGGATAGTAGTATTTTGTAATTGGGAAATTTCTAATTGCTTACAACTTGAGGGTCAAGGACCCAGGATGACATAACCATGCCACTGCTCACTGAGTGATGAGAAATAGGTGGACCTTTTGGCAGTAGGAATCTTGAAATTCCCTGAAAGAATCCACTTTTTGTTTCTCTGAAAACTTGATAAAATGGGCCCAGTTTTGCTTATAATTGAAATCCTGGAGATTGGACTTTTATAATTAAACTTTTGAGTAGAACCTGTTGGAGGCAGCAGGGCTGACTATATTCCTTTTTCCACTGAGAATTCTAGTAAACTAGAAAAGAGAAACATAACGGAAGAAGGAGAAGAGCATTAAGGAACAATTTTGACTTCTTGTGGGATAGTAGAAAGACATAAGATAGAAAATTAAGAAACCCAAGTCCTAATCTAGAATTCACTACTAACTAATTCACTGCTAACTGCATGTCTTTGGGTAAGTCCATTTACCTATATGAATCTCAAATTCCTTATCTATGAAAGGAGCAGGTTAAGTTCCTCCCTAGATTTTTATCTATGATTGCAAGACTCTGCCTAGGTCAATTGATTTTACTTGAGTTTGTTTAAATTTACAGAATGAACTAGAGGCTCTCTAAGGAAATTACCTGGGCTAAATTATGGTCTAATCATTTACAATCTGTACAATCTGGGATAAGTCACTCTATCACCTCATGATTTAAATAAAGAACTTGAATTAAATGAATTTCATATTCCTTCCCATCTGTATTTAAAAGTTTAAGATCTTTTCCACCCTAAAAGTCTATATAATTCAATATAACACAGAGAAAAGAACCTTGGATTTAGAGTCAAAATGTTAGTCGTTTCAGTTGTGTTTGACTCTTTGTGACCCCATTGGTTTTTTTTTTTTGGAGTTGTTTCATTTCCTTCTTCAACTCATTTTACAGATGAGGAAACTAAGGCAGGTTTTCTCATCTACAGCTGTAGTATCTGAGGTTAGATATGAACTCATAAAGATGAGTTTTCCTGGTTTGAAACCTAGTACTCTATCCACTGCCATTTAGCAGTCTGGCTTCAAAATACATGGATTCAAATCCTTCTCTGCTTCTTATTACATGAATAGTCTTATGCAAAACATTTGACCTTAGTTTTTTCATTTGTAAAATTAGAGACTTGGGCCACATGACCTCTAAAATCTCTATGTTTCTATAATACTGTTCTATTCAGGGAAACTAGATGGAACCATGGATAGAGTGCTGGACCTGGAGTCAGGAAGACCTGAATTCAAATTTGACCTTAGATACTTATTACTTGTGTGACCTTGGGCAAGTCACAATTTCTATTTTCCTCAGTTTCCTCATTGGATAATTGAGGGTCAAATATCTCAGGATTCTTGTGAGGATCAAATGAAATAATAATTATAAAGCATTAAAGACAATCTCCAGGGCTGAGTAAATACTTTATAAATCTTAGCTGTTGTTATTATTATTATTATTATTATTATTATTATTATTATTATTATTATCATATGAGATCTACTTGTAGGGATGAGGTAGAGACATCTACTCTAAATGTTTAAATGATAATCATAGAGGTTAAGAGTGAAGATGACTGTCTATATTTGCCATGAACATCTTATAAAGGTGATTTTTCAGACCTAATATGGAGCTGTGTAGGAACTGAGGGAGAATTGACATTACTGATTGCAAAAAAGTTTCAGAGAAGGGACAACTTCATTCTTGGGTGCTTATCCCTATGGTAGAGGATTCTACCCATGGTCAATTGGTGACTAAGTAAGAAAAATGATTGTTCATATTGTTTCCAAACTTGGGCCATTCTGGATCAGTACTACCAATGGTCCAATGTTCAGGATGTTGATTTGCCAATATATAAAGAAAGATTAAAGCCATCTGGAGCTGTTTGACTCTCGAAGTCTCTAAGGGCTAGATTCTTAAATGAGAGGGGCTTAAACATGTAAGTCATTCAGGCCATAAGGACAAAGGTATTCACTGGTTCAGACAGACAACCTGTTCTGTCTGATAGATTGTAATTTATATTTTTTAAAAAAGCAACAGAATGTTGGTGCAATATGCATCTTTGTACTTGTTTGAGATAATGTATGTAAGAAAGATTTTGTACAGAATGTACCGAAAGAAACTAATGGTATTTCTGTATGCCAAAGAATAGCTTGTCCTATGTAGAATATTTGGGGGTGGGGGCCAACCAGGCAATTTAAGTGATGAGGAAGGAGTCTGACAGATTCTTTGTGGCATTCAGAAGCCTAAAGCAGCTTGAAGAAAAAGAAGTGGAGCTGGTGGTGGAGTGTATTCAGCAACAAATAAGACATTGTTATTTGGGATTCAGGTCATGTGGGTGACAGTACAAGTATTTTTTTTAAACAAATTTACTTAATTTATTTTTCCAACAACATGCAAAGAGATAGTTTTCAACAATCATTTTTTGGTAAAGTTTTGAGTTTCATATTTTTCTCCTTCCCTCCCTTTCCTTCCTCCTCCTCCTCTGACAAAAGAGCAACCTAATATTGAATATACACATAAAACTAAGTTACATATATTTCCATATTAATCATGTTAGTGAAAGAAGAATCAGAATAAAAAGAAAAAATACAAGATAAAAAATCATAAAACATACATCAAATTTAAAAAATTGGAAACAGTAAGCTTTGGACTGCATTCAGACTTCACAATTCCTTCTCTTAAGGTAGATAATATTGTCTATTATAAGTCATTTAGAGTTGTCTTTGTTTATTGTACTACTGAGATGAGCAAGTCCATCATAGTTAATTATGACACAATGTTGCTGTTAATATGTACATTCTCCTGGTTCTTCTCATTTCAGGCAACATCAGTTCATGCAAGTCTTTCCAGGCTTTTCTTTCTTTTTCTTTTTTTTTCTCACCCCCTCCCCTTCCCTCCCCTCTCCATCCCTTTTCTTTTCCTCTTCTTTTTTTATCCTTTTCTTTTCTTCTATTTTTGCAAGGCAATAGAGTTAAATGACTTGCCCAAGGTCACACAGCTAGATAATTATTAAGTACTTGTGGCCAGGTCAGATCCTCCTGATTCCAGGGCAGGTACTCTATCCAGTGCATCTCCTAGCTGCCCTACACCCCAGGCTTTTCTGAAGTCCTATCCCCCATGATTTATTACAGAACAATATTATTACATCACACACACGCACACACACACACACACACACACACACACACACACAATTTGTTATTCATTCCCCAATTGATGGCCATCCCCCGAATTTCCAATTTTTCTGCTATGTATATTTTATGTACATGTGGGCCTTGTCCCTTTTTTGTTATCTCTTTGGAATTCAGAACCAGGAGTGGTATTGCCTTTGGATGTAGTTTCAAATTGCTCTCCAGAAAGGTTGGATCAGTTTACAACTCCACCAAAAATGCATTACTGTCCCAGTTTTCCAACACTGATCATTTTCCTTTTTTTGTCATATTGGTCAATCTGATAAGTGTAAGATGGTACCTCAGGATTGTTTTAAAGACCAAGAATTTATTAAGTCCCCATTATATGCCAGGTCTTTTACTAAGTATTTTACAAATATTTAAACCTTAAAACTACCTTGAGAGCTAGGTACAATTATTTTCTCACTTAAACATTTGAGTAACCTGAGGAAGACAGTGACCTGCTGAGGGTCACACATTAAGTGTCTGAGGCTACAGTTGAACTCAGGTCTTCCTGAATACAGGTTTAGAATTCTACCCACTGATCCACCTTGTTGCTTTAACTGCTGCATGAAGCATTGAAGAAAACAGATCCTTTTAGACTTTGCAAACATTTATTAAAGGTCTTCTATTTAAAGAAATAATATGCTAGTGGTTGGAGATTTAAAGATGTATTTGACATAATCTATACATGAAGAAGCTTATATAGTACAGTAGGGCAGATAAAACTTGCAAATAGTTACAATAAGCAACATTTATATAACATTTCAAGATTTGCCAAGTATTTCAAATATGCAATTTAGAATAGTACAAAGAATGCTGGGTTTGGTAACTGAAAGACCTTAGCTATATTTTCTTTTTTTTAATTTATTTTTATTAAAGATATTATTTGAGTTTTACAATTTTCCCCCCAATCTTACTTCCCTCCCCCCACCGCCCCAAAGAAAGCAATCTGTCAGTCTTTACTTTGTTTTCATGTTGTACATTGATCCAAACTGAGTGTGATGAGAGAGAAATCGTATCCTTAAAGAAGACAAGAAATCTAAGAGATAACAAGATCAGACTAAATTTCCTAAATTAAAGGTAATAGTCCTTGAACTTTGTTCAAACTCCACAGCTCCTTATTAAGAAACCGATGGCACTCTTCTTTGCAGACAGCCCAAAATTGTTCCCAATTGTTGCACTGATGGAATGAGCAAGTCTTTCAAGGTGGATCATCACTCCCATGTTGCTGTTAGGGTATACAGTGTTTTTCTGGTTCTGCTCATCTCACTCAACATCAGTTCATGCAAATCCCTTCAGGCTTGCGTGAAATCCCATCCCTCCTGGTGTCTCATAGAACAATAGTGTTCCATGACATACATATACCATAGTTGACTAAGCCATTCCCCAATTGAAGGACATTTACTTGATTTCCAATTCTTTGCCACCACAAACAGGGCTGCTATAAATATTTTTGTACAAGTGATTTTTTACCCTTTTTCATCATCTCTTCAGGGTATAGACCCAGTAGTGACATTGCTGGGTCAAAGGGTATGCACATTTTTGTTGCCCTTTGGGTGTAGTTCCAAATAGCTCTCCAGAAAAGATGGATGAGTTCACAGCTCCACCAACAGTGTAATAGTGTCCCAGATTTCCCATAATCCTTCCAACAATGACCATTATCCTTTATGGTCATATTGGTCAATCTGAAAGGTGTGAGGTAGTACCTCAGAGAAGCTTTAACTTGCATTTCTCTAATAATTAATGATTTAGAGCAATTTTTCATATGGCTATGGATTGCTTTGATCTCCTCATCTATAAATTGCCTTTGCATATCCTTTGACCATTTGTCCATTGGGGAATGGCTTTTGGTTTTAAAAATATGACTCAGTTCTCCATATCTTTTAGAAATGAGTCCTTTGTCAGAATCATTAGCTGTAAAGATTGTTTCCCAATTTACTACATTTCTTTTGATCTTGGTTACAGTGGTTTTATCTGTGCAAAAGCTTTTTAATTTAATGTAATTGAAATCATCTAATTGGTTTTTGGTGATGTTCTCCAACTCTTCCTTAGTCATAAACTGCTCCCCTTTCCATAGATCTGACAGGTAAACTAGTCTTTGATCTTCTAATTTTCTTATAGTATTATTTTTTATGTCTAAGTCCTATAACCATTTGGATCTTATCTTGGTAAAGGGTGTGAGATGTTGGTCTAATCTAAGTTTCTTCCATACTAACTTCCAATTATCCCAGCAGTTTTTATCAAAGAGGGAGTTTTTATCCCAATAGCTGGACTCTTTTGGTTTTATCAAACAGCAGATTACTATAATCATTTCCTGCTTTTACACCTAGTCTATTCCACTGGTCCACCACTCTATTTCTTAGCCAATACAAAAGCAGTTTCAATGATTAGCCACAACATTCCTTGGTGTTTTCATTTTAGAATCTTTTTCTGGAGGGGATTGATGTATTCTTTCAATAATTACTTTGCCCTATGGTTCCATGATATCAGGGCAGTTTTACATCAATAGATCCTGTAATATTAAGTTCAGGCTTTTTTTTCTCTTCAATATTTTTGGGAAGTCCAATAATCCTCAGGTTGCCCCTCCTCTATCTATACTCGAGGTCAGTGGTTTTGTTGATGAGGTATTTTACATTTTCTTCTTTTTTTCTATTTTTTGATTTTTGTTTAACTGGCTCTTGCTGTCTCATGGAGTCATAATTAGGGCTAAGCCACCTTCTTTTGCACTATTTTCATTCAGCTCCTGGAAATTCTTGACTTTTTATTTCTCCATATGAATTTACTTCCAATTTTTCTAATTCATTAAAGTAATTTTTTGGAATTTTGATTGGTAGGGAACTAAACAGGTAGTTTAGTTTTAGTAGAATTGTCATTTTTATTATATTAGCTCTACCTATCCATGAGCAGTTGATATTCTCCCATTTATTTAAATTTGATTTAATTTGTGTGAGAAGTGTTTTATAATTATTTTCAAAAATTTCTGAGTCTTTCTTGGCAAATAGACTCCCAAGTATTTTATATTGTTTGAGGTTACTTTGAATGAGATTTCTCTTTCTAGCTCTTCCTGCTGTATCTAGACCTATATAAAAAAGTTGAGGATTTATGAGGGTTTATTTTATAACCTGCAACTTTGCTAAAATTGCTAATTGTTTCCAGTAGCTTTTTCATGATTTCTTGGGATTCTCTAGGTAGACCATCATGTCATCTGCAAAGAGTGAGAGTTTTGTCTCTTCCTTCCCAATTATAATTAATTCAATTTCTTTTTCTTCTTTAATTGCTGAAGCTAACATTTCTAATACAATATTACATAGTAGTGGTGATAATGGGTGCCCTTGTTTCACCCCTGTTCTTATTGGGAATGCCTCTAGCCTCTCCCCATTGAATATAATGCTTGTTGATGGTTTCATATAGAAAATGCTAATTATTCTAAGGAACAGTCCATTTATTCCTACACTCTCTAGTGTTTTTAGTAGGAATGGATGCTGTATTTTGTCAAAAGCTTTTTCAGCATCTATTAATATAATCATATAATTTCTGATAGGTTTTTTGTTGATATAATTGAGTATACTAACAGTTTTCCTAACTGGAATAAATCCTACTTGATCAAAATGTATTATCCTAGTGATAACTTGTTGTAATCGTTTTGCTAAGATTTTATTTAAGATTTTTGCATCTATATTCATCAGGGAGATAGGTCTATAATTTTCTTTCTCTATTTTAACTCTTCCTGGTTTAAGTAACAGCACCATATTGGTTTCATAGAAAGAGTTAGGCAGAGTTCCATCTTTCCCTATTTTTCCAAAGAATTTATATAGAATTGGAACCAATTGTTCCTTAAATGTTTGGTAGAATTCACTCGTGAATCCATCAGGCCCTGGAGAAATAATGGCTTGTTGAATTTCATTTTCTGAGATAGGGTTGTTTAGGTATTTAATCTCTTCTTTATTTAACCTGGGCAGCTTATATTTTTGCAAATATTCATCCATTTCACTTAGATTATCAAATTTATTGGCATAGAATTGGGCAAAATAATTTCGAATTACTACTTTAATTTCTTCCTCATTGGTGGTGAGTTCACCTTTTTCACTTATGATACTAGCAATTTGGTGTCCTTTCTTTCTTTAATCAAATTGACCAGAGGTTTATCAATTTTATTGGTCTTTTCATAATACCAACTTTTGGCTTTATTTATTAATTCAATAGATTTTTGCTTTCAATTTTATTAATTTTTCCTTTAATTTTTAGAATTTCTAATTTAGTATTTAACTGGGGATTTTTGATTTGTTCTTTCTCTAATTTTTTAGTTGCATGTTAAGTTCATTGATTTCCTCTTTCTCCAATTTATTCATGTAAGCATTTAAAGCTATAGTATATCCCCTGAGAGTCGCTTTGAATGAATCCCATAGGTTTTGGTATGTTGTTTCATTATTATCAATATCTAGGATAAAACGGTTAATTATTTCTATAATTTATTTTTTGGTCCACTCATTTTTTAAAATGAGGTTATTCAGTTTCCAATTTGTTCTGGGTCTATATCTCCTTGGCCCAGTATTGTATATGACTTTTATTGCATTGTTATTTGAGAAAGATGTATTCACTATTTCTTCTTTTCTGCAGTTGATCATTAGGTTTTTATGCCCTAGTACATGGTCAATTTTTGTATAAGTTCCATGTACTGCAGAGATAAAGGTATATTCCTTTCTATCCCCATTCAGTTTCCTCCATAAGTGTACCATATATAATTTTTCTAACAATCGAATTACCTCCTTAACTTCTTTCTTTTTGATTTTATGATTCGATTTATCTAGATCTGAGAGTGGGAGTTTGAGGTCTCCCACTAGTAGAGTATTGCTGTCTATGTCTTCCTGTAGTTCTTCCAGCTTCTTTAAGAGTTTGGATGCTATCTCACTGGGTGCATATATATTCAGTATTGAAATGACTTTATTGTCTATGGTAAGTTTTAGGAGGATAAAGTTTCCTTCCTTATCTCTTTTAATGCTATCTAATTTTTCTGCTGCTTAGTCTGAGATAATGATTGCTACCCCTACTTTTTTTACTTCAGCTGAAGCAAAATATATTTTGCTCCAACCTTTTACCTTTACTCTAGATGTATCTCTCTGCTTCAAATGAGTTTCTTGTTAGGTGAATGGGGTTAAGTGGCTTGCCCGAGGCCACACAGCTAGGTAATAATTTGGTGTTTGAGACCAGATTTGAACCCAGGTACTCCTGACTCCAGGGCTGGTGCTTTATCCACTGTGCCACCTAGCCGCCCCTAGGATTCTGGTTTTTAATCCACTCTGCTATTCACTTATGTTTTAAGGGAGAGTTAATGCCATTCACATTCAAAGTTATGATTACTAATTCTTTATTGCCTGTGATGCTATCTTCCCTGTTTGTATTTTCCTCCTCCCCCCCTTATCCATATTCCTCAGTATTTTGTTTCTGAATACCACACCCCTTCAGTGTGTTTGCCCTCCTATATCACACCTCTCCTTTCTTTCACCTTTCCCTTTTTCCCTTTTCCCTTCCCTTCCTTTTGTTAGTTCCCCCCTTTTCCCCACTCCCCTCCCCTTTCTCCATCCCCCCTACGCTTTTCCGCTTTTAATACTTGAAAGGTTAGATGTTTTATAAGTTAACTGAGTATGTGTAGGTTGACTTTAAGCCAAATCTGATGAGAAGAAGATTCAGGTGTTTCTCATCTGCTCCCTTCTTCCCCTCTATTACCATAGCTATTTTGTACCTCTTAGTGTAAAGATATTTACCCCATTCAATCCCCTCCCTCTCCCCTCTCTTTCCTGTCCCCCTTATTAAGGAGTTAGTGTTTTTTAGATCATTCAATCTGGGTCATAGAAAATTCTGAGTATCTGTCACTTCTACATTCTATCTAATAGAGTTAAAATTTTTGAGAGTTCCTCCCAAGTGGGGTTAAAGCCAGTTACATGCCATTAGATAGCAGTCTCATGGATAGATCATGAATGTCCATCATTTCTGGCTAGGTATATTCTCTCTGTTAAGAGTTACAGTTCTCAAGATTTATGAGAATCTTCCCCCATGCTGGGATATAGACAATTTCAACTTATTGGATAGCAGGGTTTTTTTTCCTTTTACTGCCTCCCCCTTTTTTTACTTTTTCATGTGTCTCTTGAATCTGCTGTTTGATGTCCACATTTTCTATTTAGCTCTGGTGTTTTCATCACTAATTTTTGGAATTCTTCCATTTTGTTAAATGTCCATCTTTTTCCTTGGAAGAGAAGGCTCAGCTTTGCAGGATAGTGAATTCTTAGCTGCATTCCAATCTCCCTTGCTCTTCGAAATATCTCATTCCAGGCCCTTCAATCCCTTAATGTTGATGCAGCCAGGTCCTGAGTGATCCTTACTGTGGCTCCTTGATATTTAATTTTTTTTTTCTGGCTGCTTGCAGGATTTTCTCAGATAACTGATAGTTTTGGAATTTGGCCACAACATTCCTTGGTGTTTTAATTTTAGGATCTTTTTTCTGGAGGTGATTGATGTATTCTTTCAATAACTACTTTGCCCTCTGGTTCTATGATATCAGGGCAGGTTTTCCATCACTAGATCTTGTAATATTAAGTCCAGGCTTTTTTTTTCTTCTCTTCAATGTTTTCTGGAAGTCCAATAATTCTCAGGTTGCTCCTCCTTGATCTATTCTTGATGTCAGTGGTTTTGTTGATGAGGTAGTTTACATTTTCTTCTATTTTTTTCTATTTTTTGATTTTTGTTTAACTGGCTCTTGCTGTCTCATAGCGTCATTAGTTTCTGCAGGCTCCATTCTTTTTTTTTTTAAGGAGGAGTTTTCTTCACTAACCTTTTGCAACTCCTTTTCCAATTGGTCAATTCTACTCTTGAAAGAGCTTTCTATTTGACCAATTGAGGTTTTGAAATAATTATTTTCTTTTCGCATTTACCAAATTGAGGATCTGAGAGAATTATTCTCATTTTGTATTTGTCCAATTGATGAACTGAGGGATTCATTCTCATTTTGTATTTGTCCAACTCTGCTACTAACCACATGAATATGCTTGAGTTATCAATAAATCAGTATTTACTAAGTATTTACTATTTGCTTGGAACTATGATGAGTTTAGGGGAAGCTCTCCATCATCTACTCCAAATGGTCAAAAATTGTTTCTGCACTGAAGAAACCTTTAATCTTTTGGGATTAATAAAATATATATGTTGTACAAGATGTATATGGAGATAATAAAGGTAACCCATGAGTGCATATCACTATGGATCTGGTGATCATCAAAAACTTGTAGAAGGTCATTTAAATCTTACTGAAATTGAGGCTGAGATGAAGTTGAGTCAAAAAGAACCCAAGCTCAAAGACTGTTAGAACCAGAAAGGTCTTTGGATGACTCCTTGTTCATGACTTTTATTGCATGATGAAAAAAACAGAAACTGAGAGTTAGTGCCAAATCAGCAACTAGACCTAAGTCTCTAGATTCCCAGTACTACATTCCTTAAGTCAGTTGTTGAAATCCATCTTAATGCTACATGACCAAAACTAGGTCTTGGCCCCTGGTTTCATGACCTAGGACAGCATATGACCAGGAAGGAAGCCTCTCAATTCTTCTGCAAGCTTACCTTCTTCATAGAGAGTGGCTGGTTCTGATCCAACATGAGGTGAAGTAAAGAAAAGGCAACTCTGTTTGTATGCTTATATCATCCCTTCCTATCCATCCTCCTTGGACTTGAGATTCCAAGGATTATGTCATTAGTGTGAAGAAGATTGGCTCAACAAAACTGGAATCTTAACTCTCTTCCCAAATGTAGACCAGATACTGAAACTCATATCCCAAACAATTATAGGCTCCACCTTCTCTTCCCCTTTTCTGGGTCCCCTGATATGGAGATGAAGAAGCAACTCAGTTGCTCTCTGCTCACCTACCTTAGCTTCATCTGCCTGTAATATCTGTCTGAGCTTTCGTTATGCTAAAGGCAATAGGATAGACACATTTTTCATTTATTTGAATTATAATTTCATTATTCAGTGGTAGGGCAAATAACTTCTATTTTGAATTTGATTTTCATGAATGTGATAGAATTGGTTGCTGTAGTATAAGGAATGCAAACCTTGGGAGAAAGAAAAATTTCATCTCAGAATTTATGAAAGTTTATGGAGTATCTGGGAAGTATTGGCTAATGTGCTGGACCTGACTTTAGAAAAATCTGAGTTCAAATTTGATCTCAGACACTTACTAGCTCTGTGACCTGGCCTAATCATTAAGCTATCTTCCTCAGTTCCCTCAACCATAAAATGAAAGAAATAAATTAGTATTTGTCTCTCAGAGTTGTTTTGAGGATCAAATGAAATAAAAATTGCAAAGCATTTAGGAAAATATCTGCTACAAATGTGAGAACTATATAAAAGTTATTATTATTGTTGTTATTGTTATTATTATTATTATTATTATTATTATTAAAGCTAAGGAAGAGAATACAAGATATTGATTGACAAATATCTTAGCCTTTGGAGACCAGAGTTCAAAGAGTGCAGAGAAAAGATAAATGAGATTCTTTGACTTCAAATTTCATAGGAAAAATCAACTCAAAGAGATGGGGAATTTTTAATTTTTGAGAGAGACAATTCTGGTGGTTCAAACCTATCTGATTCTAATGAAATAGAGGCCTGTTTCAAGTGACTGCAATAGATTCACAAGAAACTTCTTGACTAATTTCAACTTTTAAAAGATACATAAAGAAGAAAAGTCAAAATAACTGAAAATGATTAAAAGAACATGTTCCTGAAAGAAGAGTATGAAGAGGCCTAAGTAAACTAGAGTGCAGAAAGAGCTAAAAGCTAACACTGATTGCTAAAGAAAACAAAAAAGGATTTTGTTTTTAAAATCAAGGTTGGGGTAAGAGGAAGATTTAGGACAAGATTACTTCTTCTGGTGGATGAAATAATCATAATAGAAAGAATGAGTGGATTCTAATTTTGCTTTTATTTCTTTTTTCCTCTTTCTACCAAAGAGATTAATAAAAAAGAAAAGGAAACAAAGTAAGTTTTTGAACAGGAAGTTGAAAGCAAAGATTTTTGAAGAGTTTGTAACAAAAATACCTGTTTGACTGGATGAAGTAACTGAATGGAACAGGGATATATCCATGATGATGGTTCTATTTTCTCAAGTTTTAATTGAGGAAAATGTTAGCATTCACTCTGGCACTATATATTTAATATCTGTGTGATCCTGGGCAGATCAGTCTTTGCCTAAGTTTTCTCAATTATAAAATGAGGTTATTGTAAGGAATAATGAGACATGTTTGTAAAGAACTTAGCACATTGCCTAGCACATGGTAGATGCTTAATAAAAACTTGTTTCCTTTCTAAATGTGTTCCAGTTTCCAGTTTCCAGACTGGAACAACTTTAAATTTGGGTACTGAAAGAATCAGCAGTTATCATTGCTGTCCATCTCTATTTGAAATTAAAAATTAAAAAGTCAACTTGGATTACAGAAAGGAAATTGTCCATATTTTTAATAAAGGGAAATATGTACATTCTACAAACTATAGATTAGTGAGCTTTGGGCAAAATTCTGGAACTAATCTTTTCAATAAATTATTATATAATGGTATTAAGTTCATAATTTATTATTGTTATAAATCATATATCAGACAGTTATGTACAAAATTCTGAAACGTTATTAAAAGTACTATTCTGTGAATATTTAGAAAGGGAAGAAAATTGTGATATAGAAGTAAATCAATAGATACTTACAAGTACTTAATATGTACCAGCTGCTGTACCAAACCCTGGCAATACAAAGGCAAAATTTGGTACTTGTCCTCAGGGAAATTGCTGACTAATGGGGAGACAATATGAAAACAACTACATACAAAAAATATACAGACTTTCAATTGGAGATAATCATTAGAGGCAAAGTGCTAGTATTAAGTGAGAACAGGAAAGGCTTCCTCTAGTTGGGAGGATTTGAAGGAATATAAGGAAGGCAGAAGATAGAGATACATGAAGAGGGAGAATATTTACAGCTTTACTCATTTTCATCCTGGTCTTTTTTTACTAAGAATTAAAGTGAGAACTACAATATTAGGTGACAAATTTTACCTCAAAAAGTTATTTTCTCTTTTCTTTAATTCATTATAACACTAATTACTCCCCCCCCTCCTCACAATAGGAACTTGTGTGATAACTTTCTTCTCTTAGTTTTTATTTTATAGTTAGAATGTCATTTTGGATTAAATTCTTTTCCTCAATAGCAGATCTACTCTTTGGACAGCAGCTCTGAATCTCATAACATTGAGGCAGTATGGTAGACCAAGTGCTGGCCTTGAAGAAGGCAAAAATCAAAGGTTAAATCCTGCCTTAGCTGCTTATCAGCTGTATGCCTTTAGACAAGTCATTTAACCTCCTCTTTTATCCTCAGTTTTCTCATCTGTAAAATAAGAGAAAATCACATCACTGTTAAGATTTTGATTTGATGATCAAAGATAAATTGTGGAACACACTTTACAAATATTAAAGTAGTATGTAAATTTTTACTGTCATTATTAATATACCAGCATTTTGGTTAAATCTTATAAAGTTTTGAAATCTAACATTATTCTACTATTTCTAACAAAGGATAAACCTGCATAAGACTGAAGAGCTTATTTTTCCTTCCTTAATAGGCTATTATACTTGAAGATTCATAACCAAAAGGCCAGCCTACTGGTGATGAATCTTTCCATACATGGGCTGACTGGTTCTTAGAAAGTTGCCTCGATATATTGTGATTTTACTTGAAAATGCAACAAAGAGTTTGGAACACTGAAATAACTTTGGAAAAGTCAAGATCAACTTTGTGCCACATGGAATAGGACTTTATGGATAATGCTGAAAATTACCCATCATCATATTCTATAACATGACTGTAATAGGAATTTGCAAAACCTGTCATTGCATGAAACATCTGCTGCTATAGTTAGATGATGCCTTTAAATTAATTCAACTAGAACTCATCCAACCCTTCTGGAGAGCTATTTGGAACTATGCCCAAAGGGCAACAAAAATGCGCATACTCTTTGACCCAGCAATACCACTACTGGGTCTATACCCTGAAGAGTTGAGGAAAAAGGGTAAAAACATTACTTGTACAAAAATATTTTTAGCAGCCTTGTTTGTGGTGGCAAAGAATCGGAAATCAAGTAAATGTCCTTCAATTGGGGAATGGCTTAGCTAACTGTAGTATATGTATGTCATGGAATACTATTATTCTATTAGAAAGCAGGAGGGATGGGATTTCAGGGAAGCCTGGAGGGATTTATATGAACTGATGCTGAGTGAGATGAGCAGAATCAGAAAAACACTGTACACCCTAACAGCAACATGGGAGTGATGTTCAACCTTGAAGAACTTGCTCATTCCATGAGTGCAACAATCGGGAACAATTTGGGGCTGTCTGCAATGGAGAGTACCATCTGTATCCAGATAAGGAGCTGTGGAGTTTGAACAAAGTGCAAGGACTATTCCCTTTAATTTAGGAAAAAACAGATATCCTATTGTCTGATCTTGTTACCTCTTAGACTTCTTGTCTCTTCTTTAAGGATATGATTTCTCTCTCATCACACCCAATTTGGATCAAGGTACGACATGGAAACAAAGTAAAGACTGACCGAGTGCTTTCCGTGGGGGTGGGGGTGGGGGTGGGGGGGAGGGAAGCAGGATGGGGGGAAATTGTAAAGCTCAAATAATATCTCTAATAAAAATTAATTTAAAAAAATTAATTTAACTACCTTTAAGATGATTCTCATTTCTCTGCCATTCTTAAGTTCTAGTCTGGACCAATGTCTTGGACCACTTGTATCCAAGGTGCTTTAAAGTTTGGAGTTCTGGACTTACATTCAAGAGAACTTAACTTGCCTTAGACACTTGCTAGCTATGTGACCCTGGGCAAGTCAATTATCCTATTTCAACTTCAGTTTCTTTATCTGTCAAATTAAGATAATAGCCTAACAGAGTGAGATGAGATGATATATGTGAAATGCTTTAACAAATCTTAAAGGACAATGTAAATGTCAACAATAATTATCACAACATGATAGCTCTATCAAAGGAGTATAATATATTTACATGCTGTCCTGTGATTTTACTCTGTGCAACAAATGTGTCCAATTAATTATGTATCTCTAAATTGCACAACATAACTGGTTTGCAGGATGCCTTTCTTTGACCATGCTTTTTTAAAAAAATTGTTTATTCCAGTTCTCTCCTTTATCAGGAAATAGATATAATCCAAGTATGGCTTGTGGAGCTCTTTATGCAAGCACCTAGATAGATATGTCTAAATTTTATAAGCAAACATGATAGTTCAAATTCTTTAACTATATGGATCTAATCCATTTTGTATGTCTTCATTAGTTTAATTAATTATAGTACCAGAAAAAAGCAAAGTTTACATTTATATAATATTTTCTACTTCTTTCATAATAAATCTATGACATAATCTTCTTTTACTTTTTTCCTCTTAATTTTTTTGAATTTATTAATCCTCAACAGCACACATTCTAATAGATGAGAGCAAAAAAGGATTACATATGAAACTTTGATTTGTTATATGAATTGTTTAAAAAAGTATAAATCAAATTTAAGGTAGAAACAAAAATTGCCCTATTTTTGTTCCTTTTTGAATTTTTTTGTTTGTTTTGTTTATTTATTTTCAAGCCTATTAAAGCAAGGAAAAATAAAAATTGCTCTTCAGTCTTATGCAGGCTTCTTCTTTGGCAAAATGTGAGATTTCAAAACTTTATAAGGCTTAACAAAATTAGATTTCAAACTTTATAAGGTTTACCCAAAATTTTGATACAATAATAATTTTTTTCTAATTATATAGTTTTGTCATATTTTTTCTGTTCTCTTGATTTTTTTTTTGCATCTTTATCTCTTTCCATTAAATGACTCCCATATTCAAATAGAAGCTTTCCTTTCCAACAAGTAAGCTTATAAAAACAAAGCAGATTTAGCAATTTAAACCTCAGGTTAAACCTCTAGAGCCCTTTAAGCATCATAAACTGCAAGTAACTGAATCAGTATCTCTCTAACATAATCATTTGTAAGATTCTCAGGTGAGATTTCCAGAGCCTCCCAGTAAGTACTTAGAGATCTTTAAAATTCTTACACTTAATTAGATCAGGGTTTGACTTAATCTATGCCAAACTTAACCATCTACTAGGCCACAAAATCCTTATAATGAAATGCAGAAAAGCAGAAATAATATATACACACTTCTCAGAACATGATGCAATAAAAACTAATTAGAAATTAAATAACTCTATCTTAAATAATGGGTGAATCAAATAGCAAAAAATTCAATCAATCAATAATTATATCTAAGAAAAATAATAATGAGACATCATACCAAAATTTATGGGATGCAGCCGAGGCAGTTTCGAGGGGAAACTTTATATCTCTAAATGCTTATATGAATAAAATAAAGAAAGAGATCAATGAATTGGGTATGTAACTAAAAAAAAGTTAGAAGAAAGAATAGATTCTAAAAATCAAGGAATAGATCAATGAAATTGAAAGCAAGAGACCATTGATCTCATAAATAAAACTAAGAGTTGGTTTTATGAAAAAGCTAATAAAATAGACATACCTTTGGTTAATCTGATTAAAAAAAAGAAAGAAGATAGCCAAATTACCCATATCAAAAATGAAAGTGGTGAACTAGCTACCAATGAGGAAGAAATTAAAGAGATAATTTGGAGCTACTTTATTGAACTCTATGCCAATAAATTGGATAACCTGAGTGATGAATATATATATACAGAAATACAAACTGCCCAGATTAACAGAAGAGGAAATAAATTACTTAAATAATTCCATTTCAGAAAAAGAAACTGAAGAAACCATCAATAAACTCCCTAAGAAAAAGTCTCCAGGTCCAGATGGATTTACAAGTGAATTCTACCAAACATTTAAGGAACAATTAATTACTATTCTACATAAACCATTTTAAAAATAAGAGAGGAAGGAGTTCTACTAAACTCCTTTTATGACACCAACATGGTGCTGATACCTAAACCAGGCAGAACCGAAACGACAAATATTATAAACCATTACTGATAATACCCCATGATCATGTAGGATTTATGCCAGGTAGAGAGGGATGCTTCAACATTAGGAAAACACTCAACATAATTAAACATATCAATAGCAAAACCAACAGAAATCATATGATTTTATCATGGAAGCTGAAAAAGCCTTTGATCAAATACAACATCCATTCCTATTAAAAAACCACTAGAAAGTTTAGGAATAAATGGAATTTTCCTTAAAATAATAAATAATATCTATCTAAAACCATCAACAAATATTATATGTAATGGGAATAAACTCAGAGCATTTCCAATAAAATAAAGAGTGAAACAAGGATGCCTGTTATCACCATTACTATTTAATGTAGTATTAAAAATGCTAACTGTAGCAATAAGAGAAGAAGAAATTGAAGGAATCAGAATTGGTAAGGAGGAAGCAAGGTTTTCACTCTGCAGATAACATGATGGTTTACTTAGAGAACCCAAGATAATCTGCTGAATTATTGGTTCATTGTTTCAAGGAATTTTTTAGATGGTTAGAAGCAGCAGGATATAAAATAAGCCCACATAACTAACTCATCAGCATTTCTATATGTGAATAACAAAGCCCAAGAGCAAGAGATAGAAAGAGAAATCTCTGTTCAGACAATCATAGACAAACATTAAATACTTGGGAATTTATCTCCCAAGACCAATCCAGAAACATATGCATGAACACAATTATAAAGCACTTCTCACCCAAATTAAGTCAGAACTAAATAATTGGGAAAACATCAAATACTCATGGTTAGGTTGAACTAACACAACAAAAATGGCAATTCTACCCAAATTAAATTACTTATTCAGTGCCATACCAAACAAACTACTAAATAACTACACTAAATAACTACACTACCGAGCTAGAAAAAATAGTAACAAAATTCATCTGGAGCAACAAAAGGGCAAGAACCCCAACTGATAAATGGTCAAAGGATATGAACAATTTTCAAATGAAGAAATTGAAGCTATACACACACACACACACACACACACACACACACACACACACACATATAATCATATGAAAACATGCTCCAAATCATTACTGATTAGCAAAATGAAAATTAAAACATCAATGAGGTATTATCTCACACCTATCAGATTGACCAAGATGAGAAAAGGGTTGGATGATCAATGTTGGAGAGGTTTGGGACATTGATGTATTGCTGGAGGAGTTGTGAATGGATCCAACCTTTCTGGAGAGCAATATGGAACTATGCCCAAAGGGCAACAAAACTTGTTTATATCCTTTAGAAAAAAATTATTTAAAAAAAAGGGAAAAGTCCTACATGTTCCAAAATATTCATAGCAGTTCTTTTTTAGTGGTGGTAAAGAAATGGAAATTGAGGGGATGCCCATCAACTGGGGAATGGTTAAATAAGTTGTGTGAATACTATGGAATACTATTGTTCTATAAGAAACCATAAGGGTCAGCCTCTAGAGAAGCATGAAATGACTTATGGTTTCTGATGCTGAGCAAAGGGAGTAGAACCAAAAGAACATTGTACACATCAGCAAAAACATAGGCAATGAACAACTTTGATGGAAGCAGCTCCTCTCAGCAGTTCACAGAGCTAGGACAACTGTAATAGAATAGCTATGGACAATATTATCCCCATCCAGAGGAAGGAAAACAAAACAAAATAAAACACACACACACACACACACACACACACACACACACACACACACACAGCCCTCCAGAATCTAATGATTGCTTTGTAAAGTGTTCTTATGTATCTCTTTCCCTTAATCCTAATTCCTCAGACCCAAAATAACTAACCTGTAAACATGTTAAACAAAAACTTGTATGTACAATGCTAACCTGACTTTTGCTCCTGAGGGGAAGGGGTTGGGAATGGAGGGTAGAAAAAAATTTTGTAGCTTAAAAATATACATGTGCATTTGGATGAAAATAATTTAATAAAAAACAAGGAGAATAAAAACAATTTAACCTTCATTTTGCACATGAAGAAATTGAGGTTCTTGGAATTTTAGTGATTCATATGTGAATCTGAGCAGAACTGTAACACAAATATGATTTTTTATAAATTATTTTTTAAAATTTACTTAAGGCAGTGGGGTTAAGTGACTTGCCCAAGGTCACACAGCTAGACAACTAGTAAGTGTCTTTGGTAGGATTTGAACTCAGGTCTTCCCAACTCTAGTGCTGGTGCTCTATCAACTGTGCCACCTAGCTGCCCCTCTGAATCTGATTTTTAAGCCATTGCTTTCTCCATTACCTCCAATGGGATTTAGAAGAAAATGAGCTGTCTCTCTCTCTCTCTCTCTCTCTCTCTCTCTCTCTCTATATATATATATATATATATATATATATATATATATGTATGTATATGTAAAAAAGCTCATTTTATCATATGATATATTACAGTATTATATTAATATATAGATAAAATACTTTGTTAACATATGTAAGTATATTGTATTTATTGCAAAGCATAATCTATTTTATTTATTATAATATAATAAGATATTATATATCTATTTTTATGCAACATAATTAATGTTTTAGATTATATATAAAGAAGTTGCTTGCATATATTATGGGATCTATTATGATTAAAAATAAATATGGGTACAACCTTTTAGAAATTTTTAATAGAAAAGTTATTCTATTGATCTATTTTATTCTTATCATATAGGCATTTAATAGGCATTAAAGAATAGAACACAGGACTTCTAGTCAGAAAAATTCAAATTTTAATCCTATTGCAAATGCCTGCCAGAAAATTATTTGACCTTTCAGGCCTCAGTTTTGTTATCTGTAAATTGAGATAATATTAGTGTTATTTCAAGGATTGAATGAAGCAACACACACATAAAGCACTTTTGAAATCATAAAACTCTATATAAATGCTAGCTACTGTAATGTGACCTATTGGGCTTTGTCAGGGACAAAAGAAGTGTTAGTATTCATTTTTATTTGGTGTATGTTGTTTTTATACTTTTGATTTTTAACTTAATTTCTCCTCTTGTTGGAACGCAGAAAACTTGTACTATGTTCATTGTTAAATGATCTTTGTGTTTGCTTCCATGAATTGTAGCTAAGATATAAGGATTATTCAGAACCTAGCATCTGTTATATGTCCTTTTAACAGTAAATATGCATTGGTGGAATGGTGTTGATGGACTGGGTATTTCTGGAAAGAGGAAGCAAATGTCATTTTCTATGTTTGGCTCCTTAAGGATTTTCTTTACTCTGTTTGAACTTTGAACCTGCTCCTTGTAAGCTATTTCTTTAGTTAATGATATCTACCTCCTTATTTTTGTTTATTTATTTATTACTTATTTATTTTATGTATTTATATTTATTTATTTATTTATTTATTCATTCATTCAATCACCTATTTATTTATTTGTTTGTTTGTTTCTTTATTTATGCCCTATATAGATAGTGTTTCAAGGATGACTGATTTATTTCACTGATTTTAGGTCTATTTATTTACTGAATGAAAAACAGCCCCTTTTATTGTTGCTTTCACACATTAATGTTTAATGTAGGGAACATGAAAAATGTATCAAAGGTGTGACTTGAGATGAGACCTGAATAAAAGGCTTATCATCTACTCAGCATGGGCACTAATGATTCCTTAGAGGCTTTTGTAAAGCAAGGGTGCTTGCTCAACAAGATTTTTAGCCCTGAGCTGAAAACCTTGGCTAAATGAGTACAGCTTTTGTCCCTGAGGATTTCAGATATTAGGCCAGTTTACAAGTCATCAGGAACTCATTTTCAGATTTGTTCAGAACAAAGGATTATCAATGTCCAAAGCAAAAGTATTAAAATTCTCCCACCCCTATAATTTAATTTCGTATTGATGAGATTTTTTTCTTTGAAAAGTTACAGGAGCAAAATTGAATTTGTGATAAAATAATTATAATATTCTAAGGGGGACAATATGTTTTACATATTTTCACTTATATCTTCAAGAAAGATATGCTGCAAGTCTCACTTATGTAAAATGTTGGAATGATCTCAGATTCTTGAAAGAAAAGTCAGTAGAAGTCAAGATCCAGAAGGTCCTACAAAACTGAAAAAAAAAAACAACCCAATTGTGAATATGACCCCACTGGGGAACAATGTATTTGCCCTCTAAGGATCAAGTTAGCTGTAGAGAGGACTAAGAAACCAGGAAAGTCTCATTTTCAGATGCTTGTGAAGAGGGTGATGATGGAGGAATTTTGATCACAAAGTCTCAAAATTTTTGGTGTTTTGGAAACATTAGAGAGTTTTGTTAAATGCTGACTATTTTAATTATTATCATTATCATTATCCACAGATCTACAATTAGATGAAAATACCCCTTGAACAAAATTTAGGTTTAGGTAGGGGATTCTATAGAGTCCAGAGAGCAATCTAACCTCGGGGTAGTAATATAGAGGTGATCCTGAATGCAGAAGTGCTGCATACTGGCTTTTGTTCTATTGTATATGGAGAATTACCATGATATAGAGTAGAGGTTGGAAAACTCTAGCAACTTATTTCTGTGCCTCTTGAGAGCTAAGAATGGTTTTTATATTTTTAAACCTTTATTTTAAAAATATTTTAAATTTTTTTATATGTAAAAAAAATTTCTTCGCTTATGTGGAAAAAACAGGGGTTAACCTGAATACTTAGTCTCTAGTTTATGACCCCCGGTATGGAAAATAAGGTATTGGACATGGAATAAGGAAAATCTTGATTCATATTCTATTTAATACTGGGCAAATCATTTAATTGCATTATACTCTAGTATCTCATTTGGGATTTAAATTTGGGCTCCAAGCTTCATTCCAGCTCTAAATCTGTGATCCTATATACTGTGGTCATATTAGTATTAAAAGAAATTATTACAATAAACAATATTTGGGGAGATCCAGAGTTTCACCCTTTTTCTGTAGTTCTTATTTCAAAGTTTAGTCTCTGGAGAATATTACTGTTAATGAGATTGTATTAACTTTCTTTTTTAATTTTTTGCATCCATATGCACATGCATATTTTTAAGTTACAAAATTTCCTTTCACCCTTCCTTCCCACCCCCCTTCCCTCAGTGGGGAACAGTCAGGTTGGCATTGTACTATGAATTTTTGATAAACATGTTTACAGATTAGTAATTTTTGGCATGAGAAATTAGGATTAAGGGGAAAAGATACACAGATAATTTTTATAAAGTGTTCATCAGATTCTGGAGGGTTATTTTCTTTTGTTGTTGTTGTGGTTGTTGTTTTATTTTGTTTTGTTTTTCTTCCTCTGAATGGGGTAACATTTTCCCTAGCTGTTCTAATACAGTTGTCCTAGTTCTCTGAACTGCTGAGAGAAGCTGCTTCCATCAAGGTTGATCATTTTACAATGTTGTTATTAATGTGTACATTGTTCTATTGGTTTCAATTAGCTTTCTTAACAATCTTGTTCAGATTCTACCCACCCCAAAGACTGGGTAAGTCTTTGTACTCTACTCAGATTTGGTTGAGCATAAATTCTTTGAATAGATTGCCCAAGACTGAGGACAACTTAGAACTAAGTGGCATAATCAAAGTTCATTAGAATAGGACCAGCCCCTCATTGCAATATTCATTCTCTCATTAATTATTGATTAATCCGAGTTGATTGTTATCCTTTTCTACTAGCATCCTGACACCATAATTATCTTTAGCATTCAAGAGTATCACTGAACTTTTATTAAAAGTTCTGGCATTATTAATATAATTATTAAGTTTCCCAGAAATTATGTCTCTCAAACCTTTTAAACATCACAGGGTCTGCTTTCTTAGAAGGAAAAACCACACAGATGTATGCCTCAGTCTATGAAGTAATGACGTATTTTCCTATCTGTGAGGAATTTTGAGGACTCTAGCAAACCCATTTTCAATAACTTAGGATGGTATATTGTCACTAGACTAAGGACTTTAAAATCTTACTCCATTTTGTGTCCTCCAAAACCTGTAGAAACATGAGAGTATTTATAACATGGGATTACTTCCCCCTTACTTAGAATAGCAGTGAAAGATTATTTGATTTTTCCCTTGGATCAGGCTCATTTTTCATTTCATATACAATATAAAAATGTTCATTACATTTGCCTGTACTTTTGGGGAAAGCTGTTAATATTAAATATTTCTCCAGTACAGTCAAAGGCTTCTGGCTTGGCTCTGATGATAACTTGTCTCATGACATTGATAAGATTACTTAACCTTTTATATGTCTCTGTAAAGGCAGGATAAAATTTCCTCTTCACTTGGCAATTGTAATGCATAATTAATTTGTATTGAAAGAGTGTATTCAAAAATTCCTTTGCACTAAGAGCAAGGAAAGTAGGATGCACCATCTCTGCTTCTGATTTAGAGACTACATTTCCTGGGTCCAAAATTAAGAATTTGTGATGAGGACTTGTTGCATGATTCATGATAGTAAAGATGATAGTATGTCATAGCCTCTGGGAGCATTTTGACTTTTTCTACCTCAGTTATGAAGAGAAAGTCAGCTTTCTTGACTTAAGGAAATCTTTGTATCTGAACCACCTCCACAGACTATAAAATAAGATGAATGCTTTCATGTACTTGTGAAAATGCAGAAGTCTCCCGAGTGATTTAATCGTTGTTGTTTTCTGTTATTATAGTGATAATTCAATGGATTGAACCCTCTTGGACAAAATCTCCTTTTAAAAGTTGTCAAGGGCCCTGGTGAAAATGGTGGCCTAAAAAGAAACATATAAAGGGGTCTGGCAGATAAGCTAAAGCCAAGGAGAGAAGAGAAAAGGAGAAGAAAGAAAAGAGGAGAGGTCCTTTTAGGGTTCCAGGTTATCCAACAAGCTATGAATAGAGCCTTTAAATAACTGGCCTAATCATTCAGAACTTAGAAGTGGTGCCAAGCAGGTTATACTAGCCAGTAGCTTTCACATACTTAGATAGGAGATCATTTCAAAGGAGGTGACTGAGATTATTTTTCCCAGGGCTAAGAAGTCTGGGAAACTATAGCTCACCTCATTTATAGGAAAGAGAGGGAACATTGCATTGAAATGCAACAGGGCTGTAATCTATGCTTTGGAATTCCTTTCATTATTTGTTAATTAATATAAAGTTCTCTAGGGCAGAAGTTTTCTTCCTTTATAATGTCTGATTTGGTGTTCTATATACAATTTATGGCCATCAAATGTCAGTGACTACCTCATAAATTGTAGAAGAGTCCATAAAAGCTTGTTGTTGTTATTGTTAATATTATTTCATTTTAAGAAAGACAGGCAGGCAGGTTTAGAGGATAGACCTGGGTTCAATGCTCTAGGTCAGGGATAGCATATGGGTTACTGCTATAGCAACTACAGGTGGGACTCAAAATTCAATATATCTAGGAGCTTTTTAGGGGTGAATTAATCAACTATTTGACCAACTATATCACGTGAATGATGTTATAAATATCCAAATGACCCTTGGGAGAAAAAAAAATTCTCTGACTCTGCCCTAGGCAACACTCTAATATTCTAAATTGTAGAACAGATAATATCCTTCAATGTTGGAAGACCCCAATGGGTCTAATCCAAAACCTAGACAACAAAATCATACAAAAGTAAAGGGGAATTCCTTCTTCCCCCACCTAGTTGAGATAATCAAGGGGAAGATGAGAGATGTAATGAATTAATCTTTTGAGGAAGTGCAAAACTCTACCAAAATCTTGCTATTATTTGACAAAGTATAAAAAGGAGTTTCTCCCTGATTAAGTTAGTTGGGCAGTTGAAATTCTATTCTCCTTTTTAAAGTTTGAATAAATTGTCCTTGATTAAATTTGAAACAGCAACTTCAGTGACTAAATGAAGACTGGTTACATACCTGATATCCTTTATAAAGTGAGAGTTCTCTGGATCTGCAGTCAGTCTAGGCAGTAACCAACTGTTAAAGACTAGCCTCATCTGTTGAGAGGGAATCAATCATTTGACCAGCAGGAAGCATCACATTCACTAGGAAGCAGTGAATTCTCTATGTAGACATGTATAGAGAGGTACAAAGATTCCATTCAAAATGTGGTAGTAAGAAATATTATGTCTGGAGCAATAGAAGAGTTATAAGGAATGCAACAATATATTACTACAATAATAATGACAATAACAACAACAACAACAACAATTTTTAGTTATTTCTGACCCTTCATGACCCCCTTTAGGGTTTTCTTGGTTTTCTTTACTTCTTTTTACAGATGAGAAAACTGTTAATTGACTTGCCCAGTGTCCTACAGTTAGTAAGAGTTTGAGACAAGATTTGAATTCAGGAAGATATTGTTCCTGATATCCTAGCTACTGTTCTGCCTAGATACCCAATTTTGTCCTCCACACTTTATAGAACTGTAAAGAATATCATGCTTGGAACCAGGGAACAGAATTATCTGTAGATACAAGGAAGAGACAACCCTGATAATTAAGAAGGAAAACCATGGAGAGGATCAAACTGAAGGCTTCCAGCTGAAATTCTCATCCAACATTAATGCTGTACAGTGGGGAAGTTATTCTAGGACTCCATGAGAGAAGAATATACTGTAATTATACTAGTTATGAGTTTTCTGGTTCTTTCCATGTATTCCAAGACCATGTTCATTCTTCCTAAGTTTCTCTCTGTATTTTTGTGAGAGTGCAACACAGATTTATGGGGAAAGGCAATATTTTTAGCTACTATTTTATTATACCAATTTAGTAAATTCTGTTGGTTTTTAACTAATTTTATCTACTGGCTAATAATGAATGGAAAGCATACATTTGAAAGCTAATAAGCTATAGCAGTGGGTGATGGTGTCCAGAGAATATCCTCAGAACTTATAAATACTACAAGCCTATGAGAGCCTAGAAAGAAAGATAGGCACAAAAATATAGTAAATAAATATTTTCCTATGAAATGAAGTTCAACTAAATCTCTGAGTGGTTCCTTTGAGTCAAGGTTAGATGCATATGGATAATGATAAAAATCTTCAATCATCTCAACCTGCTGTGTAGTCATGGCTGACTTTGTGAAATATGTTTTTTCATAATAGTTCAAATAGTGCTTTACTTTCTTTAAGAATCAATACATTTGACCCACTGGTAATATAAAGTGATAAGAGACTATGTTATAACTTTTTGTAATCTCATCTTGATTTTAATGGGAATGATGTTTGTCATCAGAATGTCTGATGATCATAGAATTCTAGATTATTGGAACTTAAGTGACCTTTCTTATCATCTAATTCAATTCCTTTGAAATAGATAATCAAAATGGAATGTGAGCTACTTTGGACTCATATATCTGAGATTAATTGCTGTTGTTTTCTGTTATTATAGTGATAATTCAATGAATTCATTACTGAGGTCCAGAGAACTTTCTAATGGACTTATTGGCCCCGAATTCTTTTAAAACATTATTTTTGTACCTTTGGGAAGGAAATGCCCTATCTCTGGGACACCTAATCATATCATACATATAAGTGCAGGATCTCAGAGGTTATCTGGTAAAATTCATATTTAAAAAATTGAACAACAGCAACACAACTACAACTATCACCACACCAATAATGATGATAGTTCATATTTATATAATAATCTAAGATTTAATATACACATATTATTTCATTGAATATTTGCACTTTAACTGAGGTAAGTACTATCATCTCACTCCATAGATGAGGAATCTGAGATTCAAAGAAGTTAACCCACTTGACTATGATCAGACAGCTTGTAAAGGCTGAAACAGGATTCAAAAATCAGTTCTTCCAGACACCAAGTTTTTTAAAAAAAAAATCTATAAGGTACCTGACAAGGAATCATCTTGCCTTTACATAAAGATCTCCAAGAAGAAAACTATGCTCTCCCATGTCAGCTTATTCCACTTTTTTGACAGTATTGGTTATTAAGTTTCTTTATATTAAACCTAAATTTACTTTTTTTTACTGCTATGATCCATTTCAGTCCTCAAAGGCAAAACCAAATGTGCCATTAAGTTCTTTGGCAAGGAGGTATGTCTACAGCCATTTCTGATCCCACTCTTATTTGGAACAGTATAACTTCCTCTTCCTTCCTTGCATTTCTTCTATCTTTCCTTCTTCTTTTCTTCTCCTAACTCCTCCCTATAATACTAGATGACAAAAACTTTGTGTCTCAAGCATCTACTATGGTGTTTATTGATTGATTAGATATTTAAGGGATGATTAGAGGGACATATAACCATACCACCATAATCAAGGAAACTGCAATTTTTAAAATACTGATACCTTTTGTTTTTACATCACCTCTTTTTTTGGCAAGGCAATTCAATTAAGTGATTTGCCTAAAGTCACTCATTTAAGTAAATATTAAGTATTTGAGGCCATGTTTGAACACAGGTCCTCCTGATTCCAGGACCTCTGCTTTATCTATTGCACTACCTAACTGACTCATCACCTCTTATTTTTGATCTAACTTTCTCCTTTTTCAGTGAGCATCATCTTTTTAAACAATAGATAGTGATCAAAATTCAGTAAAAATGACCAATACTTCAACTAAATCTAACATATTCGATATACCTCTAAAGCAAAGTTCTTCATCTCCGCAAAGAGCAGAGGGAAGATGCACTAATCTTCAGAAACTGACCAGACGTAATGTGGGAAATTTACAAATGCTAAATTTCAGCATATAAACTTGAATGTATATTACACAGAATTTAGAGGACACTCAAAGTGCAAAAACAGATGGAATAACATGTCAGAATGAAGAAGAAACACATTTTATTTTCTAGGAAATCGCCTATTATCTCACTAGAGCACTATCATTTCCTTTTTAGCAAATGAGGTATGAAGGTATTTTTTTCCTCATTCAGACTACTGTAATAGGCAATGATAATCATCCTGTATCTCTGAGAGATGATGTAAAGAAATTGCACTATTTAAATGCACTTTTTACATGGTTGTATACAGGTTCTTTAAAGGTATCTAGGAAGAAGCACTGTTTTGTCTAGAAAAATGCAGACAACACTACCACCACCACCACCACCACTAACATCATCACCAACACCATCACCAGTAAC
Source organism: Macrotis lagotis (assembly GCF_037893015.1). Taxonomy (NCBI): domain Eukaryota; kingdom Metazoa; phylum Chordata; class Mammalia; order Peramelemorphia; family Peramelidae; genus Macrotis; species Macrotis lagotis. Next base: position 119,459,236 of record NC_133662.1, on the reverse strand, counting down.
TGGTAATCACAGAATAATGTGTTTTGCATCCTGCCTTCCCCCATTTATTTATTTACACCCTGCAAGTATGCACTGAATGACTCATTTTTCCACATGAGTGAATGCTCGGAGTACCTTGCAAATGACCTGGAATATTGCCAAACTCCTGAAATGAATGTAGTCCTGACATTCTACCAGAACTGCTTTTAGCATTGTGCTTTTAGGATAGAAATCTATTGAGTTGTAAAAAGAAAAAGTGAACTACCAGGATGCCCTCTGGTACACTTCTGAAGAAAAATGATTTTGCAAAATTGCTTCAAAAGATAGTTAGGAAAAAAGGTAAAGGGCTATTTATTGTTTCTCCATAAAAATAAAATATTATTTTTCCTTTCACTTTTTAAACTTCATTAAGCACAACTTTTTGTGTTGACAATAAAGCACTTATTAAAATAGGGAGATACTGGAAATACGGAAAAAGTTCGAGTAAATGCTCTTTCTTTTCATGTTTTTATGGTGATTGCATTGACATCCTACTTCATTGCTGTCTGCTTAAGCAAGTATATACATCTGGCTCAGAAGGCATTTAGAAGCAATGATTAAAACAGAACTTATTATTACTAATCAGTAGAAGGCATGAAGCACTAGAGATGGACTTTAGCTCAAACAAATTTTGTTTAGAAGAAAACTAAAGGGAGTAGAGGGTTTGAGATTCAACCAGTTCAATTTAAATCAATTCCACAAATATTTATTAAATAAATATCTTATGTAAGGAATGGTATCATTATACAAATGACTGCTGCTTCAGCTCCTCTCTGGATCAGTGCCCTTATGCTAAGAATGAAACTTAAACTCCAGAACTATATTTTGAAGGTAGAGTGAGCGATTACCTTGAATTGAAGAGATTCCCTGAAAGCAAGAAATCTATATTAAATGTCTTCAAATCATATTTTCAAACTTTCTCAGTCTTAGCTTCCTCATTTATAAAATGTTGGGGTTAGACTTGAACTCTAAGACTTCTTCTGACTTTAAATCTATCACCTTATACAATTCATTTTTTTGAAAAGAGATTTAAAATTGTCTCACATCCATCTGTCATATACCATTCTTCTCTTTTAAAAGAAGTTTAAGGGTTTTTACATTATTCATTAATTGAGAAGGAGTTATAATTAGGAAATTTTGTATTTAACAATGGGAAGAATTGAAGCATGGGATGGGGAACTTCATCCTAGTGCAGCCACTGGAAAATGATAAAAGTTAATATTTAAGTAGAGTTTTGAGACTTGCAAAACATTTTACTTATTACCTCATTTAATCCCCATAATTTCCTATTAGGTAGATACTATACTTGTTATCAAATCAAATTTGTGATGCTGAGGTAAAGTGCTTTGCCTAGGGTCACATAAATAGTAATTATTTAAGGGAAGATTCAAAAATAGCTCTTCCTGATTCTAAGTCTGGCACCCTATCCCCTACCATGCTTTCTCTAGAAAAGAAGTATTATCTAGGATACTGTATGGTTTTTATGCTTCTGAAATATTGGATCTTGCTGGGAATACTAGGGCCTTAGGATATAATATTCAGTTGACACCTCCTCAATTTAAGCATCCTGTAATAAATTATATTTTCTATGCCTTGGTTAAAATGTCTCTTAGGAATGAATATTCTAATATTTTTGATATTCATAGTTGAAGCAAAACAATTTTTTTTCCCCTGTGACTCAGTGAGTGTGTGTCAGTTCCATCAGCTTCTTAGGTATCTTAGCATTTATGATCAGAAGTTCCCTCACCATCTCCATCCCAGTCAGAGTCTAGGTTATTTGTGGTGGAAGCAGGACAGGATAGAAAAATAGACTAAGGGCAGTGGCAGTTGAAGTTAATAGCCTGATTGATTTTCACAGAAGACTGTGACTGGAAATACCTTTGTGTGATTTTTGTGAGAAAATGAAAGGAGGCAGAGAGAAAAGCTCATACTATGTTTTATCATTTGAAGTCTAAAATTTTCCTCTGAAAAGCAGGAAAATAAAACAAATCAACATCAATATGTTTGGTCTCCATGATGCATATGTGAATACATTCTGGTGAATGAATTTTTCACCTTTCATTTCAGAAATATAGCAAATCTTAAATAAAAGGTCAGATGGACTAACAAAATGAAAAATAAAAATGACAAAAATTTAGAGGCTAACAAACATATCAGGGCAAATTTTATAAAGTGAAACAAATCACTAAAGAGTCATATAGAGTTAGTGCTAAAAATCCTGCTCTCATTTTTCCAGAATCATATGTTAAATTCAACTTAGCATGGATCCCTTCCCACCACCAACTCCCTAAATTACCTTGATGTATGGAATCTGAAAGGTCAACTACTTTTCTCCATGCTCAGTTTATTTCAAAACAGAAGAAATACTGAAGTAGAACTTCAAAAATGACACAAGATTATATAGGATGTCCCTAAAGTCCTTGTGCAGTTTTAAGCCTCAATAGCTTAAAATTGCAATAAGTGTTTGTATTATACCATATAACTATGGACTTTCAATCCACTAGTGCAGTAGAGAAAATGTTAAGAGAAATGTGTCCTTTAATTTATGCCCCTTTCACTGACTATATGCTTTACATTGACACTGACCTCTCTACTCTCCCACCCTACCCTCCCATTCCATTGTCCAAACTAGCAAGATGAGGTCAAAGAACTTTTAGAAGAATTCCTGGTAAATTCCCTGCTCAAGGCAACAAGACCAGCCCCTATCAACAAAACAATGGATCCTGCCCTATCCTGAAAGGATTAAGTCTTTGAGCTACCACTCCTCAACTACCCATCCATAATTGCCTCATCTCTGCTCTCTGAGTTACTGCTCCCATCAACATGTGCCTAATTAGCCCATCTTTCTGTCCTTTAAAAGATCAGTCACTCTTCAGTTTAATTGTCTTCCTTTGGGAAATTAGCCCATTCTTGGGGAGTATCATCCCCCGAACTCTCCAGCCCTATACCTTTTCTTAGTGCTTATATCCTGATGACTCATCCCCACTCTGGGGGAGTGCAAGTCCCCGATAAGCTCTCATGTTCCTATACTTCTCTTTTTTGCTGCTTTTCCCCCTACTCCTGCTGCTGCTATCCCTTAGTGCATCAGTGATTTCCAACTGCCTCAGCTGCCTGTATTCTTTCTTAGCTTCTGCTAATCACAGTAATATGCAAATAAACTTTTTGTTCCTAAATTCTTCTAGGTGAGAGTTGATGTTTTAAAGGAATTCTTTTATGCTTCTTCAAATCCCTGAAACCTTTAGCCAGACATCTTTTTCAGCAACATTTTAATCTGCTAGGACAATAGATACTGCCTCAATATTTTTCTTGCTTTGATGTTTATTTTTTCCTTTAGAAATGTCTTTTCTTGGATAGTTTAAGGCTGTTTTTGACTGTGGCATATATTTTGTTTTTGTGAAAATTCAACAAAATTTAATATTTGGTTTTTAAGTAGAAAATAGCATTACTAGAATCCCCCCCTTTTTTCTAATAAAACTTTCAAGATTTTTTTTTGCCTTTCATCTTCCTTCTCAGAAGCAATAGTTTTGCAAACCTTTAAATTAATTGAAATTGATTAAAATCAATATTTATGATGATTTATTTAATAAACAAGCCATTTATTAAGTGCCTATTGTATGTCAGATGAAAAGCAACATCACTTTTCTAGCCAATGACTAGGAAGTTAGCTTTCATATTAGGTCAATGTTTTGTCTCTGACTCTGTAATCCTGGGCCAGGCCTGCTTAACCTTTCAGTGATCTGAATCACTTTGGAAGACCTTTCAGAACTGTTGTTGTATAAGCAGAAGTGGTTTCCTATACTAGTGTGTTTTGTTTTGTTTTGATTTTTTAAGTGTTAAGCTCCTTGGATACAAAGACAAAAATAGGACTTTCTGTCCTTAAGGAACATATATTCTGTTGGGGAAAGAAAATGAATGTCATCTTAAGTAAATCTGAAGCACAAAAAAAAAGTCTTTTTCATTTGTGATAAGTATGAGAATTAGTTAAATACACAAAATATATTGATAATTAAGAGGAGAGTTCTGTTATTTGATCTTATTCAATCACAAATGAATTCATTAACATGTTTCAATGATAAGAGAATTCAAGAAATTTCTCACTTCAGCCAAACAAAAAGCATTTATCAAGCTTTTAATATATGTCAAGAACTATGCTAATTGTTAGGAATATTGGGAATGTAAATAGGAGAAAGACAGTTTCTTGTCTTTAAGAAGCTTACATTCTAATGGAGAAAGACAATACATAAAAGGGGACTGAAACTAGGAAAGGAAGGGAAATTCCTGTATTTAGGGGCACTGTAGAGAAAGTCTTGTGGATAAGAATCATCAATGAAGCCAAAAAAGAGATAAAGACATCTTTTTTTCTTATTGATATTTTATTTTACTTCTCCAACTACATGCTAAGAAAGTTTTTCAACATTCATCCACATGCATATTTATGTTACATAATTTTCTTAGACCCTCCCTTCCCAACATTGTACATATACATTTGTGTTTATCATGTGTGCAATATTAGTCATTTTCTTAATGAGGAATGCAAATTAATGGAGTAGGAAGGAAAAACAAGAGAAATTTTTAAAAAGTGAACACAGATTCTGTAATTTTTGTTTTGTTTTGTTTTCTTTGTCTGGATATGGATGGTATTATCCATGACAGGTATCCCAGGATTGCCCTAGCTCTCTGATTTGCTGAAAGGATGCATCCCTTAAAGTTGATCAAGTTGCAATGGTATTGTTAATGTGTAGAATGTTCTCTTGATTCTGTTCCCTTTGCTCAGCATCAGTTCCTGTAATTCTTTCCATGCTTCTCTAGAGTCCAAACATTTATGATTTCTTATAGAACTCCATAACATTCAGATTCCTTAACTTGTTCAGTCATTTCCTCAGAGGATGAGTATCCCCCCTCAATTTCTAGTTGTTTGCCACTACCAAAAAAGCTGCTCTGAATATTTTCGAACATGTGGGACTTTTCCCATTTTTTATGATTTCTTCTGGATATAGACCTAGTATTGATATTACTGAGTCAAAGGGTATGATCAATTTTATTGCTTTTGGGATATAGTTCCATAATGTTCTCCAGAATGGATGGGTTAGTTCACAACTCCACCAATAGTACAATAATATCCCAATCCTCCCACAACCTCTCCAACATTGATCATTTTCCCTTTTTGCCAATCTGATAGATGTGAGGTGGTATATCTTTTATATGAACCTTCTCCTTAAATTGGAGGTTGAGGGGAATGGGGAAGAGAAGAGGCTGGAAGTTTCTTCTATGTAAAAGAATTTCTTCCAAGGTGAAGAGATTTCTCTGACATGATGGACAAGGTTCTGTAGAAATAAGTTAGCAGTGAAGCCTGGACATTCCTTTAGAAAGATTTACTTTTCTATAAAATTTATGATGAAATAATTATTTTTTAAGGTTGGTGAAGTCTAAATTTTCCTTTGTATGCGCATGTACTCACATGCATGTTTTTAGACCAAAAAAAGAAATGAAAACAACTTCTTATAGCATATTCGAGTCAATTTTCAGTTACCTGTGCTATTTGGTAAAAGAACAGATTAACTGAAAATAAAACTGAATCTTTGCTCTTCTATCCCAAAACATGCCTGCTACTGAAGTTCAGTGTTCCATTCTTGTGAAGGGTAAATAATGAGGTTACGTAATGGGTTGTCTCTAGAGCAAATCCTAATAAAGACTTACTGTTTGATTTTTCTTTCATGTTATGATAACCATTGGAAATTGGATGTTGAATACTGAGAATCCAAGTTGAAAATGAGGTAACTTGAGGCCAATCTCACTCCTCAGAACAATGGGGGAAAAAGCCTTGAGGAAGATGGATTTGGAGGCAGCTCTTAGCTCAGATACCAAGCAGATAGATTGTGATTGACTTTTATAGCTTCTTATTCTGTAGGTAAGTGCTTTGTATTATATCCATATTAATTGTTCCATTTCTTTCTAGTTTTAATTGGAGGGAAATGTTAGAATCTCCTCTCTTTCTCACCCCCAACCTTAATCTCATTGCTCTGAGAGCTGAGTGAACAACAAATATCACTGTTCGCAAAATTACTTCAGTCAAAAAGCACTAAAGCTTTACACCTGTGGAAAATTTAATCAATGGATATGAGAAAATTAAAAATACTCAAGAGAGTGGACAAACATTAAAAAAATCAATAATTCCTCCCCACCTTGGAAACAATCTGGAAAATAGACTTTTGTAATGCTGGTCACCATCAGTATATGAGATAGGTTATGTCAAGGACGGACAATGCCATTAAGATAGTACAGACAGAACAAGATTAGAGAAGTAGAAAATTATATATATAAAAAAGAAAGTAACCATTTATTTACAACTTGGCAATGGCAAGTCATAGATTAGTTTTTCTCCTTTCATTTAGTTTATGGAAAACTATTGCCTAAATCTTGAAGTATTGACAGTAAGACTATCCCTTGATGACTTAATGACTAGTTATGCTTTTATTCATTGAACAAGTATTGTTAGAACACCTAATATAAACCATTTCCCTAAAAAAATTCAGAAACCACTTACCTTTTCAAAGCAAATTGATGAGGAGAAAGAACCATAACAAGAAAACATTATTCCCCTGAGATGTCTGGTTAATATAGGTTTTGAGTGTCAGTGATGGCAATAGACAAGATTGAAAATCATTTACAACATAGTGCTGGCAGTTGTGCAATTTTGTGCAAAACACATAAATCCTAACACAGTAAAAGCGGACTTAATCACTCCAGAGATGAGAAAGGCTACTATATAGATGGCCATGGTGTTGATGTTTGTAGACTCAGTGTTAAAGGTCATAGACCATTTTCCCATTGTATATTAGTTTAACTATTAGTCATCCATACCGTAGAGAAACACCATGTGATGGGGACCTCTTAATTGACTCCAAGAGCATCAGGCATCAGGTTGAGAGAAAATACTTAATTTCATCCACTGAGTTCTCTTCCCAACCAGTCTGATCTCCTAAGTAACAATTCTAGGAAGTATCTTGAAGTGATCAGAATATGCAATTATTATTTCTTCATGGTGACAAATGCTTCTAGTTTAATTGTATCAATTTATACTCTATTTGCAGAAAAAGTGGTCAATATATAGTGTGTAAGGAACAGTAAAATCAGTGAAAAAGTCCTTTTAACAAAATAGGAGGAAAACCCTATTAATTCCTTTTGACTGAATGGACAATAAGCAAGTGTCACATCTGGCCTATTATTCAGTCATCTCCTAGTCAGGGTTCTTAAGTGATTCTACAGTGCCATGAAATGCAAGCCAAGAGGATTCCTTTTCAGTTTGTTGTGGCCTCTCATGTTGAACTGACATTACACAGAGCTCGTCACTGTCACTGTCACAGCGGGAGCTGCTGATTTTGGGTGAAACCTCTTTCATATGTATGTCAGATTCTCTAACCAGCTCGACATGTTCAGAATTCAGACTTGCTTACAATGAAGGAAGTCTATTTTTCACTGCCAGAAGGAATATGATTTTTGCAAGATTTGCTATTAAACTTTATCTTGGGTCTTACAATCAATGGCCTTCAGAGTCAGGGCAACAATAGAGGGCTGCCTTTATATGCAATATTTATAGATCAAAAAAATTGGCAATGGCATAAGATCTTTTAAAAGCAGGTATTCCAAGCTCCTTTAAATGCTACTTTCACTTTGAGTCTAAGTATCCTCATTCATTAACCCATTCAGCAAGCATTCATTAAATTAATACTATAAATATATATATATATACATATATATATATTATTCACTCTTCTCAATTCCTTTACTTTTGGTTTTTAAAATTATGTAATAATGTCCTTTGTTTTTTAATACAGCCTTCATTCTTCAATATATTCTTCCTCTCCTTCTGAGAGCCACAAAGAATAAACAAAAACAAGGAGATAAGTTTTAGCAAAGATAGCATAATTCTGACATAAAATGAAATGTGCGAAGTACAATCTCATATTTCTGCAGTGGGGCCGGTAGTCATTATCATTGTTCTGACTGGTCATTCAATTTACAGAAGAATAATCTTTAATTGTGTGTATTATTTTCCTGGGTCTGATTACTTCACTTTACATCAAATCATTTATCTGCACACATTTCTCTGTGTTTATCATATTTATTATATTTTATAAAATAGTAATACTCAACTACATTCATATGCTATAGCTTATGTTTAGTTGTTCCCCTGTAGGATGAATATCTGCTTTGTTTATGTATTAGTGAATAAAGGACCTCTCTTTTTATCTCACTGATCTTCTATGCTTAGCAATAGAATTTCTGGGCAAAAGGCATTGCCATTTTAGTCACTTTCTCAATCTAACACTTTTTTGTTCTTTTTATCACTTAATTGCTCCATGTGAAAAGGCCCTTACAAGGACAGCATTAGAATAATTCTAAATTTTTTTTCCAGAGCACAATCAATCAATACATGCTTTGCAATATTGAATTACTATATCTGTCTTGATGCAACTGTTCCATCATTATCTATTCAAATCTTATAGCATCTACTTTCACTCCTGGCAAAATCACAGAATATTAGAACTGGAAGGGAACTTAGAGATTATGTACTTCAATTCCCTTATTTTAATATGTTTTCACATATTAAATCAGAGATCAGCATGATTTTCTAAAGATAAAGAAGCAACTCAAAAGCAATGTTTTCTCACTATTATCAAAATGACATTGAACTAGATACTCCTCTCTGGATCACTGTTTCCTCATATGTAAAATGGGAAGTTAGAAAACTAAATGCTGCATAAATCCAAAGAAGAGATGAGAAAATGGACTTTCCTCTCTCTTTTCACAGAATGAACACTATGGGTATTGTGAGGTTTTGCTGGTGGGTCAGTTTTATTGACTTGCTTTTTTCCATTCCTCCTCTCTTTCTTTCTTCAAAATGTGATTCATTGATTAGGGAGAGAGCAAGAATATATTTGGAAATCAAAGCACTGTAACAACAAAAAATAGCAGTAGAATTTTTAAAGCAAAGATTGAGCTAGATTATCTCCAAGTTCCATTTTAATTTTAAATTTATGATCTTACAATGTTAACCTAGAATCTTTGACTCCAGACTGTTCTTTTCCCTTTGCACTGTTCCTGTGTTTTCTAATATATTTTTCCAAAGCCAGAATTTTCTTTCTTCTATATCATCTTTATACAATTGACTTTGTTTATTTCATGCAAAGTCTCTTACATTAAATCTAGGTTTGAATATTTGTGACAGACACTGATTTAACAATATTATGAGAAATTTGATTTGTTGTGATGACAAATATATAGTAAATCTACACTCAAAGACTGGTTTCTGCTGCATGGGAAATAGTCTTACTATATAGGCCAAAGTGAATCAGACTCACTCAGTCTTACTATCCTTTACAAAGTTGAATCATAAAGATCAGTCTTTTTTAAAATTTAATTTTTCCAACTATATGTGGATAGTTTTCAATATTCAATTTTTTAAGAAGTTGAGTTCCACATTTTTCTCCCTCCTTCCCTTTCCTTCTCCCTCCCCTTGATAGCAAATAATTTGATACAACTATGTTAAACATATTTCCATTTTAGTCATATTGTGAAAGGAGAATCAGAACAAAAGGGAAAAAATCATGAAAGGTAAAAAAGAAATGTCTATATCTCTCAAAGTTATTTTTTTTTGTTTGTTGTTTTTCTTTTGCAAGACAATAGGGTTAAGTGACTTGCCAAAGGTCACACAGCTAGGTAATTATTAAGTGTCTGAGATCAGATTTGAACTTAGTTCCTCCTGACTCTAGGGCCAGTGCTCTATATACACTGTGCCACCTAGCTGCTCTGTCTCTCATAGTTTTCTATCACACTTGCTGTTTGTGTATAATGGTCTCCTGGTTCTGCTCAATTCACTCAGCATCAATTCATGTAAGACTCATAGAAACCAATCTTAAGGAGGCAAATGAACAAAATGTAATTCTGCCCATGTCACTGTCTAGTGGCTCTCTCTATATATTTTCTTTAAAACCAGATGTCAAAAAAAAATAGGGGTTTATCTTATCCCCATTCCTCATTTTGTTGATGACCTTAAGATTACAGAGGCTTGAATCTGAGTCTTAGAGTCTCATTTTTACTGATGATGATTTTTTCCCCTTATACCTCTAATTCTATATCCCCCATTCAGTGGTGTCCTGTTAAATACTTAACTCTGAAAAAAGTTTTTTACCACTCTTCAATTAAATCTGAGAGAGGAAGGAGTCAAGATATAAATGTAAAGTCACCTGCCTACTCCCAAATTTCCTCCAAACAATTTAAAAATAATGTCTAAAATAAAATTCTGGAATAACAGAACCAGCACAAGGTTAGGGTGAAATAATTTTCCAGCTCAAGACAACCTGGCACTTGTTCAGGAAAGGTCTGTCACACTGGAATGGTGGTCTGGCCCAGAGTCCGATGTAGTGCAGATAGCACTCTGGTGGACTTTGGAGGGGCAGCATAAATGACTGCAGCTGAAGTGGTAGCTTCAAGAGCCATCAACCTTCAAATGGTAAGATGGTCAGACATTTAGCTAGAATGAGATTATATGGGGCTCTGCTGACAGTGGGTGTGGGACTTTATTACATGCTCAAAATATAGTTCTGAGTCCCAATCCCAGGATGAAGAGGACACTAGCACATTAATTCTTGTGACTCTATAAAACATTGACTCTTGTCATAGTTTTAGGACAGAGAAGAGTGTTTGTGGTCACTCAAGGAGGAGCAGGGTCTTTAGACTCAGATACAGGGGAGAAGGAAAGACTGATGCTGGTGATGTTAGGAGAGCAGAAGCCAGAGACAGAGTTCTAGGTTCATAAGGAGCAAAAATGCATGTGACCACAGGACAACAGGAATCTTAGTCAAAGTTCCAGGTAGAGAATGTTCATGGTTGCTCACAGACCAGATCACAGTACAAGAAAACAACAACCATACCTCTCCTCAGATCATACTGCACAGGAAGAACAAAAGCTTACAGACCCCCAGACTAAGTTCTGAAAAATCTAAAGTTTGGGGTAGTGCCCACTCTATTTCAGGAGCAAAGTCTTCTTAATGAAAACAAACCTGGAAAAATGAGCAACACAGAAAAAGAAAATGACCATAGATAAGTTGTTACAAGGACAGGAAAGGTAAAGACACAGACAAAAAGATCACAAGTCAAAACAGCTAAATGCAAAGTTGCAAAGTTTCAAAACAAAATGTGAATTGATCATAGATCTGAAAAAATTCTTTAAGAGTTCAAAAGAGAATTCTAAAAACAAGAAATTAAAACAATAATTATTTTGCTCAATTATATACCAGTAAAAATGATACTCAAAGTAAAATGGATGAATATTTACAAAAAAATATTCAAAGCTGTCCAGATTAAAAGAAGAGGAACTAGAAAAGACATAAATAACCCTATCCTTGGAAAAAAAAATTGGAAAAAACCAGAAATGATTGCCTAAGAAATAATTCCCATGACCAAATGAATACACCAATGTACTCAACCAAACATTTAAAGGAAATTGGGGGGGGGGGGAGAATCCACCAAATTTCTTTTATAACACAAATATGGTGCTAATCCCTAAAACAGGAAAAACAAAAAAAGAGAAAGAAAACTACAGACAAATTTTCCTAATAAGTATTGACACAAAATTTTTAATGAAATAATAAAAAGAATATTTTAGTGATATATCTGTGATAAAATTTTTACCAGGAATGCTGAACTAATTCAATATTAGGAAAGCTGTCAGCATAACTGACCATATAAACAACAAAACCAACAGAAATCATATGACTAGCTCAATGGATGCAGAAAAAGCTTTTGACAAAATACAGCACTCATTCCCATTTAAAACACAAGAAAGCACAGGAATAAATGGAGTGTTCTTTAAAATGATAAATAGTATCTATCTAAAACCATCAGCAAGCATTATCTTTAATAGGAATAAGCTAGAAACTTTCCTAGTAAGACTGGGTGAAACAATGAAGCCCAGTATAACCACATCCAATATTCTAGAAATGCTTGCTTTCATATTAAGAGAAGAAAAATAAATTGAAATTAGAATAGAGAATGAAGAAATAACACTATTACTTTTTGCATAAATATGATGTTTAGAAAATCAACTAAAAATAGTTGTAATAAATAACAACTGAAGCAAAGATGCAGACTATTAAAAAAACTTACAAAAATCATTGGTATTTCTACATGCTATCAACAAAATCCTATAGGAAGAGATAAATGGAGAAATTCCACTTAAAAATAATTGCAGAAAATATAAACTGCTTGTGAGTCTACCTCCCAAGACATACCTAGGAACTGTATGAACACAATTAAAAATATTTTCCACACAAATGAAATCAGATCTAAATTATAGGATATATGTTCATTACTCATGAGTTGGTTAAACCAATATATTATAAATGAGAATTCTATCTAAATTTATTTGTTTTTTTCAGTTCCTTTCCAATCAAACTAAAAGAGAAAACTAAATTCATTTGGAAGAATAAAGGATCAAGAGTAACAAAAGAATCAGTGAAATAATGTGAGGGAAGATGGCTTGACATGTCTGATTTCAAGCTATATAACAAACAGTAATCATCAAAACAATCTGGCTAAGAAATAGAGTGAATCAGTGAAATTGATTAGGTTAGACAATACACAAGTAAATGACTACAAAAATTTAGTGTTTGATAAACTTAAAAATCCCATCTTTGGGGACAAGAAAACACTATTTGACAAAAAATTACTGGGAAAAGTAAAAAGTATAAACCAATAGTTCACCCTGTATGTCAAACTGGATAATTTATTTAGACATAAATGATGAGATCATAAGAGGAACATCGAAAACTGTATGACAAAGAGTTCATAAATAGATAGATAGAATGGATTTTAGAAAGCAAAAATGGATAATTTTGATTTTGATCCAAGATTAGAAGGAAAGCAGGAACTGGGAAAATATTAAGGCAAGTTTCTCTGATAAAGGCCTCACTTTGTTTTCTGGTCTGTGTTTTCTTTCACAACATGGCTAATATGGAAATGTGTTGTGCATGATGGCACATGTATAATCTATACAAAATTACTTTCCTTCTCAAAAGAAGGGATTAGACAAAGATTGAAAGGGAGAATTTGGAACTCAATTTTTTAAAAAATATTTTTACATTGAAATTATACAAAAATTTAATAAAAAATAAATGAATCTTCATTTTAAAATATTTGTTTCACAATTTTTATGTCTAGACAATTTAAAACAATAAATCAAGCCTTGATATGTAACATTTGCTGATTTCTAAAGTATAAATATTCATGCTTGAAATTTAACAGTCAACTCTTGCCAACATTAGAATTCCTTTTAGTACTCTCCTGTTGATGTGTCTCTTAACTTCTTTGAATCTCTGTTTCCCAAGATCTCAGCCAGTGAAATTTCTATTTTTTAATCATCTACAATTTATACTTTTTTTTTTTTTAACAGATAAGGAATTTGGAACACAGAGAAGGTAAACAACTTTCCTCAAATTACACAGGTGGTAAATAGCAGTCATGATTTTCAAACCAAGTTCCTAAGGATCCAAAGAATTTGGATTCCAGAATTTTTAAATTAACAAGTTATATGAAATAGTTTATAGGCCCATTCTAGCTTCCAAAATTCTAAGAAATTGGGGGGGGGGGAAGTAGAGTATTGGCCTAATATTCCTTGATTTTTAAATGTATTCTATATAAACTTATTAACAAATATAAATGAAATATTTGTTATCTGGAAAATAAATCAGAAAACTGTCTGAAAATATGAAATTTCCTAAAGGTAGAAAATTAATACTTTTAAGATATAGTCAGAAATTAAGTATTCCATTTTATGCACTTAAATATTGATCATTTATTACATATAAAACTCTATTCTAGATAATTAAAATATAAAGATAAAAATATGACATATCTTTACATTGAAAGTGTTTGGATAGTTACTCTCCATCTAGTAATTTTTTGTTTTATTTAAAAAAAATTAAGTCAATTTTAATTTTGAGTTCCAAATAGTCTTTTTTTTACCTCTCCCCCTTCCATTGAGAAGGCAGACAATATACTATCAAATTATACATTTGAAGTCATGAAAAAACACATTTCCATATTAGCCATGGTGCCAAAAAACCCCAAGATAAATAAAGTGAAAAGAATTATGCTTCAGTCTGTATTCAGAGTTCATCCATTCTCTCTCTGGAGGTGAATAGCATTTTTCATCTTAGTGGTTTGGAAATATGATAAGCATCTTTGATTAGATTTTCCAAAATGTGTATATGGGTCTTTTCTCTAGCTTTATAGAAGTTTAGTATTGTTTATATTGAAATGCAGACAGGAGAAGAATGATTTGAGTCTATAGATAGTATTTATAAAGTTATGTTCATATCATAGTTTGGAATGATTTTTACTCCTACCTAAAAGATCTTTTTTGGGAGAGTAGATAAAAGGGGGTGCTCATATTTTCATCACCCTTTCCATAATATTAATTCAATAGTATTAATGTAATGTATTAAAATTGCATCTCCTTAGCAGCTTAATTCATTTCTATTTTGAATATTTCCCTAAACATTTATAGACAAAGACCTTTCTGAAGGGGTTGGGAAGGAATGCTGAATAATAAAGGAAATTGTCAGTGTAGAAACCCCCTTTTTAATGTAGAGTTGCAACTTATTTGTGTTATTATGAGGGTGCAGGTAGGTAGGGGGTAAGGGTGTGTGACATATGAGGGGGCTTTTAAATGATTTGTTTGAGCCATACAATTAGACTGTGAAGGTACTTTGAAACATCTTTCTGACTTCAAAGCTCATCTGCCAACCCATACCATCTCACTGGCACATATGATAAAATCTGCAGATATTAGAGATACTTAAAAAATAAAACTGTTTTTTACCAAACTCTCAAAAATCATCATTATCATCATCATTATCATCATTCTTCTTCTCTTTTTCTTTTCCTTTTCTTCTCCTTTCCCCTCCTCCTCCTCCTCCTCCTCCCATCCTCCTCCTCCCCTCTTTTATTTGCTAGCATTGATAGTAATTGTCCTTTAAAGCTTACAAAGCACTTTATGTTATCTCATTTGATTTCACAAGAACCCTGGGGAGTAGGTGCTATTGTAACCTTCATTTTTAGAAATAAAGAAATTGAGATAGGAAGAGAACTTAACTGATTTGCCTAAGATTACAAAACTAGTGAGCATCTGAGGTTGTATTTGACCTCATTTGCCCAATTCTAAATCTACCTATTGCACCAATCAAAGTGATCCTGTTGCATTCTTTCAACATAGTGCAAAGAGTTCTTCAACAATCTGCTATTCTTTCACTAAATGAGAAAAGTCAAGATTTTTATATTTTGTTCTTCAGAGGCAAATAGATTTTGCTAAGATTATCAGTGAGTTAGATTTATTTAGAATACTTGCAGTGGCAAAGAATGCCAACACTCCCTAGCTGCTCAATGCTAGCAATTTGTGAAACATTTATAATAAACTTATACACGGAAGACTTGCAAAGGTTTAGGCAGAGACTATAGTTCACTTCTGTACCAAAGTCATATAAAAATTATTAGAGAATTAGAAATAGATTTTGTGATATAATAAAATGGACAACCACAAAACTTTTATATAACAAAAAATTATGTGCAACCCTGCAAAACCTTCTTCTTCCCTTTAAAGTTTATGTCAAGAACATCTCATTCATTTTTTAAAAATTCAGTCCACAATTTATGAGTCTGAGTGTATGAATGGAGCATTCCATTTGGGGAGTGGAGGAAAAAAGTTGATAATAAGCACAATTCTATTTAAACACAAGGAAGCCAAATGTAGGTCAGTGCGTCTCATAGCCCATGTTTCGTTTTGGCAATACACTGAAATGTACAATAATAGTATCATTGGGAATATTTATGAAAGGGAAGAAGGTTAAAGTTGGCAAGGTGATGACTGAGCTGTCCATATGTGGTGTAGAAACCTGACCGCAGCAAAGCCCATCTATCCATTTTCACTGCTTTCACGATGGAGACTGATCTTGTGACTGTATTGATTGGGCAACAATTCATGTTGATTGTGAAAATGGTTGAAAGTAGTAGATTGGCTGTGCTCTTCTATTTGTGCTGTTCATTTCACATGGGTAGGCCTGACTGAAATTCTCTGACTCCATTTCCATGCTATTCAGAAAGGATTAATGATACACTGAGTTTTGGGGGCTCTTTTAAAGAGAAGTAAAATTCAGACACTATTCTGATTAATGCTTAAAAGATTGGAGCAGTTCAAAGGCTACCAGCAACAAATAGAAATTATTGCATGTTAAGAAGGTCATCTTAACACCTCACTAATCTATTCTTCCAAAGAGTTCTTATTAGGAAGAAAACAACTGGTTCATTTTTCAGGGTATGGAAATGTTATATTGCTTGGATACATCAGTTTTTTAGCATACAGACATTTTAAACTTTGATCTTATTCATATCTATCAATTCACACATTTATTAAGAATCTATTATATGCTAGCCTCTGGGGATACAATGAAAATAAGTGAAAAGATCTTTGTGCAAAAAGCTCATATTTAGACGAAGGCACAAATAATCAATCAGGTTTCAGGTCCATTAAAATCCAAATTATACTTAATTACAAAAAAATTACTCCTCCTTGTAATAAGTATGCTTTTCTTAATGAAAATCTGATATAAAATTTGACTTTATGAAAGAATTAAAGTAGATATTAACTAGAGAATTTATCCTAGGGCATTCTGTACTTTTTCAGAAATGCTTCTAATTGTGTGAGATAATCATAACTACTTTACATAGACATTTCACATTACAAAATCCTTATATATATATGTATGTATATTTATAAAATTTGATTTTCAAAATAAACAAACAAAGCAGATAGTTTACCTAGTATCATTTTTTTTTTATCAGATGAGGAAACTAAGACTCAAAGATGTCAAGTTAATTGAGTAAGGTCATATAACTCATAAGCAACTAAATCAGAACTTAGACTTCTGATTCAAGTTATCTGCTCTTTTTCTTATACTACATTATATACTTTAAATAACAAAAAACAACCATTCTAGGTAAAGTTCCAATAATTAGATTAAGATTATAAATATACAATTTTCAAATTGTTTGAAAAAAGAAGTGGTTGAATTTAATCTGGTAAATTTAAAAATAAAAATAAACATTGAATAGCTGAATTTTTTGAAATATTTTTTTTATTTGCAGAAAAAGATGACCAAGGACCAGTATTCTTTCATTCATTTATTTATTCATTCACTCATTCATCCAACTTTTGATAGGTACTTATTATGTACAAAGTATCAATAGAAGTGCTAAATAAGACAAGATGTCTGTTATATTCATCAAATATATTTGCCAATGTCCTGGAAAAACATTCTGTAGAAGATTCAACAAAGTAAGAATTTACTACTGATGCTGAGGTTCTCCAAAATGCCCCTATTTCCAAATGACATGCTCTTGGATGAAGTGTAGAAAATCCCCTGGGCCACCTCCTCTGGGTTCTATGAGGACCATCTGGTTATAATAGTGGATTCACCAACCTGACTTTTTTTAACCTCCTATGTTATATATCTTTTTGTACTCACTGCTTTCTCATACTTGTAAGGTTTTTTTGAAGACAAATTCATTTCAGCATATTAATTTTCCCTCATTAACTTATTTCAGCATTACTTTACTAGCTCAATGATTCTAGTTCCAAATATTTTGAGGAATGTATAAAATATTCTTCGGTTAGAAACAAAGAGCTCTAAAATGTCCACTTATTTATATGCAAATTCTTCTCTACAAGGAACTGTATTATGAAAGACAAAACATTTTAAAAGTTAAAGAGTGAGATAAAGATAATATAAAGATTTGAGTCAATAGAAGCTCACTTGAGTTTATCAAGTAGGATAAGTTACATGGCTCTTGTCCCTTTGGTGAATAATGGAATATGATATTTAGTAAGTGACTTTATTAAAAACAAAACAATTAAAAAAGACTAGAAATATGAACATGATTTCCTTTTTCTCCCAATGTCAGGCATTAATTTTTGAAAACTTATTTATGCTTAATTTTTCAATGTGTTGGACAACAAATATCAACGTTTGATTTTGTTTATGGAAACCAGATATAGCATTGCAATAGAGAACTGAGATTAGGTTAGTGATAACAAGTTCTAGTTTCTCCTTAGTGGCAGTCCCCCTTCTTCAAAGATGTGGTGTGCCATCATCCCTATCTTGGAACCTACACCCATCCTTCACCCCACCCACATCTCTGTCACTGTCTCTATCTCTCACTGTCATATTCAGGTACTCAGATAAAAGTTCTCTTTTTTTTAATTGATATTTCTTGGCAACAGACTCTGGGGCCCCATGCAGAGTTGATGGGATTTGTCTGTCACTGCCCTCATATGCATTAGGCTGTAACCAGCCATGCAATAATTCCCAAATGAATCGAAATATGCTAATTTATTTTGTCCCCACTCCCATGCCTTTTCTTTCAGCTACTTCATTTTTATTGAAAATATATAATGAAGAAATGCTTGAAAAGAGCATTTATTTTTTTCAGGAGTTCCTCAGACTCCCTTATGAATCAAATTAATTTCTGGGTTGCTTTAGCAGTTCTGTCAAAATAGAGATTTGTAGCTCATGGATGACTTGCAGCAAAAGTTTCTTCTGCTGAACAGTGCAAATAAGGGAGGGAGGGAAGCATTATACCACATTGATTTTATTGCTTTTCCCATTCATTTTCGTATACAGATTATTGAATCATATTCTCTGGGTTAAATTCACATTCTGGGGATTAGACCAAAGCATAAAGATGGCAATTAAGAAGCTTTAAATATTTCTGTAAAGTTAAAGTTCCTGAATGTGTTCTGAATAAGTTGTATGATAATTAAGAAAACTGGCATCAATCAACTAATCATGACTTTGGAGTATTTTTTTTTCTCAGCTGACCCAGCATTACTTTATGAGCTGAATCTTCTTGCTGGCCAGAGACAAAACAATATTGGTTCTAAGAATATAAGACCATCCAGCAAGCAGTAAGGAAAATGGACCCAAGACTTCAAAGAGACCAAAAGCTTTAGAACAGGGGTGGGGAACATCCAGCCTGGGGGCCATATAAGCCCTGAGGAATCATTTGGCCTGGTGTTACCATGGACCAGGCATAGGAGGGACTTGAAATTCAATAAATCTAGGGGCTTTTTAGGGATGAATTTAGTTAAATGTTTGACCAAATATAGCCGGCCAATTTTTAAATTGATAACTTTGGATGACCTATGAATGATATTATAAAAATCCAAATGGTCCTTGGAAGAAAAAAAGGTTTCCCACTCTTGCTTTAGAACTAGAAGAATGATTAAAGTTTGAATAATCTTTCTGTCTTTTGCTGTTGATGATGCTAAGTCCAGAAAAGTTAAATAACTTATCCAAGGTCACTCAGGTAATAAATAATTGTTTTCTTCAAAAGTCAGATGATCAAAACTAACCTCATAGGACAATTTGCTAGTTTCTCACAATTGGAAAACCTTCAAGCAGAGGTTAGATACCTACTTTTGAGTATGCATTAGATAAGACTTGCAATTTTCAGATGATGCCTATTTTTAGTCTCCAAAGGGGGAAACACATTCCAGGGTTTGAAATGAAGTCCTCTGATTTATTTTATAGTTCCACCAAAAAAAATTTTCTTTTCAATGAATATTATGAACCTAAAAAAAAATGTGTCCATGGAGGACTCAATCTCACAATGTGTTGGGTGTTTAGCCCCATGTTCTAACCTAATGAATACACCAATTTTTTGATTGTTCACTTGGTTGGAAAGAAAGAGCCTTAAAAGTTCACTTATTTACATCCAAATTCTTCTATACAAGAAATTGTGTTTTAAAACTCCTGAAATTTTAAAAAATTTAAAAGAGTGTGGTAAAGATAATACAATGATTATAGAATCAATAGGGGCTCACTGGAGTTTATCAAGTAGGATAAATTACATGGTAAGATCTTTGGTATGAGGGTAGAGAATGGACTGACATGTAAATGGACTAATGCCTTTGGCAGGGTGACCAGAGTATATTTTTGCAATATACCAGGTAGGAGATTATAAATATCTGACCTTGGGTTATGATTATGGAAGTAGAGAAGGGGACAGGTGCAGAAAGTTATGGTTTTTGGCAATTGATTGAGTTATTGAGATTTGGGAGAGTGACAAGGATATGAATATGAGTGACTGGAACATAAGTGATCTTGTCTTTGCCCTGAAAGCAGCAGAGAAATTTAGTCAATAGGCATTCATTTCTTTATTTATCTACTAATTCATTAATTTATGAGTGTACATAATTGTTGATGTCTATGATGATCACAATCATTGCATGACTATCCTGTGTGACTTGTCCCATACAAAAGGAAAAAGGAGAGGGTTAGGGTTCTTACTCACTGGTCACTGCTTCAGAATGCAGAGACAACCCTCCATGGATCTTCTTACATATTAAACAATCTTGGGGAAAATGTTATACATGCTTAGAGGAAGAAAGGGGAGGTAATTTTCCTAGTAGCACATAAACAGTGGCCACAATGGATACCATGTAATAGATTATAATTACCTTAAGCGGTCAGTTCATCAGAAGGCAGAAAATTGGTATCTTGTTCTGCAGAAAGAAAAGGCAATGCGGGGGATTGCTAGAGGATAGTGTGGCTGAGTTGGAGATTAAATCCTACTTGTCTATTGCAGAGAAAAATAGAATGAGTCTCATTTTCCCACTTTCCAATTGGTTGATCATATATCTCTTGGGTCAAGAGAATATTCCCTTTTGAATCTTGTTGTTTCCCACTCTGGAGACCAAAAATAGGTGTCATCTGAAAATTCCAAATCTTATCTAATGCATACTCAAAAATAGCCATCTAGCCTCTGCTTGAAGGTTTTTTCAATTATGAGAGACTCACAAATTATCCTATGAGGTTAGTTTTGGTCATTTGACTTTTGAAGAGCTCTAAGTGTATGAATTCTACCTTCTCAAAAGATGGAGCTTTTGAACTTTTTTGACTTTCAATCATTCAATAATGGAATCATAGATTTAAAGTCATAAAGGACCTAGGTTGTCATGAAGTCCAGTCTTTTCATGAGAAACTTGAGACACAAAAATGTCAAGTGACTTACCCATGGTCACACATTTTAGGAAACGTGTTAGAATTCAAATTCAGATCTTCATCTATCTCCACATAACTGTGACCCTCAGTGGCCCAAGCAGAACAAATATGACCCTTCACCCAAAGGATAACTTTTCAGATGTTTAAAGACAACTCTCTAAACCTTCTCATATCTAAGCTATATACCTTTGGGTCCTTAGACAGTCTTTATATGTCAGGATTTCTAGCTTCCTTATCAACTTGGTTATCAACTGGGGTGAGTTCCAATCTCATATAATATACAGTGCCTAGTAGTGAGCAGACTAATATACTTAAAGTACTTTGAGATCATCAAGCAAGGCACAAAATGTGAGAATAAGTAAGAATAAGCTGAGTGCTAGTATGCTAGGAAGTAGTATATTGATACTAAATTAGATTCAGGAAGACCTACCAACAAGTTCCAGAACTTGGAGCTAATGCCACAACAGCATTCAAGGCTTCTGCCTCTCCAAAGCCTGGTTCTGAATAATCTTTATGGTGCCATTTTGTTTTGACCATGGACAGTGAGAGAAGAAATTATTTCAAAGTTATCTTGAGGGGGGCGGAGCCAAGATGGCGACAAGAAGGGATCCAGTCTTAGGAGCTCTCTGATAAAATTCATCAGCTAAGGAATCTAACTAAACTTTCGAGAGACAGAACCCACAGAGGGACCCAGTGAGGCAGTTCTCCTACTCAAGGTAACCTGGAAAAGAGCAGAAAGGCTCTGCTCCCCGGGGTCGGAGAGGCGGCCCGCCAGAGGGGTGGCCCACCAGAGCCAAAGAACCTCAGCCTCCCGGAGGCAGCCCCAGGGCGCTGGGGGTCTCAGCTCACAGCAGCGGGGGAGTCTCCTGAGCTGCACCCCGAGGAGCACCAGGCACAAAGTGGGGGAACAGGGGGGGACCTCTGCCAGAGCGAGCACATGGAGCCCAGCCCTCAGGGCACACAGCAAGTAGCATCATCTTTCCCCAGCCCTGATCCAGGAAACAGAAGCAGAAGGAGCTGGTAAGCAGGAGCCCCCAGGGCATGAGCCCATTGAGCTGAGGGAGGAGAGTGAAGAGAGACTGCCTAGCTCTGTCCTCTGCCCCTGAAACAGGACTCTGGGGCTCTGACCACATTCAGATCCTGACCACAGTCTAGGCCCCCCCATAGCAGCCCCCCCCCCCACATCAGCCCCTTGGCAGAGAGGGGGGCGCTTATGGTCATTCACAGACCAGGAGGGAGGACAGAACCTCACACACTGAGACCCTTGTGGGAGTGTCCCAAAAGCTCAAGAAACACCCCAAACCAGTCCCAGGCTGGGAAAATGAGCAAGCAGAGAAACAAAAGGAAGACTATTGAGAAATATTTTGCAAATGAGCCCAAGAAGGACCAAAATACTCAGTCTGAAGATGAGGAAGCATAAGCTTCTACATCTAAAGACTCCAAGAAAAACAGAAATTGGGCTCAGGCTATGACAGAGCTCAAAAAAGACTTTGAAAATCAAATGAGGGAGTTGGAAGAAAAATTGGGAAAAGAAAGGAGAGAGATGCAGGAAAAACATGAAAATTAAGTCAGCAGCTTAGTCAAGGAAATCCAAAAAAATGCTGAAGAAAATAGCATGCTAAAAGCCAGCTTAGGTCAAATGGATAGAACAGTTCAAAAAAGTTATTGAGGAGAAGAATGCTTTAAAAAGCAAAATTGGCCAGATGGAAAAAGAGATAAGAAAACTCTCTGAGGAGAACAAATCCTTCAGACAAAGAATAGAATTCAGGGGGATTGATGAATTTAACAGAAATCAGGAATCAATACTTCAAAACCAAAAAAATGAAAAATTAGAAGAAAATGTGAAATATCTCATTGAAAAAACAACTGATATGGAAAACAGACTTAGGAAAGATAATTTGAAAATTATTGGAATACCTGAAAGTCATGATCAGGAAAAGAGGCTTGACATCATTTTCAAAGAATTACTACAGGAAAATTGCCCTGATATTCTAGAGGCAGAGGGCAAAATAGAAATGGAGAGAATCCACCGATCCCCCAGAGAAAGAGATCCCAAAAAAACAACCCCTAGGAATATTATAGCCAAGTTCCAGAACTCCCAAGTCAAAGAGAAAATATTACAAGCAGCCAGAAGCACACAATTCAAATATCGTGGAGCTGCAGTCAGGATCACACAGGACTTAGCAGCAGCTACATTGGAAGCTCGTAGGGCTTGGAGTACAATATACCAGAAGTCAAGAGAGCTTAGAATGCAGCCAAGAATGAACTACCCAGCAAGGCTGAATGTCCTCTTCCAGGGAAAAAGATGGACTTTCAATGAACTAGGGGAATTTCAAAGGTTCCTTTTGGAATGGCCAGAGCTGAACAGAAGGTTTGATCTTCAGATACAGGACCCAGGTGAAGCATGGAGATTGGAGGAGAGGGGGGGCGAATATGAGGGACTTAATGAGGATGAACTGCATGTATTCCTACATAGAAAAATGACACTGATAATACTCATATGAACCTTCTCAGTTAATAGAGCAGGTAGAGAGAGCTTTTATAGTTGAAGCACAGGAGAAAGCTGAATTCGAAGATAAAATATGGTGTAAAAATGGAGTCAATAGGAAAAAAAAAGGAAATGGAATGGGAGAAAGAAAAAGGAGAGGGGGAATAGTCCAAGATATTTCCCATAATAAGATTTTTTTTTTTATTACAATGAACTATTGCAATGATATGGAAGGGGGGAGGCAAGGGGGAATGAGGGAACCTTTGCTCTCATCAGAGATGGCTAGGAGAGGAAACAGCAAATATACTCAATGGGGTATAGACAACTGGAGTAAGAAGGAGGGGGGAGCAGGGGGAAGGGGTGGGGATGTGAATAAAGGAGGAGAGGATGGACCATGGCGGGAGAGTGGTCAGATATAACACATTTTCTTTCTTACTTCTTTTAAGGGGCTGGGAATGGAAGGCCTGCTCAGGACCACAGGGCCAGGTGGATTCTGGGCCTAAGGGGTGGTATGGGGGCTCAGGGCTTCTTGGCCCCAGGACCAGGGATCTGTCTGCTGCGCCACTCAGTGACCCTACAGCAGAGTCATAGTGAAAGGAGAGAGAAAATAGAGTACATGGTAGTGGAGAAATAAGAAAGGAGGGAGTTGCGATCAGCAATGGCAAAGGTGGAAAAATATGGAAATAACTTTTGTGATGGACTTATCATAAAGAATGAGATTCACCCATGACAGAGTTGTTGGTGTTGGAACAAAGACTCAAGCACATTTTTTGTTATGATTATTTGGGGGAGGGTGCAGGGCAAGTAGGGCTGGATGGCCTGCCTGGGGCCACATAGCGGGGTGATCTTTGGGTGTCTGGGGCTGGATTTGGACCCAGGTGCTCCTGGCTCAAGGGCCAGTGCTCTGTCTGCCACCCAGCCACCCCTACTATTATTACTATTTTATTTTATTTTGGGTCTTTTCTTTCTTTCTTTCTTTCTTTCTTTCTTTTTTCTTTTTTTTTTTTTTTTTTTTTGGTTTTTGCAGGGCATTGGGGATCGGGTGGCTTGCATGTCACACGGCTGCGTGATTGTTGGGTTTACAAGGCTGGATGTGGACTCGGGTGCTCGTGGCTCCAGGGATGTTGCTTCATCCATTGCGCCACCTGGCCATACCTACAATTATTACTATTGTTATTTTTTTATTTTAATTTTTTTCCTCTCCCCTTTACTTTTTTCGCCCAAACAAGTCTATCTATATTCATGGGGGAGGAGGAGGGGTATTTTGTTTACTTGTAAACAAGAATATTTTATTAATGTAAAAAAACATTTGTACAAAATGAGAATAAAAAAATAAATTTAAAAAACAAAGTTATCTTGAAATAGTCTCCATTAAAATCCACTATTTTTTTCTCAACATTAACTCTACTTAATAATCTTCATCTTCTACTATGGCTTATCTCTTAGATTTCTCCACTGCTTTCAGTAACTCATCATCTGGCAAATTGAATCATCTCTGAAAATATCTCCTTCTTTAGTAAGGCCAAGCCTTCAGGGCCTATCCCTAGCTTGGAAGGTGAACTTCAGAAAACTTGTTCCAGATACTCTATTTAAAGAGGGGGAAACAGTGCTGACACCTCATTATCTTTCATCCTACTGTAGGATTTCATCCAGGATCATGAATAATGGTGATCATGATCACCCCAGGGGGTGGTGGTGGCAGGTGAGGCAGAACTGAAAATCACCTCTGATTGTGAAGGATAGACCACAGTCAGAGGTGAGATTAAGCTTTGCCACACTGACTCCCTCACCGCAGGTTCTTGTGGATCATACCCCCTGAATTGGACCCCTTCCTCCCCTCCCTTATTAATTTCTTCCCCATTAGTTATGAGTCCTTGAGGGCAGGGACTATCTTTTATGTTTTTTCATATCTGACAGGTCCTGTCAGAGTAGGCAACTAATAAATACTTGTTGACTATTGGAGATACCATTAGATGAATTAATAAAATTCAACAAATATTTGTTATTAATGTCTTCTATTTTCCAGAACCCAGCAGTTCCAGGAAGCTAGGTGCTTCAGTGAGTGGAAAAAGGGTGGATCTGGAGTCAGGAGGATCAAATCCAATTTCTGGTACCTGTTAGCTACGTGGCCTTGAACAAGTCTTACACCTCTGCCTACCTCAGTTTCTTCAGTTGTAGATTTTATTTAATAATAGCATCTTTCTCCTCCAAGAATTATTGTGAAAATCATATTAGAAGAGCTCAGAGGAAAGAATGGCTAAGGTACAAGGATTCCTATAATTGAAAAAAATTAGTAAAAAGATAAAAATTATGGTGATATAAACACATCAATGAAAACAGTTCCCATTTTTAAAGGACTTACATGCTGTCAGAAGCAATTGATTCAGGATAATAAGCAGCCATTAAATAACCTTAAATGCAATTGCTTAATATGTAATATAATGAGTTCAATTACAGAAAATTGAGTAGTAAAATGCATGTATAGGGTCTCCAAAATTTTAAAACAAAAATAAAAACATGATGCAGGGCAGTAGTTTTATCATCCAGGGTATAAGGAGACTATAAAGCAAGAAAAAAGATGTGGGAGCAGTAGGCAATAGTAGGAATTCTCTCTTGCATAAAATTTAGACTAGGCAGGTCTTAAGAGAGATTATCTAAAGTCTTTATTTTAGTGATGAAAGAATTGAGGCCCAGTGGGATGGGTAGCTTCTATTCCCAGTTTAAATTTAGTTTCTGGTGCCATTTATATTATAGGGAGAGGCTGACTAACTCAGAAGATATCTGCTATAATTACCCATAGTAACATCACTTATTTGAAAAGTGGGGAAAAAATCATTTGAGTGGCTCATTTATCTACTTGATTTTAATTAACTAGTTTGACTTGCTTTTTTTTTTACTGAATTGACTGAATTAATGACTTGTTTTGACATTATGCAGATATATTTGACATCTATTATGGAAATACTTATTTATATCTAGCATAAGTCCATCATGAGTTGTTTTAGTTGTTTTTGTCATCTCAATACTACACTTCTACGAACTGAAATCCCTGGGTTTGATGTGAATATATTCAGTAATTCTGCACTGGATAGTTCATGTCCAAAATCTCCTGGCTTTGAAAAAACATTTCAAAATAATTCTATTATATTTATCACGCTAGTATTTCTGTTCACCAATGATATTTGAGGAGACCTGGATATTATAAATAGCTGCAATTGGGTTACAAGATGTTAAGAATTAATTTGATCTCAATTTATTCTGGCATTATAAACCTGCAATAAACTGCTCATGTCTACAAAATCAGTTAGTGATGAAATTCTGTCCCTCTCACTGTTACTTTTCCATTATTATATAAGATTTTGAGGCTTTTTTTTCCAATTTAATGTCCTTATATTTTAGCTTGCAGTAATACCTGTTGGGAACAATTTCATCAACCCAAGAAGGAGCTTATTTCATAAAAAATCTCAATAAGAACAGATTATATCTTTACTTTTTCTCTGGCAATCTTGAATGTATTATATTTTATTGATTTATATAACTGTGATAATAGAAACTTATGTATACTTGCCTTGTTATTTTATTTTGAATGGAAATATTAAGAAAGAAAATCATCATGTCAGATCCACTTGATCTGTAATGAAGCTATATGGCACAGTAGATAGAGCAATGGACTTGGAATCAGGAATACTCATTTTTCTGAGTTCAAAGCTGGCCTTATACATTTATGTGATCAAGGGCAAGTCACTTAATCTTGCTTGCCCCAGTTTCTTTATCTGTAAAACAAGCTGGAGACATACATGGCAAACCATTCCATTATCTTTACCAAGAAAATACCAAATGGAGTCATGAAGAATCAGACATGACTGAAATTATTCAACCACAACAACCAAAAGGATCAGATGATGAAATCTATAATTCTTACTTTGGCCCCTGTAAAAAGAAGGGGCTATTCCAAAAAAGAAAAGAAAGCTAAGATAAATGACAGTTTTTATTATCATAATCTCACTGAATGGTAGAATTTTTGTATACACAACTGAAGATTAGAGAGTTTGTGGCATTTGGGGCAATTCCTCAGAAGTTGATGTCTTTGATCCAAGGTAGAAGTCTCTCCCAACACCATAATTTTCTTTTTTGAAAAAAAATATTTATTTTCATCCATATGTACATGCGTATGTCCAAGTTACAAAATTTCCCTTCCTTCCCATCCTCCTCCCCTTCACAGGGAATAGTCAGGTTAGCATTTTACATACATATTTTCTTAAACATGCTTACAAATTAGTAATTTTTGGCATGAGGAGTTAGGTTTAAGGGATTAAGGGTAAGAGATAAGTAGGAGATATTTTTTATAAAGGGTTCAACAGATTCGGAAGTTTTTTTTTCCTTCTGTGTGCTTTTTTTTGTTTTGTTTTTCTTCCTCTGGTTGGGGATAATATAGTCTATAACCAGTCAGATACAGTTGTCCTAGGTCTCTGGACTCCTGAGAGGAGCTGCTTCTATGAAGGTTGTTACATCTCATAATGTTGTTATTGATGTGTACATTGTTCTCTTGGTTCTAACACTTTCAATCTTACATTTCTGATTATTGTTATTTCTGGAATGCATTAATATAACATTGTTGTACATGATCTAAATATTAGAAGAGACTACAATACTAGGGACAGAGTAGATTTTGATTTGTCATTTTTTGGGGGGATAATGCCACAAACTCCTATGTTGGTGTAGCAGAATAATAATTTAAAGCTACTTGTTTTGGGTAGAAAAAAATTAAGGATATCCCTAATGAGTTCTCAGAATATAACCTACTTGATGGCAAAACCTGTGTCTTCATAGGAATCCAGTCTAAATCCTTACATTAATAAATAATTTTTTCTATGTGGTGGTTTAAGTTGTATAGTTTACAGAATTTTGGACTTGGATTCAGTGACTCCTGTGTTTAAATCCTGCTGCAGACTGGCTATGTGATCCCAGACAAGTTACTTAACTTCTCTATTTTTTTTCTTGCCTCAATTGCTTCACATATAGGTAAGTTTTCCATTCCCACAACCTCCTTCTCTATTGTTGAGTTTCTCTGATAATTTATGGGAGAAGAAGAAGATTTGAGAAAGGGAAACAGATTAGGAGGCTATTAAAATAGTTCAGGTGAAAGGTCACATGTGTTAGAATTTGGGCAATTATACAGAAAGTAGACAGAAAGAGGGAGATGTGAGATATTTATAGATTTGATAGGACTTGACAGGATTTGATGGGACTTCCTTTTTCCTCTTTTCCCTCATTAAAGAACAGGAGAGAGAGGAGAGAGCAGGAAGAATCAATATGACTCCAAGATTTTTAAAACCTGATTACTTAGATGATAGTGATATTATCATCAGAAATTAAAGAAAAGATAAGATCTTGGGAAGAGATGATGATATCAGTTTTGAACATGTTAAACTTAAAGTTTAGGAAGTCATCCAGGTGGAGATATCATTGGAAATGCAGAATTGGCAATCGAGGGGGAAATTGAAGCGTGAGGTATAGTTTTGGTTCCCTATCTCTTCATTTTCTCCAAAATTTGAAAGAACTTCAAAAACAAATTTCAGATAGTTGGCTGAGAAGGAATAATTAAATAGTTTGCCCAACATTCAGAACTCAGTAAAGGACTCAAAAAGACAAGTTTCTTTCTACAAGATTTTTATTGAGATTTGAGTAGAAATTTCCTTCTATCTTCTACCTTAGTAAACAGGTACTTATTCTTTCTTCTTGGGACTACTCAAAAGGAATATCTGAAAAAGGAAACTTGTTTGTTTCTACTATCTGCTTTATTCTATATTTCTAATAAAAAAATGGTTTCTCAGTCTTCAACTAAGAGTTATAAATTTGAATGCTGTCTCTGTTTTAAACAAGTCAATTTGCCATTCCAAGGCCTGTCTCTTACACCTGAATGTTGACTTGGCCATGTCAATACTACCTGGTCAGTTTTGTAATAACACCAATAAATTCCTGGGTCAATAAATCACAGGATAATAGTTCCCCTTGCATGAGGAGAGAGAAATCCTATGTTTTTGAACATTCCCTCTCCAGCCTAAGAGGGATTCTTATCAATAGGAACTGTGAAGAAAATATTATTATTTATGGGAGTATTATAATATAGAATGATGGTTGGTTTTTGTCTTTTTTATATAAAAATGACCCCCAAATTTTGTATCAAGGTTGGTAATTTTAAGCTTTAATCAATCCATGAGTTCAGAAAGATCTTGGAAAATAAAACTTCATGGATATAATGAACTTTTTTTAATTTCATTTTTAGCCTAAGAAAACTATGTGTAACACTACAAGAATCCATTCACTGAAAGGATTTTTGACTTGTATATCTCATGATATGTTTATTGACTATTTTTTAGGATTGTAATTGGAATATGCTAATATATTTACTGATCATTTTATTGTTACTAGGCTGTTTCAATTGTGTCTAATTCTTCATAACCCTATTTGGGATTTTTTGTTAGAGACACGAGATTTTGGGTGGAATTTTTTTTTGTTGTTATACTTCTCTAGCTCATTTTATAAATGAGGAAACTAATTTGAAGCCATATTTGAACTTAGAATGATGATCTTCCTGAATCTAGGCCCAGTACTCTATCCACTGTACTACCTAGCTACCCTTTTCTGACACATTGCCAAAATCACTAGAGTTTAATTTTTAAATTGGAAATTAAAGAGAGATTAAAGATCATATAGTCTAACTCCCCTCCCCCCCTTTTTTAACAAATGAGGAAAGTGAAACCCAGAGAGCCAGAAATGTTAAAAATTATAAAAGGAGAAGCATTTAGGTAGTTTTTTCTTATTTAAACCACTCCCCAACTCCAACCCAGAATTTGCGTTTCACTGAAATAATTGTCCAAATTGCAGTCCAAACAGGGCTTTAAATAACTGACTGTTATCCTCTTCGAATGAGATGTTTAATGGAAATGGTCTAAGAGCCTGAGCTTGAGACCAGAACCATTATTATCACGATCATTTCAAAATGGCATTTATGCAGACTATGTAAAATGTTCACAAGGCCATTAAGTGGCATTCAGGGGCCACCCCATTTATCCTCCTTCGCTCATGTAACAAAAGAACTAATCACAGATCAAGCTCCAAGTTTCAAGAAAATTGCCTTTTTCACAGCCTGCCCTGGAGCTCAAATAAGTCAGATTACTGCAGAAACCCTCAACAGAACTTAACACCAATTTCCTTACCTCTGAACTGGGAGGGTTGTGAAGTGGAGAGAGCTTGTGCTATGTCCTGGGGGCACACTTTCATGGAAAGCTAATTAACTTGAGTTCAAAGTCACTTGGCTGTTTCCTAATGCATAAGACACACAAATATACATTTATTATTAACACCAATAAAGTGCTAGTGGCTTCCCTGAATAGGGGCTTATCCAGCTCTCTATCATGACCATTCTAGGGCTAGCTGGAGATAGCAGGAAGTTACAGCTCAATACTGAGTGAGAGACACTCTGCTAATCTGACTTCCACCCTTTATGATTAAACTGTATTGAAAGATTTCTTCCATGATTCAGGAAGATTGTTTTTTAATATTTGTTTTAATATGAAAGGAGGATATGCTCATTCATCATCAGAAATGTGGTTAAAACTGCACTTCTTATCAAGGGTCGATGATGAATGGGAAGATCTTTTCTTAGCAAGGGAGTAAATATTACACAAATCTTCTTGAGTCTTAGCACAAATCTTTCTTCATAAAATCCAGCTTACTAGCTTGCAGAATAAAGGTTTGCATCTAGTCATAAAGGGCACAGGGACACTTAGAGGGAGTTCTTTGGAGAATTGCTTTTTCTTTCTCTACATAGATAGAAATACATCCACATCCAGAATCCTTTTTTTCAAAAATAATTTTGAGCAGGCTAGCTTTTTTTAAAGCTGATCAAAAGATTTGTTTGAAAAACAAGATATTCCATTGTATGAATTTAATTTTATTGACATCATGGGAGGTACACAGTGGGAAGTATATTGAAGTGGAGGTTAAGAGATCTGGGTTCTAATTCTAAATCTAACATGTATTACCTATGTGACCATGATCAAGTCACTTCATTCTTGTAGGCTTCAGAAGATGTTATAGTTTCCATATAAAATGTAAACTCTTTGAGGGTAGGGCTATTCTTTTTATTGGTCTTTGTTTCCCCAATGTCTAGCACAGTTAACTAGCATATGGTTAGATTTTAATAAATGCTAGTTTGGCAGATGAGAAAGTAATTTGTTTAACTTGCATAAAGCATATGTCAAGTTTTGTTACTGTATAAAGTTACATACCATATCCTGTTGGTTTTGAACATCTATGAGTCACAAAGTACTAACATTTCCCAGGAGTTAAACATGACTATCATCTAAAGGTGATGATCATTCCCATGATGAATCTAAGAGGGCTGCAAACTTTAGAATGAAAGAATTAGGTATAAGCAGTTGTATAAAGGATGCCATTTAAGAAATGTATGATTAAAAATGAAGACAGTTGGTTATGTGGAATGAGTAAGGGATAACTGTGTTCTATCTTTGTGCTACTTGATATTGTAGGAGAATGGCAGGAGGGTCCCAAGGATGTTGAATGAATATCCTAGGAGAATTTGGATCATTCACATAGGATATCTATGCATAAACTGATTATCATATCTGGAAAGAAATTCAAATCAATAATGCAGTGTCATTTACTTATATAGGGTACCCAATGAGTCTGATGGCCAGTTCAATTTTGATCAATCCACATTGTCACTGAGATATGTCCAACATTCACTGTTGAGTTCATAATTTTCAGCATATTGGTATAGCTGAAAAAGTGTTGAATTTTGAGTGAAGACTTGGGTTTGATTCCATACTTTGATACTTGACTAGTTTTGTGACTGAGAAAGTTATTTAAAACTACTGAGCCTAGTTTCCTTGATTAGAAAGAGGGGATGGTAATTCCTCAAACTATACAATGTTGTTGGGAAGAAAAATATTTTGTAATCCTTAAAGGGCTATATAAATGTGAATGATTCTTATCTTTTACAATATTTATTCATACATTTTCAAAATTTTATCTGAGGGACCGCACAGCATGCTAGAACACTAACCTAAGTTGCACTTTTCTGAATTTCTTCATGTTTCAGAAATCTTAGTTATGAAAAGTCATTTTAGCTCTGGAACTAACCTCATATGTACCTTTTAGCTTTTAAACCTACTTCCTCTGCCTGGAGAAAATATGGCTCCATACAAGTTCTCTATTTTAGAAGGGCACCCATGCCCTCAACTCAGTTGAGTTTCACTGTTCTGGACTTCATTATGCCCCTGTAGGGAGTACCTTTGTTTTTCTCTTTTACCCAGTTTTTAGACTATTTTTTGCATGTTGTCTTCCCCATTAAATTGTTAGCACTTTGAGGGCAGGAACTGTTTTCTTTTTCATATTTGTATTGCCATTACTTAGTGCAGTATCTAGATTATAGGAAGCCCTTAATCAATGTTTATTGACTGATGATTCTTTTATTTCTCAGATGCCAATGAAATGAATGAATTATTAAACTGTCTTCCCTCATTCTAGCTATTATATGCCTAGAAAACTCTGTTTTCAATCATGCTTATACTTAATTATGCATTTTACACCACTTCTCAAGCATAAGTAATTATGGGTAATATCTTGCCACTTATATATATTGAAGGGTGTGCTATTAAATGTTTAACAACTGACTCACAAAAAAAATATGCATGATGCCTTTTTAAGTTTAATCTACTTTATTAACATTTTTTCCTATCTCTTTCTTAAGTCTACAGAATAAACAAAACAATAAATCAAGTCTTGTTTTGCAAATTTACTCACTTCTGAAGTGTTTGGGAGGATTGGGACATTGATGCTTTGCTGGTGGAGTTGTGAATGGATCCAGCCTTTCTGGAGAGCAATATAGAACTACACCCAAAGAATGATAAAACTGTTCACCCATTGACCCAGCAATTCCACCTCTAGAGAAGCATGGAATGATTTATGGGATCTGATGATGAATGAAGTATACACTAAAAACATTATGAAATAAACAACCTTGATGGAAACAGTTCCTCTTGGCAGTCCTGAGAGCTAGGACTACTGTATCTCATTCATCATGGACCAATTTATCCCTAACCAGAGGAAGAAACAAGCACACAGGAAAAAACAACCCTTTTGAATTTGATGAACACTTTGTGAAAATTATCTCATGTATCTCTTTTCCTTAATTCTAATTTCTTATACCAAAAATGACTAATCTGTAAACATGTTTATCAAAAATATGTATGTACAAGGGTTAGTCACTGAGGGGAGGGGAGTGGGAAGGGAGGGTGGAAGGAAAATTTGTAACTTAAAAATATACATATGACCAAAAAAAGAAAAACAAAAAAAGAATTAAAAAAATACAAAAAAAAATACATGTGCATATGGATTAAAAAATAAATTTAAAAATTACCTTCATCAGTGAAATCACAAATCCACCAGAGCAACAAAGTGTTTTTTATAAATGAAGAATTTGAAATAGAATTTGAATCCAGGTCATCTGACTCCAAAGTCAGCTTCTATCATTATAATCCACAAGGGACCTATGATTTTAGCATTAACTTTCCTTGTCTGAGGAGAGAACTCTGGGAAGTTTTTTCCCTTACTTACTCAAGTGTTTTTTTCCTAATTGGCAAACAATGTAGTATACCTTCCAGGTGATGGTGAAGATATAACCTGTTGTAGAATAGTATCTACAAATGAAATATTTCTTTCTCGTATTTTCATTAATGCATGTATTTTTCATAAATATCTTATAGAAATGAGAATAAGAAGGTAGGGGAAAAAAGAGCCATGGTCAAAGAAAAGATTATAACCTACCTCCCAACACCAGGAGGAGATAGGTAATTCATGAAAAAGGTTCGGCTCTACTTCTAATCAACTGCAAAGTGGTAATAGAAGGACTTCTGAAGCAATTAATGCAGAAGGATGAAAATAATTGTTTCCTACAAATTCATTTTTTATGATTTTATTTATTTGTTTTGTAAGGAATTTTGAAACTTAATCAGTGTTAAATGGTTAAATGAACATGATAAAAAGCTGTAATCTTTCTTTAAAAAAAGTTTTAAAAATTGACTAATAAAATGCAGAAAATTTGTATTTAAATTTCATCAGATTCACTTAGTCCTACAAGAATTCTCTTCCCAGGAATATTCTACCTTTTAAGAGATTTTAAAAATACTTTTTTTTGTTGTTATATATCCTAGATTTTTTACCTGTGCTCCTCCTTCTTCCCTTTTCTCTCATATAATTACCATTCCTCATTCTGTTTAAAATTTTTTTCTAAAAAGAAAGATAAGAGAAAAAATTTCAGCAACAAACAGCATATTGAAAAAAATCAGACATTATGTATGAGTCATACCTGTGCAATTGTTGCTTTACACCCCAATACTCTCTAAACAAAATAATATAGCCATGCAAAGCAGAAGGAAAAGACATCTCACAATTTATCTACTTTGGAGCTAAATTTCTTTAAATAATATTTTATAGATGGAATTTTCCCCCAATTATTATTATAGCTACAAATCATGCCCATATAGTTAGGAATCTATTACAACAAAGTAAAACATCACAATTAAGTAATTAATTTAGTAAAATTTAAAAAATAGTGACCTTATATGAAATTGCATGCAACATTCCATTTCTGTAACAAATACAATAATTTCCCAGTTTTTTAATGAACAGAGATATATTTTCTCTCTCTGCTACCTCCAACTCCACTGGGAAAAAATAAAGATAAAAATGCTTTGAAATATGAAGTCATGAAAAATAAATTTCCATATTGGTAAAATTTATTTTTAAAATATATTTATTAAAATTCATATTTTTCTTTCTGTAGCCTAGATGGACGATCCCTCCATCAGTAAGTGGATCACATGCCTTGGCATTGGTCTCTGATAGCTATTGTATTGACTGTAGTTCTTTTTTCCAAATTGCTTGTCTTTTCAATGGTGCTATTATATAAATTATTTCCATGGATTACAAATGTTTTACATGCAATATATCATTTTGAATGGAAGGTATAAATACTTTCCTTTCATTGAATGCTTAGTACTTTCTTTGATGTCTTGATTTAACTTTATAGAATATGTTATTCTGGGATGCTAACTAATCTCAGTCTTTGGGATAACAGTTCCAACATTTACTTTGATTTTTTTGTATTATTCAAATTGATTTTCATTGGAATTTGGTTTATACTTTCCCTTGTTACACTGAAAAAAGTTATTAGATGCTACTATTGTGAAATTTGATTGCAAGTTTTCTTTGCAGGTTAAGTTTGGTGTTTCTGTTGATGCTCCATGGAGTCTCAATTTATAATTTGGTATCTATTTCTAATCTTGCTGAACTATTTTCAGTATAATTTCTTAAAGAAGGGCATTAAGATTCTGTTTTTCATTTTTACCTTAATTATATTTTTACAATTTATCTTTAGATTTCTTATTATAATTTTGCATTACTCTCATGTTTTTCATAAATATTAAAAAAATTGTCCCCAAAATATATTATACTAGTTAATGTCTCTGACTTTTGCTCTAAATCCCTGATTAATTTAGTTTAGATTTATTTTCTATTTAGTTACTGATTTTTTGTCTTTGAGTTCTAATTTCTATTTTTATTTCTTTGATATTTTCAGTTTAGTCTTTAATGTTTTGTAACATTTTTGTAACCATTATGGTGGTTGTTAATTTTGCTTCATTATATTTTAATAGATTATAGAGAATACTTTTATCTTCTTAAAGTAATTTTGGTTTACTTAACTTTGTAGAAGACTACTTGACCATCAAGATGGAAATGCTTATTTCTCTTCTTTCACTGTTTATCAAAACCTTTTTTTCTTTCATACTTTCGTTTTCAACTGAAAGCAGGCTGCTTCCCACCAATCCTTTCCTCTAGGAAGGCCTAGTTCAATTCTTCCCTTTTCCACCTTGATTCCTGGTCTGTGTTCTCTCAGTACATCATAGGTAGATGGATTGTTTTCTTTAGAGGATGAAAATGAACAATTGAGAGAGTGGTAGAGATAGATCGCATTTATCTTTATAGTATGATTGCTCTTCACCTTTGCCACTTGACATCTTCAGTATTTCACTCTCCTTTCTGTGACTCACTTTAGTTCTTAGACTGGTTACACTGGGGATTTGGGGAGAGTCCCTAAGGACCTTGCTGAATGTTATATTACATAATGCCTTTGCACTTCAGTTTCTTCTGTTTCTCTCTCCTTTTACTGATCACTGTTTTTTTTCTCCTATTCTATTTTAATGATTGTCCTTGTGCCGACATTATATGAAAACTTTTGGCACAATAGTAGCTCTTGGACCTCTACATATGAGAGGAAGAAAATGTGCACCTGCCATGAAAAAAACAAACAAAAAACTGCCTTTGAATTCTTTTGAAATGACAGTAATTTCAAGGCTACCCTGGAATAGTACTGTTGGAGTTGGGGGGGGGGGAGGCCAGATGGGCACACAATTGCAAAAACTGATGAACTTGTGGGATGATCTTTAATTTTTTTCTAAAATATACACTGTGAGTTCTTCTGTTTTGTTTTTTCTTCCTGACATTGCAACATCTGGAGGCTCTTTACTGATATTATTTGATATAGGAATGGAAGAAAAATTTTAACAGCTTTTTAATATACAAACAAAAAAGGAGAACTAGATCTATAAGGAAAATAAAAATAATGTAAGGAGAATTGGGAAGAATTTATGGAATCCAACAACTAGTAATGAAATGATTGATGCATAATTTCATCTATAGAATTTAGTAATTTAACTATGATGTCTATTTAGCAAATCAACTGATGAAACAAAAAATTGCCATTATCTTGCATTCTTTGGTTCATAAAATACTTTGGTGGAAAGTTATTAAATGTACCCTGTAGGGATGAGTAATAATAATAATTGAATGAATAATTAATAACTGAATGAGTTATTGAATGCTGAACCTTTATTAAGAACTTTCTGTGTACTAAGCAAAGCAGAAGCAAATATAAAATCCATGCTAGTTCTTGGCCTCAAGGAGCCTGTATTCTCATGGAAAAGAAAGTTCACATAATGGAGTATTGATCAAAGAAGACCAATCCATCCAGAAAGATACAGTAATAGATGGTGAGTAAGACCTTAGGGGAATAGATTGCAGCACTCTCTAGGAACAATTTTGGAGATTATTAGATCATTATTCATAGTTCCAGCATGAGAAATGAGGTGGAGTTGGGGGAAGGAGGAACGGGCAGATAGCTCAAGAGGAGGAGATAAAGTGAAATATTGTACTTAGGATTATTGTGAAATCGTGGTACATAAACATAGTCTAATTATAAAATTGGACTGCCCAGATAAACCTTTCCTTAGGGTATAGTGCCAGAGTAAGGCAGTTAGAGATATTGTATAGACCATAGTCAAAAATATGTGCAACTCTGTCTTTAAAACTAAACTAAAAACAACTTTAACTGTTTGATGATTCAAAAACCTCATAGAATTTTGTTGTTCCTCAGAAACATCATTATCATGACTCACCATTTTACTGGTGATATTTGTTTTTTTTTTTTTAAAGAATTATCTTTGAGGTGACTAGGTGGTACAGTGGATACAGCACCAGCCCTGGAGTCAGGAGTACCTGAGTTCAAATGTGGCCTCAGACACTTAATAATTACCTAGCTGTGTGGCCTTGGGTAAACCACCCAACCTCATTTGTCTTGCAAAAAAAAAACCTAAAAGAAAAAAAGAATTATCTTTTACATGTTCAATTAACACTAATTTTTATTACTACATCCTCTCACTCTCTTCCAGCCCCATTGGACCAAAATTTTAAAAAAATTTAAACCCTCAATGCATAACTGAATGATCTGGTGGGACTAATTTCCGCATCAATTGTTTCCAAATTGTATGTTTCTTCCCGCAATCCAAGTTTATCATCTTTTTAGGAATTGATTGATATATTTACCCTTCATTTATTTGGACTATGCTTTGTCATTACACAAGTCAGAATTCTAATGTCTTCAAACTCAGCATTGCTCAATGGAAAGAAAACTTACTATGGAGTTAGAAGACCTGATTTTTGTTGCTGCCATTGGTTCCCATTACCTGTATAACCTTGAGAAAATCATTTAATGTTCATGAGCCTCAATTTCTTCCACTGCAAAATGAGGTTTTTATAAGATAGTCTCTTTCATATCTACATCAATGATCCTATGATTTCTTTCAGCTTGATAAATCTTTGCTTCTATATTTTACCCCAGTAAACCTAAATGACACTTTTGCCCATTAGTGTTATAAACCAATTTAAATTCCTTTCATTGAAATAACATGTCCAGAAATATGTATCAAAAGACTACTTTATTTACTAAAACTTCTCCTACATTAGAAAGACCATCTTCAGAGGATTTATGGGAGGACACTGAATTGCAAAGATCAAGAATTTCTGACTGTGCTATTACCTACCTCAGCAGAGAGAAGACTTTCATTGATGTACTCAGACCAAATGAATGTAAGAAATTAAATTAACTCCATATAGAAGGCAATGATCCAGAATCTAAATTGTGGATAAGAAGTTAAGTTAGTCATAATATCAGCCATCCTGGGGTTTACAAGATAGTAGGGGGAATATCATATATACATAAATAACTCTCAGATACTCAAATAATAAAACAGATTTTTATTTCAATGATTTTGGAATTCCCTAAACATGAAGTTTGTTAACACATCCATACGGGTCTAGGTGCTAATCTTGCTCATGTTCACTCAAAAGTTTACCATAAAGGGAACATTCAATATACTGGTGGCCTTCCTGGATTTCTCCTGTTATTGATGATAGTGGGAGGGTAGAAGAATTTGCAGTAGAGTCCTCTATATCTTTACAATTCCTCAGTCTTGCCATATGTCAAAGTCAAATCCTCTTTCTGCTATATCATTGAGATACTGTATACCTATTCTTTGGAACATTTATTGGAATACCATCATTAGCTAACTATTGTAGACTAAGTATATCAACATATGCTTCTTTTTGATCTGTGATACAAATGTCTATGTTATAAAATATGCCTCAAGAGGAGAAAGATTGTTTTTGATTCAGGAGGGAGGATCAAAGATGCCATCAAGTAGGAGATGACATTTTATAGAAATATAAAATTAGAATGATACCACTAGTGCATATATTTAAACAATATCAAATTTAAACAGGAATCTCCTCCATCTTAACCTAGAATATCACTCACAGGTGACCATATATTCTTTGCTAAAATATATCTGATAAGATAACTATAGTCCTTTGTGACATTAAAGTATGACAGAAATGAACATCACATACTTCTTGAATATTTTCAGTTAAATGTCTCATAGATATCTCAAACTCTACCTGGCTAAAAGAGAATTCATTTTCTTTCCCATCAGTTTCCCCTCTACTGAATTACTTATTATTACTCAAGGCACCACCACCCTTCCATTCAGGTGTACAACCTCTGTATCATCCTCAACTATTCTCTAATTTCACTATCTATATTGAAAATATTGCC
The DNA here is from genome assembly GCF_037893015.1 of Macrotis lagotis. Taxonomy (NCBI): domain Eukaryota; kingdom Metazoa; phylum Chordata; class Mammalia; order Peramelemorphia; family Peramelidae; genus Macrotis; species Macrotis lagotis. Next base: position 119,419,074 of record NC_133662.1, on the reverse strand, counting down.
TGGTCTTTTTTCTACCTCCACAGCATATTTTATATCCTATCTCTTTCCTCAATTTACAGAGTCTCTCTCCTGGTGTAGGCTTTTATCATTCCTCACATGAACTATCACAGTAGTCTTCTAATTTATCTTACTCTTTCAAGTTTTTCCCCTTTCAATCCATCATCCGTTCAGCTCTGTCAAAATGATTCTCCTAAAACACAGTTATGTCCATGTGATTCTTCCTCCTTGTTCAACAAACTCCCATGGCTCCCTATTATCGCTTGCATTTTTGAATAAGAAATTCTCTTTCTAGACTTCTTATACTTTATTCCCTTCCACATTGTATACAGTAACAGTGACCTACATGGTTTTTCTCAGACATGATGCTCCATTCTACTGATCTATGCCTTTTCACTGACTCTCCCTCATGATTGTAGTTTCTTTCTTCTTAATCCTGCTTCCTTTCTCACATCAATAATATCCTGTCTGTAGGAGTTCTTTTCCAGAGGCTACAACTATTAGCACCTCCCCTTTGAAAAAACCTTCCATCTGTTGTTTATTTATTCTTGTACACATTTTTTTTGCTTGTCATTTCTTCCATTAGAATGTGAGCTACTTGAGGGTAGACATTGCTTTTACATTTCTTTTTGTCTCCAATACTCATCACAGTACCTGAAATATTGTAAATGTTTAAATGCTTGTTGATTGAGTAATTTACAGTGGCAATTTGCTTCACAGTAACTCCTACCTATTATTCTTAATTTTGCATTATGGAACCACAGAAAAGAAATCTTATTCTACTTATTCCTTAAAGAATGACTAGGATTATGAAAAAAAAGAAATTGGGAATGGGGAAGAGGGCAGAGCCTTCCCTGGGTAGAAGCAATCAGTAAAAAAGAGAAGCATGAAATAAAGGCAGTTAACATACATAGAGTGTAGTTAGTTTTATGCAGAGCAAGTGGCATTCTTATTATAACTCTTCTGTGATATGGTCACTAGTTGTTTTGGAAAGAGCAGCAGGCTTTTTCTTCACAATTGCATGCCACTCTCCCTTTTGATTTCAAGACTGTTGTTAAGAGCTGATCAGAATGAGTACGTTCCACATGTACACACAAAACGGGTAATCAAGACATTCCTTCAAAGCAATTTTCCATGACATGGCAGCGAAAGACTCTCCCTGCTTACTAAAAGAAGTCTTTTCTAGGTCACAAAAAAGAGACAGACATTTATTAGTTTGGGCTTTCAGATAATCTTTCCCCCTGCCAGAAAAATCCATTAAAGGTTACAGTCATCATTTCAGCTTGGTAACACAGGTAAAGGTACAACTGATGTTTTTAGTATGTTTTTAGGATGTCTGCTCAGCTAATTTCAGGAGGAATAAGAACTGGGGAAATGGTTGTCATTATTCATAAAGTAAAGACAGTTCACTGAATTTTGAAAGAAAGCTAGTACTTTCTCACCATTCAAGGACTGCAGGCAATTAGGTCCCATTTGCTCTGGAACAGCAGTCATTGTCTATATCATTAAGTCTATATACTTTTAAAAATATGACATTTAAAAATTTTATGAACTTTGATATTATCTTCAGCCACCATCAGAAGGATTTATATAAACTATTTTCTACATTTGATAAAGAGTACCTTCAAGTGACTTTGATAGAAATTTCCAAATTGCTAATAGGGCCTCTCATTCATTTTGATACATAGTTTTGAAGCAAAATTCAGCAGAATATACTTGTTGAGCATGTGAAAATGCTGAGGCACAATCCACTAGTCTGAGCATTTTCTAGTTATGGGTTATATCTTCAAGCTGGAAAACAAACAAATAAATGTTAAAACATTGTGCTGGTAGATATATAAACATTACTCTGAGAATTGAACGAGATCTCTGAGACTATCTCATTAAACCTGTACTTGAACAAGAATCCCAACTATAACATTTCTCACATGATGTGACTATTTCAGACTACTGCAGTCATCTCAAACACAAGTTATCCTCCATTCCTGAAATGTTCCTTCCTCATCCCTGCCTCCTTGTTGCCCTGGTATAACTTGTTAGTATATTTTTGCTTGCATGCAATCTCATTAGACTGAGTTTTTAAGATCAGAAACTATCCTTTACTATTCTTTATATTTCCATCACTAAGTAGAAAGTAAGCCCTCCTTTATTTGATTTTCCTGCTTCTCTCATTCTCTTTTCTCTCAAGTCCATCCTTCACACAGTTAACAGGCTGATGACATTCCTAAAACCCATATCCAACTGTCAAAGCATTTCATTCTCTCCATTGAGAAGTTTCATTGGTTTCTTATTGCCTCTAAGATAAAATGTAAAGTCCACTATTTGGCATTTAAATTCCTTCACAATATGATTTCAACTTTTGTTCCAGACTGATTTCACATTTAATCACTGCTACTCTCTCTAAGTTTTAACAAAACTGACTTATTTGCTGACCCTCTACACCTGATATTTTATTTCTACTCTCCATAGTTTTACAAAGCATGCCTCACATGTCTGGAATATTCTCCCTTTTCACATCCACTGACTGGATATTTCTCTTTTCAGGGCTTCATTCAAATGACACCTCCTATAGACTTCTTGATTCTACTAATTGTTAATTATATGACTTTCCTTCACTATAAATTTATTTGTTATAGTTATGGTCTTAGTTTTCCTTTACATCCTAGCTATACTCTTTGGGACCCAGCAAAACAAGACGAATCCTTAATGATGATATGTGTCCTTCATTTTTGAAGATGGCCAACAGGGAGATGATGTCATGACAAGCAAGTGAATTGACTTTGAATGAAGTGATTCTATGCTAAGTTACCACCCACACTTTCTCCTTTGGAGTTATCTGAGTCTGGTGACCAGATAAGATTGCCCAAGGTCACACAATTAGTAAGTGTCAAATGTCTGAGTTCACATTTGAACTCAGGTCCTTTTGATTCTAGGACCATTTTTTATATATTGTGCCACCTATGGCTATAAGTCCCTTCTAAACTTTCTTTTCCTCAAGGCAAGTATTCCTATTTCCTTTAACTATTTTTTATAAGGCATGATCATTCTTTCATTATTCTTTTTCTGCATGAGTATTGTTTAATTGTAAGGCTGGGACAAGGCCTGACCTATTTCTATAACCTGCTCTGAGGGGGGAGCTCAATCCCTTCATACTTCCCTCCTCAAACTGCACCAGTTTTGTTTTAAGAGTTAGACTTTTGTAGACTGTTGGGGGTGATGGGAAAAATGGAATCTGCTTTTTTTCTTGTCTCCAAAAGATCATATTATAGAGACTTAACTTACCAATCTATATTCTTCTTCTCCTCCTTCCTCTTCTTCTTCTTCTTCTTCTTCTTCTTCTTCTTCTTCCTCTTCCTCCTCCTCCTCCTCCTCCTTTTTTTTTGGGTTTTTTTGTAAGGCAATGGGGTTAAGTGACTTGTCCAAGGACAAACAGCTAGTTAACTATTAAGTGTCTGTGGCTGGATTTGAATTCCAGTCCTCCTGACTCCAGGACTGGTGCTCCATCCACTGAAACACCTAACTGCCTCTACCAAACTATTTTCAATGTCTCAAGCTCAACTTGAAACTGAATTAAAAATAAATGCTTCTTATTGAAATAAAGGGATTTCTGTCAAAAGGTATTCAAGAATTGATGGTGTTAGCATATAAATAAACCAAGGAGGTCAAAACATAAATTCATAACACATTAATTTTGAAAAGGTAGAGCTTATTGTATTACATTTTAAAAACAGCAAACAAATGGAAACTGAGACCAATGAAAGAAATAATCAATTTAATAGGAAAAAAAGTATAGGATTTGAGTAAATCTCACAGGCAAGAGTCATATACATTCTAAATGACCTTTCTTAGGGAAGGGCACTAAACTTCTGTGTTTTGATGACCTACTGTCTTCTCTGTGCCTCAGTTTACTTTTCTTTGAAATGCTTATACAGTAAACCAAAACATGTATAAATATATGTTTACATGAATATAAATACATATTTAATGCTTAGTAAACTAGTGATTTTGACTGAATTTTAGCTCACTGGGAGAAAAGAATAACTGAGATAAATGCAACTGGTATAGAGCTGGCAAAAGCCTTAGAGACTATGGCACCTCTCTCATACATTTTATACATGAGTAAACCTTACATCATCCTAAGAAAGGAAACATTTTTTCAAGGTCATTCACCTAGGGCCTGGGACGCTATAACTTAGCTGTTCACTAAAGAAAACACATAACATCCTTTGAAAGACAGTAACAAGAACTAGGTCTTCCCTATAATATTTCTTTGGATATCAAGAAAAATTTACTTCCCAAGTTAAGTTTTTCAAGTTAAAGAAGGTTTGAATCATTTTGGAACCTTAGTTATATAAAATAGAGCACAGAAAATTGGAACAAAGTTATATCACATTTCTTGCTTTTAAAAATATTATTGATATTTGTTTTCATCTCAATTTTATTTCTTGATATCTTGAACTACAACCTATATTATCTATATCTATATTTTTCACAGGTCCCTTCTTCAAGGAGTCATCTCTTATAATAATAAATAATAGAGAAAAAGGGAAAAGAAAGTACGTCAGTAAAACTACCCAATTTATCAACCATCCTTCACATTTTATGTATTGATATGGAATATAGCAGTCTGTTTCATCCATTTTATTGCAAAAGTTTTCAACTAGACTACCTGTCTTGACTGTCTCCCACTCCAATTCACCCAGTATTTAATTGCCAAGGTGATTTTTATAAAGGGTAAGTCTGACTATGTCATTCCCCCATTCCACTCATTAAATTTCAGTGGTTCCCTATTTCTTCCAAGATCAAATATAAAACCCTCTCTTAGCCTTTAAAACTCCTCATAAACCAGCCTCTTTCTATGTTTTATTCTTATATTTTGCTCACCTCCTTGCATGCTATAATTTATCTATTCTGGCCTATTTGCAGTTCTTCAGACCCTGACATCTTCTCTATTTTGCACTTGGTCCTGACTATCGCTTGAAACTCAAATAGTCCATGCTCCTATTTTTTTTTCTCTTGGCTTCCCTGACTTTCTTCATGACTCTGTTAATATCATACTATCTGCAGGAAAACATTTTTTTCACTACCCTATTTGCTAGTGCCTGACAAACTCTGTATATACCTAATATGAACCTGGAATCATCCAACAGAATGTATGCTCCTTGAAAGCAGGGAATGATTTGGGTTATTTTTTTTTGCATTGCCAAAAATCAACATACATTATGCATTGAATAAATGCTTCTTAAGTGAATAGTAGTTATTTCCTGGAATTCAATTTAATGCAGATTTGTCCACTAAATGGTAATTAACAAACAAGGGTCACCACTAAAAGATCAGAGTTGGTCTTGATCCCTAAAATATTAGATAGTTTTTCCATTTTTGTATACTTCATTTTAAATGCTGTGAGGAATGGGAGACTTGAACCTGCTTCTTGTATCCAATGTTTCATTGTCAGAAAAAGATCAATAAAACAGTGTGCACTGGTATGAAAGATCAACATGTTGCCAAATATCCATGATTCCAAGTCCAGGATTTCAGGATTAGTTTTGGGGAAAAAAATCACAAATTTTAAAAAAATCATATAGTAAAAGAAATGAAATCAAGAAGCTATGAATTTTTGAGAACATTCCTTGAATATATGATGTGTCTTAACTGGGAGATAGTTTAGTGTAGGAGAGAATTAGATTTTAAAATTTAAAGTGCTAGATAAATGCTATTATTATCATCATTATTATTAGTTATATGCTACTAAAATGAGGTGGTTAAGCCACAATTTAGAGTTAAGTTGGAGAAAAGGAAGAATTTTTGACTAATAAGAATGATTATTTAAATAAGAATATAGGATCTTCTTTCTAGGATTTTATAAAATTAGTTCAGATGTTCAATCTTCTTCCATGATTTAAGAGGGATTCTGAATAAAGAGAGATGGTTGGACTAGATGACTTTACAAGTTATTCCCAGTTCTATTTATAATTATTTTTATTGTTATAATTAAGCCTCTGTTATGCCTTGCCAAGCACTCAGTCTTTCACAGAATACACATGTTCCTTGATCATAAGCAATTCTTCTCACCCTCAAGCAGTTTTTCCAGAACAGATCATATTCTACAAGAGATTTAATGAAAGGATTCAAGATGATTGATGACTCCAAGAGAGAAGTGAATGCTGTCAGACTTAGATCCCAGTGTTTGCTTGTCTATGTCATGTACAAAGTAAATGAAATAGACTTGTCCCATTTAATTTGCAAACTTTAGAAGCTCCCCCAATTTAAACTACTAACATTTGCTGCATGTTTGATTAGATCCTTTCCTAAGAGCCCTTAGTTGTCAGAATTTTTCCTCTAGCAGACTGGTGAATCAACCAGCCTATGTCCACATTTTGTTGAAGCTATCTCTCTTGCTTAGGAAAATATCCTGAGCTTTATAGTCTTGAAGTTAGCATTCTAAGGGAGGGCTAGCTTTACTGAATGTAAATACAAAAACATACATTGTGCTCCTTAGTTTCAATACAAACCATGACAAAAGATGATTTTGCCAATTTGAAAAAAAATACAATTCAGGCTTCAGAGTATTATGCCACTTGCAATGATAGGACCATGCTGGGAGATGAATGAAGGTGGGAGAAGAGAAGAGAATGGTGGTAGTAAAGATGGAGTGATAGACCACTTTGGTACCAAGGACAATTCTGACCTAACAGCAGAATGGTGAATTTGGATGTTGCTCCATCTTGCAGAAAGGTAACTTACTTGACATTCAGAGGAATGAAATAGCACCAGAAAGAGCCTTCTTGAGCTGCTTTCATCTTTGCTGGCTTGCATTGTCATCATGTATTTCTGGCAAATAGAGTTTGCATCAGTTCAGTTGACAGGTCTTCATGAATTTTAATATCCTGGCTCCATATTCATGTTAGTGTTGATGTATCCCTGCACCTTTTCCCCACTTTATCTTCTGTAAAGAAACTGGATTTGGGCCAAAGACTATGGAGTATTGTCTTGCTCGGTGATTTCTCAAACAATTAATGCACTTTAAATGAAAAATTGCTTATGTTTGTGGAATTTATTTGCACAAATGCAAAAGCTATAACTCATAGAGTCTTATGTAAATGAGAAAAATGGATAACACATTATATAATTCTGTTCCTAGGGTCCTTATATTGAATTTGTTTAAATGTGAACTCTTTCAGAAAGACTTCCCAAGTCCTATTATCTTTGGTTTAGACAAGGCTAGGACCACTATATGAAAACTTTGGAAGTCTCTCTGTATACTGCTACTAACACATTAAAAATGTTTACCTATAGCAAGATGGATGCAAATGTGCTTAGTCATTATATTATTATTTCTCTCTGTAAGGATGAGAATTTCACACCCCCGCAATTTCAATTTTTATATAAGCAAAGATGATTCTCCCAATTAACATATGCAAAGATGATATTTAGTCACCTGCACACTTGACTGTTGATCACAGAAAAGCACATCACAAAATCTGACATATAGAGAAATATAAAACACAAAAGGGAAATGTTTATGCTGATGGAGAAAAATCTAGAAATTTTTTAGGGGGAAAAAAGCAGTTCAATCAACTCATTCAATATTCCATTCTCCTTCATAATACCACAGGGAAGATGTTATGTGTCCTGAGCATAAAAAAACCAGAAAAATTTCTATTTTTGTCTTATATTTGATGTTATTTAGAGATTCATAAATACATAAATAGCAGAGAAGTTGCATTTCTAGTCATAATAATTCAAGAGACTTGAACACAGGTATATTCCTTGCTCTGGTTTGTGTCAGGTTAAATCTTGAGTGTTGTAAATTCAAACATTATGACATATTAGAACATTTTCTTCTTTTCTTTGACTTTATCTATTTGTGAGATGTGTTTCCTAGGAACTGCAGCTCTTCAGAATTCATCCAGACAATAATCATGCCATAGATTCAATAGAGACTTTTTGTTGCCTGAATGAGATAAATATTAGGAATGAAAGTACTGTTGCATCTTTGAATTAGAAATAGATAAATATGTGCTTGGATTTTGTAGTAAACATGATAGATTCAGTTCTTTGTCAGTTATTAGACTATACATATTTAGATACATTTGTGTTTATATAAATAATGAAAGTATGATAGCCAATATGCAGTCATGAAGACTTGGATTCAAATCTCTCCTTCTTTACTTGTTTGTTCTATGGTTATGCATGAGTCATTCAGGCTTTCAGAACATTGTTCAACACTTCAAAGTTCATATGATAAAGATGTTCATGATCTTGGGAGAGGTATTTTTATAACTGAAATAATATCACAGATCCTTGATGCATTGACATATTAAAATTTTTAATGGTTCAAAATTTTTTTCTTATTTCATTTCTCTTTCTTTCCTAAATAAACCCTTGGCTTCCTATACTTTCCCCTAAGGGAAACACACACACACACACACACACACACACACAGACACACAAACATACAAACAGTTCAAATTTTTTTCAACTGCAGACTATAAATGAGTTAAAATATTGCTCCTGCTTCAAGGAAATTAGATCTTTTAATTTTAGAAGAGAATAAAATGGAGATTAAATAATATTGGAAGAGGTAGCAAAACTTAATAGTTAAAGTCTTCAGGACTATAACAATTCAGTCTTGGTTTAAGGTTTCCAAAAACTACCTATGTGGGAACATGTAAGCTATTTTACATCCTGGTGCCTCACTCAATGTTTTATGATCATAAATTATAAATGAGTTGCAGATCTATGGAAAGAACTTCTATTTTTGGGATTATGAACACTGAAGAAATAATAGGACTAGAATTTAAAAAAAACTAAGAAAGTTCAAGACAAAATTTAAGTTCTGCAAGAGATAAAAGCAAAGATTTATAGAGTTTCAGGAGAAATCAAAATGTCTTTTAGTTTGGGGAATTAGGGAAGATTTAATGGAAGAGATGTTGAGTTGGACTTTAAAGGGTGAAGATAATTCTGACTATTTGAGAAGTATTGGAAAGGCATCTCATCATGGGCAAAACTTAAAGAGAACTATTTTAAAGAAAAAGTTGGGATTGATCATTATAAGTGTAAGCTCTTGCGTTCAAGAACTATTTCTGCTTTTTTTCTTTCTTAGCTCCAGATCTTGACATTTATTTATTTGTTAAAAATTTTTATTTATTTAAGGCAATGGGTTAAGTGAAATGGCAAATGTCACACAGTCAGGCAATTATTAAATGTCTGAGGTCAATTTTGAACTCAGGTCCCACTGGTTACAGGGTCTGTGCTCTATCCACTGTGCCATCTAGCTGACCTTTGCTGAAATTTATTAAAAATTAAGATACTGTGTTTGAAAATGAATTTCTGACATGATTTGTTTCTTATTTGTGAAAAATGAAGTCTATAGATCTATTGGGGGCTTTAGATAAGGGAAGAAATACACCAATAAGGGAACAAAAAAAAATGAGAAGTCAAAGCAGGAGAGCACTAGGTAGAGAGAAATATTGCAACCTTTTCCCTTTCTGTATTAGAAGCAAATATTGTAATCTTTTCTCTTTCTGTATTAGAAACAAATATTGTAAACCAGCAAATGTTATAATCCTCCTCTTTCTGTATTGTTAGAATCTTTTTCCTTCTGTATTGACTTTGCAGAGCAATGGTGGGGGGCGGGCAAGTTGAAGGTCTGGCATCAATCATGTTTGCCTTGTTAACAGAGACACAACCTGGTAAATACCCAAAGGAAGAGAGTTTTGTCCCAACTTCCAAAGAAATTTGGTTCAAATTGTTTGACTGGGGAAAAATGCTGGAGAAATATTAAGGGAAATATTAATATTATCTAATTTCCTTCCCATTGTTATCTAGTATCATGATCACTTCTGAGATATAACTCCACTGAGATAATAGGAACAACCTCAACCCTTCCCCCCAACCCAATTCCTCCTTTACCCATTTTCATTGGTTTTCAAAGGTCATATACCCTGCTAAGGTATATGTCTGTCACCAATCATGTTTAGGTGTTAGCTACTCCTTAGCCACTTCCCCAGCTCCTCTTGACAGAGACAGCATTCTAGGTTCCTTTTTAATCCCTGCCTTCCCTCTTTGCCAGGTTGCTGTTCTCAGCCCACCTTCAAGCCTCTTGCAGCTGATCCAACCTTCTCTTCTTCATGCTTCTCCTATGCTATTACCTATCCTCATCTTATGCTACCTGTGAAGGCTGACACAACTGCTCCTGCTGCTGTCTTACCAGCCCAGATGCAAGCAAGACCTTGCAGCTGTCCTCTCCTTTTTTTTCTTAACTTTACTATTTTTCTTAAAAGCAAAAACAAACAAAAAATCACCTTACTTTATTTACCTTGTTGTCTCCTTAAAGGACTCCATGGGGGTGGCTAGGTGGCACAGTGGATAGAGTACTGACCATTGGAGTCAGGAGTACCTGAGTTCAAATCCAGCCTCAGACACTTAACAATCACTTAGCTGTGTGGCCTTGGAGAAGCCACTTAACCCCATTTGCCTTGTAAAAACTAAAAACAAACAAACAAACAAAAAAACCAACTAAAAAAGACTCCATGAATTTACTTGTAACCCTTTTCAGTAAGCTGTGGATTAAAGTTCATTGCTTGCTCTCCTGGGTCAGAGAGCCATATAATATGATTTCTTTACTTATAAACAAATATCCAGTGCTCTTTTACAAACCCACAGCAATGCTGACCTCCTAGGCACTGTCTCCAAAGTGATTCAAAGCTCTGATTAGTTAGACATTGAATGAATAAGTCCCTTCTCCACCAGAGTCTTTTGACTAGATTCTTAGAAATCTTCTTAGTAATACTCCTTAGATCTTTATACTCAAACTAGAGAAATGACTTAGGAAAAAACATGACTCCTAGTTTGAGAAATAAAGATATATATTTTTTTAAAAACCCACATTTTTCTTAATATATAGTTAAGGAATAGAGAACACAGAAACAAATGATGATCTCTGAAACATGAATTGACTTTTTAAAATTTTTTACAAAGTCATGTACTTAAATCCTCTGCAGACATACATATAGAGAAAATACAAAGCTTCAGATAAACCTTATTTTTAAGGAAAAAAAAAAAACTTTCTTTTTTTTGCTATAGCATGACTATAGCTTTTCCTCAGTAAAACAACAAAAACAAGAACAAAACAACCCAGTTATGTCACAATGACCACATACATTCCATCTAAATTAAGTCAAATAATTTATTACCAGCTAAAAATAAAGAGCTAAACATATTAAATAATGGAATGTAGTAGAATATTCATCTTCTTTTCCATTGGCATATTAGAGTTTCCATACAAGTAATTCAGTTTAGACACTGATAAAAAAGCTTTTTAGTCAGATAGGGTTCATGTTGGCCTGAGAATTTTGAAAAAATCTATAGTTTAGCTTAATTGATTTTCAATACTATTCTTTTATTGATTCTGGAATCGCTCTCATCATAGTTCTACTTTAGAAGGAGCATTATGATTCTCTTTTAGTAGTAAGGTGAGAACAGATTATTTTCAACAATACTCAAAACCTTCAGTCCTTATAATTCAAGGTGTTTCTTGGACTCCAACTACAAATTCTGGTCATATTCCCCAAAAAAACTTTCTTAAGTTTATTAATCCATTCTAAACAATAGTTCTAATGAATGATAATTTTCCTGTAAGACCCTGTCAAAATGTTACTGATTTCTGGATTCAATTGCTATTCTATTTAAGGATTTGTGCTAAGCTTTGCAATAAGTATCAATTTTAGCTACTATTGTGTAATTAGTAAATGATAAAGATCTCCCAAATTTGTCTTCATAAGATTGTCCATTAGAAATGGAAGCATTTTACATTTTAATATTTTAATCTTCAAGCGAAGGCAAAGAATAAATAGCATAGCCAGGTCCTTTATTACAAATGGGTCATGCTCCAAAAATTCATTTTTTAAGTAAGTTATTTGGTGTTTGAAATACATTTTCCCTAAGAAAGATTGCTATAGATGGAAGACTGGGACTAGTTCACAAAACCTATTAATGTAGCTAAAATGCAGTGCATTTGCTATGAAAAATAGAAGTGAACACTGCCAAATAATACAAAACTTAATTAAACATGCACTCTATATATCAAATAGTTTTGTTTGTATATCCTTCTATCAAACAAAATGAAAATAAATAAGACGTATTGATCCATTTATCATTTTTTCATGGCTTTATATTTATTTATCAATATCATTTATCTCTTCACCTATCAATATCCTTCTGTCATCTAGGTAGCTAGTTGGTATAGTGGAGAGAGCTCTGGCACTTGATGTCAGGAAGATCAGAGTTCAAAGAGACTTATTATGTCTGTGATCCTTGGTCAGTCATTTAACCATTGTCTGCTTCAGTTTCCTTATCTACAAAATGAAGATAATAATAGAACCTACCCCATAAATTATTGTAAAGATCAAATGAAGTAATGTTTGTAACATTTAAAAAATGTATTTAAGACTTATAAGTCTTATAATAAATGTGATTATCTTTTTTATTCTGTCTATCTATGACCTATACATCTTTCTATGTTGAAAGAAAATTGTGTCAGAGTTGAGAATCCTTAAACATATTAAAGATCTATACCAATGATGTTTAAGTTTTGAAATTTTTCACCACAATGAGAAAGCTTTTGGTAAAGTCTTTGACCATATACCTAGCCCCTTACCTTGAAACAACCTTAGATTAGTATAAAGATATTCATCATAGAGGCTGACTATTGGTGATGATTGGTGATGACTTTTAAAGCTATAGGCGTGGTGAGTGTGATATGCCCAACAGAGCATTCATTTCATGGTGTCTAAAAGGAAATTTGAGATCTGTGATCATAGATGAAGACATAGTAGGACTAGGTATATTGATCTGGTAGTAAGTAAAATGCAAAATGGTCCTCTGTGCCTTACATCTACTTCTGCAGTGACAATGGCAGAAAATGAGACAGTGTGCTAATAATCATAAAGTACTTAATTTGTCTGCAAAATTCTACCTGAACTGTTGAATCTTTTGGCATTTCCACCACTATTCTATGACTAAATATGTATACAGTACTGAAAGAACAGAAATGCAGTCACATTAAAACATGAAACCACAAGGCAAAGAAGAACTAGCCAAACGGAAAGATGGCTCTTAGGTTTTCTTTAGAGGAAAAGAAAAGGTAGTCGTTGATAGAATTGATTCATTTTTCTGAAAAAAGACAAGAAAAAGCATTTCTTTGTGGGATAGTTAGAAATCTAGTTTTTGTGGTTATGATAAATACAAGCAAATAGACCACCGTAAAACAAATAGAAATTTATGTGATAGCATTTATTGCAGAGAAACAAGTTGAAAAAGGTTATAAAGAAGCTGATATATTCCAACCAAGTAAACACATCTCTTCTCACATTAAAAATGAAAAGTTAGATGACAGGGCAGATAACAATAACATTTGGTTCTAGGAAGAGGTAAATTGAGATAGGTCTTGTAGATTATGCAAAAATTAATGTCAATTAATCAATAAGTGCTTTTAAACATGGTTTAAAATAACTATATGCCAGATTCTGTGATGAGATCTGGAAGAATACAAAGAAAAGGAAAGAAAATATGTGCCCTCAAGGAGCATATGGACTAATGGGGATTCAGCAATGTTAAAAAAATTAATTAGGTACTTATATGTATAGACTTGATAGAAAGTACTATGAGGGGGAAGTTACTGGCAACTGTAGGTGGGTGAGTGGGAATAAAATCTTTCTTCAGGAGGTGGAGATTGAATATAAGGAATTCTTGGAAATCAAAACTTGGTAGAGGTGAGATTGGGCAGAAAATTCTAGGCATTGGGACCAGTCAGTACAAAGGCATTAAGACAGGATATGGAGTATTGAATTTGAGGAACTACAAGTAGCATATTTTAACTAGATTGTAGAGTCTGTAGAGAGAGGCAAAATATAAGAAGACTGAGAAAATGGAGAGAGATATAGGTTGTAAATAATCAGAGGAGTTTAGACTTTTATCCTTGAAGTAATAGGGAACCACTGGAATTCATTGAATGAGCTTACACTTTAGAAAAATCACATTTACAGATTGCAGAAAATAAGTTGAAATGATTTCTTTGAAGCCCAGAGACCATTTAAAAGGTTGTTACAGAGTTCAGGAAAGAAGTGTAAAAACCTGAACAAGGATTTTGGTTACACAAATAGAAAGAAGGGAATATTGGAGAAATATTGTGAAAATAGAAAGGAAAGATTTGTTTATGAATTGGATTTATAGATTAAGTGACTGATAAATCAAGAATAGCACAAGGAAAACCTTAAGAGAATGATGGTATCATTGATTGTAGAAGGGATGATGGGAAGAAGGGAGGACTTGGGGGGAAATAAGGATTTCTGTTTTGGATATTTTGAATTTCAAATGCCTATGGGACATCTAGTTCAAGAGGTATATGAAGAAATTGGAGATCCATGACTGTAGAATAAGAGATGATCTAAGATGGGCTATATTGATCTAGGAATTATTTGCATAAAGATGATAATTAAACCTCATAGGGCCTCATGAGATCACAAAAAAGAAATGAAGACTCAGAGCAAAGCCTTAGGAAGACCCAAGATTAGTGGGTAAGTTATGAGTGAAGAATCATAAAGGGCGACTGAGAAAGAGCATTCAGATAAGAGGAGAATAAACTATAGGAATGTCATGAAAACCTATAAAGAAGATGATTTTGTTCTTTTTCTCCTATCACAGCATGACTAATGTGGAAATATGTTACATGATTTCACATGTATAACCTATATTAGAATGCTTACCCTCTAGTGGAGAGGGATTGGGGGAGAGAGAGAGAGAGGAAGAAAAAATTTGGAACTTAAAATCTTATAAAAATGAATATTGAAAACTATTTTACATGTAATTAGAAAAATAAAATACTATTTACAAAAAGTATACATGACAAGGATTATGGCTACATGAGTAGAAAGAAGGGAATGTAAGAGAAATATTTAAAAGTAGAAAAGTCAAGATTTGTTCATGGATTGAAAATATGGATTGAGTGATACTTAAAAGAGACACTAAAACAGGGTGAATATTTTCCTAAGGAATATTTATGTAAGGTAGAGATAAAGCCAAATGCCAAAGGATATCATATAAAATTGAAAATAAGTAGATCACAAGAAAAGAAATAACTTTTAAAAAGATTTAGCATCAGATGTGTTTCCCTAGTTAGCTTATTAATTGCTTAGATCAAAGGTCATATTCAATAACAAATTAGAAGAAAACAGTAAGAGTTTACTGGATAGAAATTATAATTCTATCCTGTATTCTTTACATGAGTGGTCTACTCTAGACAAAGGAAAAGAATGAAAGTGAAGAAATGGGTGACCATTATTTTTCAGAGTCATTTAACTTTTGAAATCAGTTACTATAACAAAGAATTAGAAATTGGTCCCACAAGCTAAAATTTTACAAATTAACATTTATGCATGCTGCATTATACTTTTATTCATTTTGTTAAACATTTCTCAATTGTATTTTACTCTGTCTTGGACATTACTTGAAAATTTTGGGGGCCTCAAGTTCAACATTCTTGACAAAGAGAATCACAGTCATTTTTCAGTTTTTACATACTATTCACTTTTCAAATTTGGAAGTCAAACATATTAACATCATTATATCAAAATGATGACCATTAGTGCTCATTTATTTCTTAAATTATAATCTATTAATACTTATCTATATTGTCGGTATAATATAAGCTCTCTGAGGGTAAAGATTTTCATCTTGGTTTCTTTATGTTCAGGACCTAAAACAGTGCCTTAAAGATAAAAGACCATTAGAAGTGTTTGTTTAAAGGATGAAACTGGAGTTGTTTTGTAAATCTTAACATGCTATGCAAATGTGCTATTATTTTTATTGTAAATAATCTTTCTGAAATCTAATTTTCTTATCTCTAAAAGAAAATAATACTTGTACTACATTTTTATCAGGTTTGTTATATGCTTTGATAAATTGTAAAATGCTATATAAACAGTCTAATTATAAGAAACTCAAGAGGTATATTTATACTGTCATAAATCATGAAGTGAAAGAAGGAAAGCTATTAAATACTTATTTATTTTGTATTTGAAAATTTGAAAGATGGGATAGTAACAGACTTTATTTTCTTTATGGAAAAGGATAAGGTCAACTATTATTATATATTCATGGATGTTGATCTATAAGTCCCCTTTGATCTTTCAGTGTCTGTAAAAGTGACCCATTTTCCATATACCCTTATTCAATGACATTCTAGCTGCCAGCATAAATGGATTCAAAGGATAGACTGAAAATAGGAATTATCACCAAAAATTGTAACTTCATATCCTCCATCACATTATGGCTAGCTGTCATTTCAAGGTACTCACTAATGTATTTCTGAATATGGCTATGGTTTGATTCCACTGAATTCTCAAGAGACCTAAAGAATGCATTAAAAATCCACATGAATAGGGATGCTTGATGAGAGTGAAATTTAATTATTTTTTGAAGGTAAGACAAATCACAACAAGATGTTACTGTTGCAGTAAGTTTCCAATGCAAATTCATTATTTTAAAAAAATAAGCAAACCCCAAAGTAACATACCCAAATACCTCTCAGTTGAAGAGCAGACAGCAGCTAAGACTTGGCCCAAAGCCATCTTTGGAAAGCTTAGGGAAAGCTATACATTTCTCACCTTCAAATAAGGCAGTTATATTGATGATTCCCTTTTGTTCCTGTTTTCATTCTCTATAGTCCTACCTTGTCTTTTATTATGTGCCTTAGATGATAAATTGTTAGGGTCTGGGGATCTTTGAATACAATCCGAAACTTCACTACTTGAGACACAGACTAAGCAAATCTCTAAGGCCCTATACTCTGGTCTTTTGTATTGCAATGTTTATTGTTGGTTAGTTCCATCTTACAAGTATGTTCAGGAGAAAAAACACATCTCCAACTATCACCAACTCATTCAAAATATTTTATAAAATTTGCATTGCTCCTTCCTTTAGCCACTGACTCTACTGTCCTACTTCTCTAATTCTGAAGTCAATGAGATAACAGAATTTAAATAGAGAGGATATTTAACAGACTGACCCCAAAGTAAGAAAATTTGGTACCAGCCTTGACTCTGTAACATACTTATCTTGAAACTTTACATAAACTATAGATTTCTCAAATGTAAGCTGAAGATGTTGGACTAGATAATCTCTATTCATATGTTATATAAGACCCTCCTCACCTTTAGTATACCTTATTTCAACAGCTTCCTGCTTGGTCTCTGTACCTTAAATCTCTCCCTATTCCAATCTACCTTCACAGAAAACAAAATGATTTTCCTTAAGCATAGATATGACCATGCCATTCCCCTATTTGACAAGTTCCAGTGACTCCCAGTGACTCCCCAGATAGAATAGAAACGACTCTAACATTTAAATATTTTCCAAACCCGAAGCCTTCCCCTCTTAAATATTAGGAGGTGGGAGAGAGAAAAAAATAAATCCTTATTAATTGAAAAAATTATAAAAAAGTAATATAGCACAAAATATCATTTGGAGATATGAGATGTCTAATCTGATACACTTTAATTTGGAATTAATACATCTGATACTTTTGCTCTTAATTTTTAACTATTAGATATATATTTCAGGGTGTAAAAAGTTCCACATCCCAAATGTTGACTGAGCTTATGTCATTATTACCTTGAAAACTCAGTAATAGCACTAGTAAATTCCTTTTACCTGATCAACAAACCTCAAGATAAGAAACATCTTGGATGAAAAGAAAGCAATTCTATTGTTATTTGCAAACTTTTACTCTCCAATCTCAGTGGGATTATGGCGAACAGGAATTTTAAGCAAATATTATATGAGAGGATCATATTGTAAAACCATGTCATCTATGTGAAATCTCATTGGTTATTTAACTTAGTTTTTATTATTCTTTGTCCTTTTTGTTTTTGTTTTTGTAAGGCAATGGAGTTACTGCTCAAGGTCACCCAGCTGGGTAATTATTAAGTGTCTGAGGCTGGATTTGAACTCAGGTACTTCTCACTCCAGGGCTACTGCTCTATCCACTGTACCACCTAGCTACCCCTAGTTTATCCTTTCTGTATAAAATGCCATTCCCCCAAATTTTGTATCAGGGTTGGCATTCATAAGAATGTCACACACCCATGGATTTTGATAAGATCCTAGAGAATAAACCTTCATTCATAAACTAACCTTGCTGTTTCATTTTTAGCCTAAGAAAAATTATGGTTAGCAGAAGATAAGGCTAGCTGGAATATAATAAATCCCAATAAACTAGTAGTTTCAGAGCTTGGAACTCAAATTTCAAGCACAACCTGGTTTGGTGAAAAAAATAAGGGGAATCAAAATTCACTTAAAAGAATGTTACTCAATAATATTATTTATATTTAATCCTGAAATAATAAAATTTGACTCACCTAAAGAACAAATGGAGTGTTGTATAGTATCAATAAGTAGATTAAAATTTATTATTAATTGTGCATTATGTGGGAGAAAGGGCATGATGACTATCACCAGAGAGATTTATGACTTGAAAAGGAAGTAGACTAGATGTCAGATAGAAACACAGAGGAATAATGATGGGTGAATAACCCTAATGCTCCCTTGGTTTCCACATCATGTCAAAATATATGGAAGAATTCTTTATGCATTTGTAGGGAAGATTGATAGGAGCACGAAGACAATAGTTGCACAAGACGGGGAAGCTAAAGATAGGTTGTTATCTATTCTATAGACTGTATACTCACATATATGAAGTCATAGTTCTTATAAAATTCTTTAGAATGTTGTTTTAGATTATTTTATTTTATTTATATAGTTTACATTATTTTAGATAATAGACATATTTAGATAAATTTTTATGCTGTCTTTTCATCATGAGATTCGTTTTCAGAGATTTCTCTTTATTCATCATATGACACAAAACTATTCATGTACCTAGTTTAAGGGATTTTTTTTGTCAAACCAAATATTGGTAGCCATTTTGAAAGGAATAGAATTATGCTATGTAAAACATACTGTTTTTTGCTCTATCCTAACAATCAATTAATGTTTGTCCTTCATTCTTGAAAAGGATCAAGGTATCAGAGGTAAGGACATGGCATGCAAGTGAACTGGATCTCAGTGAGGGAGGATTGTGCAAAGTCTTATTTTTGCCTCTGGAGTCATCTGATTTCAGTGGCAAAATATCAATTAAGATGAGTGGAGATGGCTCTGGATGCAGTGGCCTTTTTTAAACTAAGGTCCTTAACAAGTCTCAGTTTGATTGAGGTAATGTCCATTTAGTGATTAATAATAGATAAGTGATGTGGCAAATTTGGGAATCAATTTGGGAAGAGAAGATTCTTAGAGTTTCTGGTCAAAACAGAAGCAATTGATGTTCACATTTACTACTATGTTTTAGACATTGCACAGTGAACATTAGACAAAATATTCTAGAATTGCATATGATTCAACACAGGTCCATATAAATATCACACCATCTATTCATTAATCAGCATTTACACCACTTTGGGTGTAAATGTTTTGCAATAGAAAGAAAATAATTAATAATTAATATTAATGAGCATATTAATTATATTAGCAATTAACCAATCAATATCATTAATTATTAATATTAGTTAACTAATAAAATAATATCAATATAATAATAATATCAATTAATTAGTATAATAATCACTATATCAATATATTTAGAGTTACTTTGCCCAACTATGTGCTAATAAATCTGGCAATCTAAGTGAAAAGGATGAATATTTACAAATCTATAAATTGTACAAAGTAGCAGAAGAGAAAATAAAAATTTATGTAATTGCATTTAAGAAAAATAATTTGAACAAGTCATCAATGAACTCCCTAAGAAAAACTTTACAGGACCAGATGGATTCAAAGGCTATTTCTACCAAACATCTAAAGAACAATTAATTTTGATACTATATAAACAACTTTGGAAAAAAGTAAATGAAGGAGTTCTACTAATTTATGACGTAAATATAGTGCTGATGCCTAAACCAGGAAGACATAAAATCAAGAAAGAGAATTATAGAATAATTACCATAAGGAATGTTGTTGTAAAACTTTTAAATAAAATAATAACAAAGCAGTTACAGCAAGTTATTAACAGGATAATATACTATGACCAGGTGGAATTTATGCTAGAAATTAATTGATTGATTGTTGTCCTTTGTAGTAGAAGAATAACATGACATCAAAGTAATGATGGCATGCCATGCATATTATGTTGATTATAGTGAGGGGAAAATTGAGCAAATACAGCCTTCTCACTGCTTTTTTCTGGAACCATTATTGCCCCAAGGCTTCTTTTAATAGGAAATATGACTTCCAATGATGGCTTAGATCTGTAGGAGACCTTGGCTTTGTGGATATGGGTCCCTCCAATATGAGCAAGGCATCACAGTGCTCCAGCAATACTGCACAAAGCGACAGTATATGATTTTATGGGAATAAATGGATGAAAAGACTTCTTGTTCTAGACTACTGCAGATATTCTCGTCAAATTTTTTGCTTTGGTTTGTCTTGTATCCTGGGAATTTCACCACTAGTGACCCAAGACCAATACCCCCAGATGTCTTTCTTAATCATGTCCCCAGTTTCAAAAACCAACAAAATTGGACCAGGGTCACATTCCTACTGAGATAGCTAGGGCAATTAGGCATGCTTTAAACACTAGTTTAGTTTTTTTTTTTTTAATAAAAATTCAGGTCCCATGGGACAATCAGCCAATTCGGACTGGTTCAATATTAGGAAAACTATCCACATAATTGACCATATCAATAAAAACTATCACAAATCATATGATTATCTCAGCAGATGCTGAAAGAGCTTTTAACAAAATACAGCATCTATTCTTTTTCCTTTTTTATTAATTAATTTTTATTTTTGTACAAATGATGCTTTTTTAAAATAATTATTATAATATTCATGTTTAAGAGGAAACACAATACCCCCTCCCCACAAAGAATATTGACTCTCATGAAAAATAAAGGAGAGGGAAAAAAAAATGTGCTTCAGTCTGTGTTCCAACACCACCACCTCTGTTTCCAGTGGATCACATTCTTTTTGATGTCCATCACAAAAGCTACCTCCATACTTTTCCACTGTTGCTGATGTTGATCACAGCTCCCTACATTCATACCTCCTCACTACCATATACTATATTTTCTCTCTTCTTTTACTCTGTCCCTCTTCTAAAATTGCTGCAGGGTAGCTGAGTGGTGTAGCGGACAGAGCACTGGCCCTGGGGCCAAGAGGCCCCAAGTCCACGTTCCACCTCAGAGATCCAGAAACCACCCGGCCTGTGATCCAGGACAGGCCACCCAATCCCAGCACCTTGTAAAAAGTAAAAAAAGAAAATGTGTTATATCTGACTATTCTCTCCTATGACCTCTCCTCTCCTCTATCATCTGCATCCCCCCTCTTCCCTTGTCCCTCTTCTCTCCTTTTTACCTTAGACGTTTATAACCCATTGAATGTATATGCTGTTTCCTCTCCAAGCCGCCTCTGATGAGAGCGGAGGTTCCCTCATTCCCCTTCCCCTTCCTCCTTCCATATCATTGCAATAGCTGATTGTAATAAAACAATTTTATTGTACAAAATATCTTAGCTTATTCCACCTCTCCTTTCTCTTACTCCCAGTACTTTTCCTTTTTAGCCATTGACTCCATTTTTACAATATTATATCTTCAAATTCAGCTTTTTCCTGTGTTTCATCTATAAAAGCTCCTTCTACCTGCTCTATTAAATGAGAAGTTTTACATGAGTATTATCAGCATTATTTTTCTATGCAGGAATATATGAAGTTCATCATCATTAAGTCCCTCATATTTTACCCTTTTCCTCCACTCTCTATGCTTCACCTGAGTCCTGTACTTGAAGGTCAAACTTTCTGTTTAGCTCTGGTTGTTTCAACAGGAACAATTGAAATTCCCCAGGTTCATTGAAAGTCCATCTTTTCCCCTGGAAGAGGATGTTCGCTTTTCTGGGTAGTTGATTCTTGGTTGCATTTCAAGTCCTTTTGCATTCCAGAATATTATATTCCAAGCCCTATGAGCCCTTAATGTAGTTGCTGCTAAGTCCTGTGTGATCCTGTATGCAACTCCATGATATTTTAATTGTATTCTTCTGACTTCTTGTAATATTTTCTTTTTGACTTGGGAGTTCTGGAACTTGGTTATAATATTCCTGGGGGTTGTTTTTTTTTTTTTTTTTTTGGATCTCTTCCTGGAAGAGATAAGTGGATTCTCTCAGTTTCTATTTTGCCCTCTTCTTCTAGGATATCTGGGCAATTTTCCTATATAAATTCTTTTAAAAAATGAGGTCAAGGCTCTTTTCCTAATCATGACTTTCAGGTATCACAATAATTTTTAAATTATCTTTCCTGAATCTGTTTTCCAGATCAGTTGTTTTTTCAATTTTCAATTTTCTTTTAATTTTCCATTATTTGGTGTTGAAATATTGTGTCTTGTTTTCTCAAAAAGTTCAGCTTTATTTAGCTCCATTCTACATCTGAAGGATTCATTTTCCTCAGAGAGCTTTCTTGTCTTTTTTTAACACCTCAGACCACATCTGGTCAATTTTGCTTTTTAAAGCATTCTTCTCCTCAGTAACTTTTTGAACTGTTTTATCCATTTGACCTAAGCTGGTTTTTAACATGTTTTTTTTTCTTCAGCATTTTTAGTATCTCCTTGACTAAACTGCTGACTTCTTATTTATGTTTTTTACTGCATCTCTCTCATTTCTTTTCCCAATTTTTCTTCTGTCTCCCTTGCTTGATTTTCAAAATCTTTTTTGAGCTCTGTCATAGCCTGAACCCAATTTCTGTTTTTCTTGGAGTCTTTAGATACAGGAGCTTGTACTTCCTCATCTTCAGATTGTGTATTTTGATCCTTCCTGGGATCATAGACAATGTATTTCTCAGTGGTGTTCCTCTTTTTTCTCTGTTTACTCATTTCTCTAGCCTGTGCCTGTTTTTGGGGTACTTCTTGAGCTTTTGAGAATTATTGGGACACCCCCCCCACAAGGATCTTAGTGTGTGAAACTCTGACTTCCTTCCTAGTCTGTGAGTGAACACAAGTGCACCACCCCAGCCACAGGACTAAGATGGGCATGCCTTGTTCTTCGGGGGCCTAGACTGCTATCAGGATCTGAATGTATTCAGAGCCCCAGAATCTTGTTCCAGGTACAGAGGACAGACCTCTGAAGACTCTCTCCACTCCCCTACCTTTAGAGGGCTGAGCACTCAAGGCTCAATTGGCTGGGGTCTCCTGCTTACTGGCTCCATGCTGGCTTCCATTTCCTGGATCTGGGCTGCCCTGTGGCAGCTGCTGCTGAGCTGACCACTGACTGCTGCAACTGCCCTGAGGATCTGGGCTCTCTGTGCGAGTTTGCTCTGGCAGAAGTCCTCTCCACGGAACCTCCAATTTGTGCCGGGTGCTCCCTGGGGTATAGGTCAGGAAACTACCCTTGCTGCTGTTAGCTGTGGCTCCCAGGTACCCTGGGGCTGCCTCTTAGAGCCTGAAGTTTCTTCACTCTGGTCAGCCACCCCTCTATCCCTATGGAGCAGAGCCTTTCCACTATTTTCCAGGTTACCTTGGTATGAAGAATTGCCTCACTGGATCTTTCTCTGTATTCTGTCTCTCACAAATTTAGTTAGAGTCTTAATTTTAAGATTTTTGATATATTGTGCAGAAAACACATTGGACAGGCTCTTCTCCTGTTGCCATCTTGGCTCCATCCCCTCATCCATTCTTATTTAGACTAGAAATATAGGAATAAATTTTTCCTTAAATAATCAGCAGTATCTATCTAAAAGCATCAGCAAGAAACATGTAATAGGAGTATTTTAGAAACCTTCTTAGTAAGAATAGGGGTGAAATAAGGATGCTCGTTATCATTATTACTCAATATTGGACTAGAAATTTTAGCTTTAGCAATTAAAGAGAAAGAAATGAAAGGAATTAGAATAGGAAATGAGGGGAAAGCTATCCCTCCTTGCAGATGGTATAATGGAATAATTAAAGAATCATAGAAAATTTATTTAAAAGTACTTAAAATAACTAACAACTATAGCAAAACTGCAGGATATAAAATAAACCCATGTAAATCGCTAGCATTTTTATACATTACCAACAAAGCCCAATAGTAAGAGACAGAAAGATAAATTCCATTCAAAACAAGTGTAGGCAACATAAAATATTTGGAAATCTACCTGCCAAGACAAATACTATACTATGTGTATACTATATGAATATACTATATGAATATAATTACAAAATACTTTTCGCATAAGTCAGATCTTAATAAGTGCAAAAAATTAGTTGTTCATGGGTAGACCAAGCTAATAAAATAAAAATATATTTGTTGTTTATAATTTATTTATTTTCCCAATTACATGCCAGTGAAGTTTTCAACAAACTTTTTTCTTACATTTTTTCTGTATCCTTCCCTTCTCTCCCCCTCCTTGTTATAGAAAGCAATATAATATAGGATCTATATCTATGATCAGACTAAACATAGATTCATATTAACCACATGAAAGAAGAAAAAAATTAGAGAGAAAAATGAAATAATTGGTGAGACCCTTTTTTAAAATTTGAAGATAAAAACTTTAATCAACATTTACACTACATAATTCCTTCTCTGAATATGGATGGTGTTCTCCATCAGAAGTCTGATTATTGTAGTGCAGACATGATTGGGTCTATTAAAGTTGATCATCATCCCATGTTGCTGTTAGTGTGTATACTGTTCTTACTTCACTTGGCATCAATTCATGCAGGTCTTTCCATTCTTTTCTGAAGTCCTGTCCTCCATGATTTCTTAAAGAACAATAGTATTCAGTAACATTCATATACCACAATTTATTCAGTCATTCCCAAATTGATGGACATCCCTTCAATTTCCAATTCTTTGCACTAAAAAAGAACTACTATAAATAAATAATGTGGGGAAAATGACATTTTTATCTAAATTAATCTATTTATTTAATGAATAATAATAATATTTTTCCTTCACTCTCAAAGAAGACCACGGCATGAAGGAGGTGATCCTTGACAAGTTCATGAATTGGATTTGAGTGATGGGGTACTGTGCTAAGTTGCCAGCTTCACTTTCTTCTTCAGAACCATCTGGGTCTAGTGGCCAGATAGGAATCAGGATGACTGGAAGTGGCCCTGGATATGAGACAATCAGGGTTAAATGACTTTCCCAAGGTCAGTCTCACAATTAATAAGTGGAAAGTGACTGAGGCCAGATTCGAAATCTTGTCCTCCTGAATCCAAGGTCATTGCCTTAATGGAGTCACTTAGCTGTCCTTATTTAGTGAATACCAATCAAACTACCCAAAAGATCCTTTTTAGTGCTAGAAAAATAGTACAAAATTTTTGTGGAAGAATGAAAGATAAAGAATATCAAGAGAATTAATGAAGAAAAATGTAATGGGATCATACCATAACAGATCTAAAACTATATTAGTAAGGAGCAGTTATCAAAACTATTTGGTGCTGCCTAAGAAACCAAGTGGTGGATTGATGGACTATTCCGCTATACAAATCTACTTTTTGATAAAATCAAAATCTCCTGCTTTTGGGGTTAAAAACTATTTAACAAGAACTGCAGGAAAAACTGGAAAAGAGTTTAGTAAAAACTAGGGAAAAAACAAATCTTATACCATATACATAGATAAAATTAAAATGTGTACATGATTTAGACATAAAGTCAATTAGAAAAACAAGGAATCCTTTTTTTTTGTCATTTATAGAGAGGAGAATTTATGACCAAAGAAAAGATAGAAAATATTGTGAAATGCTAAATGGATAATTTCAATTACATTGACTTGAAAAGTTTTTGCACAAACAAAATCAATACATCCAATATTAGAAGGAAAGCAGAAAGCTGGGAAATAATTTTTAAAGTCATTTTCTGATAAAGACCTCAACTCTAAGCTATATAATGAACTGAGTCAAATTTATAAGAAGATGAGTTATTTCCCATTTGAGTAAAGATCAAAAGATATGTACAGGTGGTTTTCAAATGAAAAAATATCTGCTATTATGGTCATATAAAAAGTTCCAAATCACTATTAACTAGAGAAATTCAAATTAAAGAAATACTCTAAAGTATCACTTCACATATCACATTGGCAAAAAATGACATAATAAGGAAAATTATCAGTGTTGGAGGTGGGAAAACTAGAACACTAATTCACTGTTGGTACAGTGGAACTGATCTAACCATTCTGGAGAGCAGTTAAGAATTATATCTGGAGGGCCATAAAACTGTGTATATCTTTTGATCTAGCAGTGCTACTATAAGGTCTCTATCCCAAAGAAACCACAATTAAAGGAAAAAAAAGAGACACATGTACAAAAATATTTAAAGCAGTTCTTTTTTATAGTGGCAAATAATTGAAATTTGAAAGGATGCTCATTCATTGGGGAATGGTTGAACAAATTATGGTATATATGAGTATGATGGAGTTCTATAGTTCTTCAAGAAATCATGGACAGGAGGTCTTTAGAAAAAACCTACAAAGACTTGCATGAACTGATGCTGAATGAAGTGAGCAGAACCAGAAGAATACTGTAGACATTAACAGCAATATTCTATGATGATCAACTATGAAGGAAATATCTCCTCTCAACAATTCAGAGATCAAGGACAATTCTAAAAGACATGGTGGAAAATGCCATCCACAGTTAGAGAAAAATCTATGGAGTCTGAAGACAGAACAAGGCAGTGTATGTTAACTTTTTAAACTTGATTTATGTATTTTTCTCACATTTTTCCCCTTTAGTTCTGAAACTTCTTTCACAACATGACTAATATGGAAATATGTTGAACATGATTGCCCATGTAAACCTATATCAGATAATTGATTTTCATGGAGATGGAGGAGGGAAGGAAGGGAATTACAAAATCATGGATCTTAAAAGCTTACAAAAAGATAAATGTTAAAAACTATCTTTGCATGTAATTCATAAAATAACTTTAGAAAACAGTGGTTTCCCAATAGCAAAATAATCAGAGATTATGAACAGGCAGTTTTCAGAAAAAAATTAAGCGATCTATAGTCATATGAAGAAATCTTGTAAGTCACTATTAATTAGAATAATGCAAATTAAAACAGTTTTGAGGTACCACCTCACATCTATCAAATTACCTAATATGACAGAAAAAGAAAATGATAAGTGTAAGAAGGGATGTGGGGAAAATTGGTACACTAAAAAAAAATTAATCTGGGATTATGAACTGATCCAACCATTCTGAAGAGTGATTTAAAACTATGCCCAAAAGACAAGAAAACTATGAATACTTTTTGATCTAGCAATACCACTACTGTCAATATTCCAAAAAAGGGGAAAAGATCCACAAAAAAGGGGAAAAGACCCATGTGTATAAGAATATGCATCTCAGTTCTTTTTACAGTAGAAAAGAATTGCAAATGGAGAGAAAGTCCATCATTTGGGGAATAACTGAACAAGTTGTAGCATAAGATTATAATGGAATGTTATTCTTCTATAAGAAGAAATGAACAGGAAAATTTCAGAAAAACCTGGAAAGACTTCCATGAACTGATGCTGAGTGAAGTGAGCAGAAACAAGAGAACACACATTCTTAATAGCAATATTGTGTGATGATCAACTATGATGAACTTAACTTTTCTCAGCAATGCAGGGATCAAAGACAAGTCTAAGATCTGCTATTGCAAATACCAACCACATTCTGAGAAAAAAAATATGGAGTCACCTTTTTAATTTTGTTTTAGTTTTTATTTTTTGTTTTTCCCTTCTTATGGTCTTTTCCTTTGTGTTCTGATTCTTCTTTCCCAGCATGACCAATATGGAAATTTGTATAGCACAATTGTTAATTTATGCTCTATATCAGATTACTTGTCTTCTTAGGGTGAAAGAAGGAAGGATGAGAGGGAAAAAATACTTACAAAAATAATGTTGAAAATTATCCCTATATAAATTGGAAAAATAAATTAACCAAATTAGATTTTAAAAAGGAAAGGACATTAAATTTAGCCTCAAAGGACATTGTTTTAAATCCCATCTCCAAAACTTAGTAGCTTTGTGACTTTGGGCAACCTCTTTACTCTTGATGATTCAGTTATTTGAGTAGTTACCTATAAAAGGTTGGCTTAGATAACATCTGTTATCATTTATAGCTTTAAATCTATGTGCTTGTGACCCTAAAATTAGCATTAGACTTCTTATTCAATTTTAGAATAAAGATGAATAACCGTGTAACACTTTACATTATCTTCTCATCTGATATATGTAACAGTCTGTGATTCAGATATTCTATAAACATTATTTTCCCCAACTCACTTATGACAGAATTTAGGTTTTGAGTGATTAAGTGATCATGGTCACAGATCTAGAAAATGTCCACAGTAGATTTCAAACCCATTGTTGTTCATCTTTTATACTGGAACAGACTCAAAATGATATCACTGTGCTGAAGTCAAGATACAGTGTGTTTGACTGCTGTTGATGGGTCTGATAACAAGCTCAGAAGACTCTACCATAGTTTGAGGACAAATAGTCCATCTGAATATTTGGAAAGGGGATGTTTCTCACTTAGCATATCTTACATTTACTTTGTATTTCCATAATTCTGCTTTGCTCATAAAGCACACAGCACCTTCTTTGATGTGGTTGCATCTGGTAGACAGTCCCATGTCAGTATTTCCCATGTCTCATAATCAGTATTAAAGCTTTTCAAAAAGACTTTTAGTATGTCCTCATACAGTTTCTTCTGGCCACGAGGTGAATTCTTCTCTTGAACAAGTTAGGCAAACATAACCTTTGGCATTCATGGTTAGTCCATTAGAATTATATTCTTTGAAGTAGAGTTTGAATGCTTGTAGGTTCAGCTTGAAAGAGGACTTCAGTGTTCAAAGACATATCTTGCCCAGAAATATTCGGAATCTTCCTAAGACAATTCAAATGGATGTGATTTAATTTTGAAGCACTGATAGCCTGTCCAAGTTTCATAAGCACACAACCATGAGTTCAGCACAATAATTCTGTAGGCATTCAGTTTGTTATGCAGTCTAACCAACTCTTTTCTCCCACTCTTTCAGAACCTTTGAAATGCTGTTAGCTCTATTAATACATGTATCATCCTCAAAATACATGTGTCTATATATCCCTGGAAAGTATACTGACAAGGTAAGTGTCCACAGCATTTTAAATTTCTCCATTTGATATAACCTATGGTTTCACATAAACTAAACCATAATTCTCTGCTGAATCTAATTATCTTCCCTTCCAATGTTATAAGATTCTAGAATTAAAAAAAAATCCAATAATGTATCATCACAGGACTCAAAATGTCTAGAAATTAGATATAGTTTTTTTTTTTTGGATTTTTGTAAGGCAATTGGGTTTAAGTGACTTGGCCAAGGCCACAGACCTAGATAATTATTAAGTGTCTGAGACCAGATTTGAACTCAGGTACTCCTGACTCCAGGGCCAGTGCTCTATCCACTGCACCACCTAGCTGCCCCTAAAATTAGATATAGTTTTTATTGATTTAGAGGAACATATTTAAAAACCTATTCATGAATAGAACTGTGCACTTAGAAAGGGTGCTTGTTTCTATTTCCCCACATTTATTTGGAAAAGAATTTGCTTGAAGTCCAATGTCCATTTTGTGAATTGCAGTTTTTTAAAATTAAGAAGCCTGGATTAGCAGCTACACCACACCCTTTAGAGTAGACCAAGACAAAAGCATCACAATGATATCATCAGAAGAAAAGGGGAAAACCTGAAGTATTAGTGGCATGAGTAGACCCTTCATATGTTTCCTCTGGTCACATGTTCCCTAATTTGTAACCTTACATACAAGTTTCAGACATAGTTTGCCTAAGTGTATGCTTCCAATGAATGATCTGTATGTACATTCCATTCCACTGATGAAATGTGTCACAGGATAATGGAAGAATTATATTTCTATTTTTTTTTACTATCTTCTTTCATTAAATGACTTGATTAAAAAAAAACAAATAAGACATCTGATGTTAAGACATCTGACTTAAGAATTCAATATTGTGGCCCTAGGTTTTTAAGACTGGAACTGATATTCAATTCAGGTCTCAACTTAATGTAAATCAAATGTGGAAAAAATTGCTGTCTTCAATTCAATATACAAACATACACCCCCAATGACTCTTCTCCTTTTTGTAACTAAACTCTTGAGAATGCTATCTACAATCAGTGGTTCCACTTGTTTTTATCTTAACTCTCTGCAGTCTCACTTCTGACTTTATCATTCCCATGAAACTACTTTCTCTCTAAAGATATCTTAATTATCAAATCTAATGACCTAGTTTCATTTTCACACTTGCATCTCTGTAATCTTTGACAATGATGATCCTCTTTTATTTCCATGTCCTTATCACACTTTTCTCTAAAATTTTTCATGATATTGCTGTCTTATAGTTCTCATCCTAACTGTATGACCAGTCCTCTTTCTCTTTTGCTGGATCTTTCTCCACATTTTTTTTGTCCCTTAAGTTTCTGTCTTGTATCCTATCTTCTTTTTTTTATACTACTTCATTTGACCATCTCATGCTCTCTAATGAAATATTTCAAAGAATTTGACTTTCAAATTTATTTATCTATCCCTAACTTCTCTCCTGATCTCCCATCTCTCATCTTCAAGTGGTTATTGAAAATTTCAAATTGGTTATTTCATAGACAACTTAAACTCAACCTGTCCAAAAAAACCCCAAAACAAAAACAAAACCAAAAGTAAAACTCTCTTTATTCCCAATTCCTCCACTCTTTATAAATTCATTATTATTGTGGAGAATACTACCATTCTCCCAGTCATCCTGTTCATATCCTAAGTATTATCCTCATCTTTCTCACTTTACCCCTCAAATTGAATCAAGGTATTGTCATTTCTTCCACATATCATCTCTCATGTACACTTCCTTCTCTTCTCTGATATTGCCATGACCATAGTCCAGTCCCTTATCACTCCATGCTTGAACTGTTATAATAGACTTCTAGTTGCATCACCTACTTCTCCCTAGTCTGCTTTCTACTAAGTTGTCAGAGCAATCTTCCGGAAATTCAAATCAGTTCATGTCAACTTTCTATTCAATCAATTCCAGTGACTTCCTATTGTTAACAGCATCAGATACAAAGTTCTCTGTTTGACTTAGAAAGCCCTCTATAACATGCCCCCAATATTTGTTTTCTAGTCTTCTCCCTTCCCCCAACATACCTTGTTGGCCTACAGTGATCCAGTGACTGAACTCTTTTTTGTGCCACCTCCCAACAAGACACTCTATTTTCCTACCCTAAGTATTTTCTTTGGCTATCTCCCAATCCAAATTTTTTTTTCCCTCATAACCTCTCCCCTTTGGATTCCCTAATTTTCTTTAAGTTTCAGTTAATTCTTGACTCTGCAAGAATGCTTTCCCAGTTCTCTTTAATGGTAGGTTCATTCATCTTTAATTCTTTAATTCATCTCATTTATATTTTGCTTGTTAATAACAGTTCCACGATAATGATAATGGTGATGAGATAGCAACGATTATAATGTCATAGACCAGGTACTAGGCCACAAGCTTTAAAATGTTTTGATCCTCAATAAAACCCTGTGATATATTTTGTTATAACCAGTTATGGGTGAGACTGAGAGAAAAACAAGTTGTGTTTTGCTCAGGATCATGTAATTAAAGTATCTGAGGTCATATTTGAACTCAGGTCTTTCTGTCTCCAACCGCAACACCCTATCCAAAATCCCACTTAGTCGCATAGCTGTTTGAATATTTTCTTCCCTATTAGATCTTGAGTTCCTTGTGAGCAGGGATTATAATTTCTCTTTTCTTTGTGTCTCCAGCATATCTATAAGCAATGCTTATAGATTGGTGCTTATATAGTTGGTGCAAAATAAGTACTAGTTGATTGTTATAGTAGTGTACAAATAAATTATGATATATATGCATATAGAAATCAAAGTGTGTTTCTATATGTTTCTATATGTATATATAGGTACATATGTGTGGTTATATGCAGGTAAGAATGCATATACCTATTCACAAAGACATTTAGGATAAGCTTTTATATTGCAATTTTTCCTGTACTACTTCAGTTAAGTATTTTCAATGATAGTTTTCATTTTCTATGGTTCACATTTTAAATTTAAAGCAATTTTATTACCTATATAGTTTTGCTGAGGTTTGTTTATATAGATTCTGAATGTTAGTAGTCAGCAAAGGATGATTTCTATTTCTATCCTTTGAAAAAATAAGAATGGAAACACTTTGTCATCTGTTAATGGGATAGGAAAAAAAGCATCACTAAGGAGGAGAGCAGTTAAATCAGTTTCTAGAAAATAAAACTCCACCATAGATGATAAATTTTATAATAACGTCCCATCTACTGTAAACATGCATGTTACAGGCACTACATTTATGAATAATGGCTTCATTTTGAAGTAATTAGAATTCAATGCCATTAACAGCAGGATGTCGGGATAATTATATTTTAGAATGAAATGTCTGGGAAAAGGCATTTCTGCTCTTATGACAATTATGGCTGTGATTAATGGTATAAATGACAATATCCAATATACATACAGAACAGCAAAAATTAACTGTATCCATCATGAGTGACAGTATTAAAATTAGAAGGAATCAATAATCATAGGTGAAGAATGATTCCTTTGATGCTATATGTTCTCTAAGTTGGGTCAGGGTCAGAGGGTGGGTGGGAGTGTAGCATCTGGTAAGAAGGGGAGGGGTATAGGATTGGGTGAGAGGCGAATGAAAGTACTGTGGTTTTTTCCAAAGTTCTGCTTGAGGCTAGCTGATTGAAATTATTACATATTTCTTTATATTGCATAATTAATGAAAAAATATTGAAGATGTGTCAGGCTCCATTGTTGGAACTAAAAGGCTTTTGCAGAAGAATTAGACTAGCTGATCAATGCTGACAGTAATAGGCATATTATTGTGCGTGGTTAAGGAAAGATCCAAAAGAGAAAGTCAAATAACAATGGAAGGTGCAATCAAATAGGGGTGAGAGCAAGAGATTGACACTAGGGCATCTGTATTATCATGGTGTTAAGGCTTAAAAACTCCTAGGTGATCCACTAAATTTCCTCACATTGGAATTGGAACCTCCAATGAAGGTCTAGGAAAGGTCATCATTAGATAAAATGGAAGTTATTATGAGGAAACTCCTCAGGCTATAGCAGGAGGTGAGAATCTATGAGACTTTTGACTCCTGTGCAGCTCCATCCCTTGTGGCATGGTTATTCTGAAGTCAAAGCAATTTGCTAAGCAAGAAAAGTCAAATACCAAGACTTTTGTGAGTGTTTCATATGGAAGGCAAGAGTCCTGTTTAGGGAGTTCTTATTGTTTTCCTCCCCCCTTGATCTCAGGCCTGTATATCCAAACCAATAAGAAACTAGATACTTCTTGTCTAGGATAGAAGATTCCAAAATTAAAGGAAGGTCAAGGAAGAATGGCATGCTGAATGGGGGAGTCCAGAGAAGGGGGTAAGTCAGAAAGCTGAATTATGAGATAGGAGAAGGGGTAATATTGAGGGAATAGAATCTATTGGACAGGGCTAGACCAAATAAACAGATTTTTTTCAGATCCATAAGATGCTTAAATAAGAGAGAAATTTTGACATAATCATTAAACTATAAAGTAATTGACATCCTTGTAGTGGTCAATTTCATTTTCGTTTGTCAAAAATAATTTAGAAAATAAATTTTCTCTAGGATAGGCAAAGATGGGGGAATGATTCTGCCATTTAAACATACATAAATTTATGATGTCTTATGCAGTTATTTCATTATTTTCTACATTGAAGGATCTTATGTTTTTCTTTGTATTTCTACAACTCTGTAGACTCTGTCTTGACAATATTAAGATGAGATATCTGTGATACAGTGTGTTGTTTTATGTCTTTCCATACTTCTTATCCATTTCTATGAATGTCTCAATATTTCTGAAAATTCAAGGCACTTTTCTTTAAGGTTGACTTCACTGTGGTACTGTAGATTTCCTTACTACTTTCCTTCTTTGATCTATGATTTCATTGGTGCTCCAGACTCATAATGAAATAGCTTTTTCCACTGATGCAAGTAAGTGACTACTCTGAAATACCTAATCCTTAGAGAATCACCTGGAGAATAGGGGGATAATGTGGCATATCCAGATCATATAGTTAGGATATGCCAAAAGCAGTATTTAAGTCTTGATTATGTTGAACCTGAGATCAATATGTTCTCCTTAATGCCTCTGTCTCTCATTTCCCTTGGATGTAGAAGTACTGAATCGAAATATGCCTTTAAAGTACTACTTATTTCTTGGGTGGACATTTTATTTTTTTGAGATAATTAGGAAAAGGACATTCACGTGAAAAACATCTTGAAGAAAACCACAGACAATTCTGAGGACCTGAGAGAAGACAGAACCTTAAATAAAATTACTGAGACTCCTATTGTTTGAGGTAAAAGTACTGACTTCCGATTATAATACATTGTTCTATATAAAATTGTTTTCAGGATTTTGGAGATTATTGTTGGAAACTGGAATCACAGAACTGTTTTGCCATTATGGGCCTATTGTATAATAACTATATATATCATATTTAATAGAAATATGGATTTGGACTTTCTCCAATTAAATTAGAGATGAATCATTAGAAGTCAGAAAACATAAAGTCAGAGGTTAGAACAGAAGTGTAGTTCAGAAGACAATTTGGAAAAGTTAAGAAGTTTACAAAACTGCTACTTCAGAAACCTATGCAGCTTGATTTATGTGGGGAACTGATCTGATTGAACAATAAAAGTTCTGCTATTTGAAAAATCTTATTGGAAAGTGGAAAACACTCTAAAGTGAAAGATTAGGGAAAATGCTTTCTTGCTCTCTTTCACCATCTATAGCTTGTCAAGGTACAACTCTACAAATCTATGTTGATTTTTATTTACCTCTTCGGCTTGAAAGGTACAAACCTTTGCACATAAAAAAGCTTTATAAATCCCAGATCTAGTGGAAACTGCTTTACACTGGAAGATTTCCACATCACACCAAGTTATGTAGATCCCATTTTAAAGATACTGATTGCCTTTAGGGTTTTTGTGCTAGACACATAGTAGGCACTTAATAAATTTTTATTGAATTACATATTACCTAAAGGAATTTATCATCCATAGCCTGAGAGAAAAACAAGAGAAGCAACTTGGTTCAGAAAGAGGATGAGAGGTGAGAAATGATTGTGTGCAGCAGTAAGGAGAGCCTTAAAAAGAGAATTTTTTTTTCCCTATGACTCATGGTTCAGTTTGTTTTTAAAGAGACTATAGAAAACTGAGTTTACAATTCAGAGTTGTGAGCTGCCTTATTTATGTGTTTCAATGTTAGTTTAAATTTGTACTCACTTTTTACCAATGGATACCATGTCTGTTGGTAGGGGATTGTGAATCAGATTTATAGGTGCAATGTTATGTTTTATTTTTGTTAATTAAAAAAATTCCAATTTTATCCATATTTTTTCAAGATAGTTTTCAGCTTTTATATTTTTGCAAGCTTTGGAGTTCCACATATTTTTATCACTCTCTCTTTCCTCCCCCTTCCCCATGGCAATCTGATATAGGTTGTTCATGCATTTAACACATTTCCATATTGGCATGTTGTGAAAGAAGAATTGAAACTAAGGAGGGAAATAAATAATGAGAAAGAAAAAGAAACATTTAGAGTCCTTAGTTTTTAATATAAATGTGAATGACAGTTTCCATCAACAAGTCCCTCAGGATTGTCCCTGATCACTGAATGCTGAGGGCATCATGGTTGATCAATTCAAACTGTTGCTGCTAACATGTACAATGTTCTTCTGGTTTTACCCATTTCACTCAGCATCAGGTCTTGCAAGTCTTTCCAGGCTTTTCTAAAGTCTGGCTACTCATGATTTTTTACAGAACAATAGTATCCCCTAGTATTCATATAGCATCTATTCCCCAATTGATGTGCATTCCTATAATTTCCAACTCTTTAACACTACAAAAAGTGACTATAAAATTCTTGTACATGGGGCTTTCCCCCTTTTTGATTTCTTTTAAATATAGACATAATAGCATTATTGTTGGGCCAAAGGGGATACACAGAATGATTGCTCTTTGGGTATAGTTCCAAATTGCTCTCCAGAATGATTGGATCAGTTCACAACTCCACCAACAATGCATTAGTACCTCAATTTTCCTGCATCCTCTCTGACAGTGATCATTTTCCTTTCTGTCATCTTAGTCATTCTGATGGGTATGAAGTGATATCTCAGTTACTTTAATTTACATTTTTCTGATTACTAATGATTTGGTGCATTTTTATATGACTATAGATAAATTTAGTTTCTTGATCTGAAAACTGCCTGTTCATATTATTTGACTATTTGTCAATTGGGGAATGACTTGCATTCTTATGAATTTGACTTCTTATGAATTTTTGAAATGTGGTCTTCATTAGAAACACTAAGTGTGAAAATTGTTTTCCAGCTTTCTATGATCCTCTTAATCTTGGTTGCATTGATTTTAGTTGTGCAAAAACTATTTATTGTGCTCCATCCTACCCTCTGCCATTTTTATTTTTCTTTCTCTTTTCCCTTTATCCCTTCTCACAAATGTTTTGCTACTGATTGGGTAACTGTATCACACTGTCCTTTTCTCTTTTCCCTTTTACTTCCTTATAGGATAGGATAAACTTCTAAAGTCAATTGGGAATGTATCACATTCCCTCTGAGTAAGTTAAAGAGTAAGATTTACTCAGTTTTTATACTCTCTTTTTGTTCCCTCTACTATAATAGGTCCTTTATGCCTCTTCCTGTAGTATTAATTATCCTCTAATGAATGTCTTCTCCCAGTATAATCCTATTTTCATGTCTTAATTGATTTATACCTGTCTGGTTCACCCACCCTCTGTCAAAGCATACTCTTTTCAACTTTCCTGAAGTAAAATTTTTAAGAGTCATATGCATTATCACCATCATGATCAATTTGTACCCATGCATTCTGATCCAATAAATTGCCTTCAACCATCCCATTACAAATACAATATTCATGTGCTAAAGTAAATCATCATAACATGATCACTTTATACCCACACTCTCTGTCTAATTATGGTCCTTTCAACTGTCCTAAGAGAAATACAATTCTCAAGATTTATAGGCATTGTCTTCCTGTTTAGTTTTATTGACTAACATTTTTTTCTTCCCATTTACCTTTTTATGTATTCCTTGAATATTGTATTTGAAGATAAAATTTTCTGTTCCATTCTTGTCTTTTTATCAGGTAAGTTTTAAAGTCCTCTATTTCACTGAAAAGCCATCTTTACCACTGACAGAATAAGCTTAATTTTGAAGTACAGTTAATTCTTGATGGTAATTCAAGCTCTTTGGCCCTCTGGAATATAATATTGCAGGCCTTCCAATTCTTTAATGTTGAAGCTGATAAGTCCTGTGTAATCATGACTGTGACTCCCTGATATTTAAATTACTTCTCTTTTGGCAACTTGCACTATTTTCTCTTTTAGTTGAGAATTCTGAAATTTGACTGTAATATTCCTTATTCTTATTTTGGAATCTCTTTTTTTGAGGGCGATCAATGGATTATTTCAAGGACTATTTTATTTTTGTGTTCTATGATATTAAGGCAGTTTTTCATCATAATATCCTTTATACTGTGTTCATGGCATTCTGATCATTTCTATCAAGTAGATCAATAATTCATAAATTATCTCTTCTTGATCTGTTTTCCAGGTGAGTCATTTTTCCTAAGAATTATTTTACATTTTCTTCTATCTTTTCAGTGCTTTGATTTTGTTCTATGGAATCCTGAAGTCTCATAGTGTCATTAATTTTCATTTGTCCAATTCTAAGTTTTAGGATTTTGTTTTTGTTTTTTTTTTTCATTTATCTCCTTTTCCAATTGGATAATTTTATTTTCAAGGGATTTGATTTCCTTTTATTTGGCAATTTTGCTTTTAAAGGTATTTTTTCAGTCAATTTTTTTTTGTAATTTTCCTGCATGATTCTCACTTCTTTTCTCCATTTTTCTTCTTCCTCTCTTCTTTGGTCTTTAAATTCATGGGAGTTCTTCCAAGAGATCTTTTTGGTTATTAGACCAGTTCAAAAACTACTTTGAGGATTCACATTAGGCATTTTTGTCACTACTTTTCCTCTTCTGAGATGGCATTTTTAATAGTTCTTATAAAAATAGTAGCTTTTTTGTGATTAGCACTTTTGGGGAGATTTTTGCTCATTTAGCATCTATTTAGAGGCTTCGTTAAAATTGTTTGGGAAAAAACTCTGGGAACTTCCTAGCTTCGTTTCACCATCCCATATATTTTAATGATTTTTATTTTTGACTTATATTCAGTAAATGTCATGAATAATTATTTTTTATTTTTCTTTTCTTTTTTAAGTAAACATTTTATGTTTAAGAAATAATCATATCCAAAAAACTGGGAAAAGTTATGGCAAATTTATCAGACCTCATTTCTAAAATATATAGTGAACTAAGCCAAAGTTTTAAAAATAAGAACTATCCCCTAATAAATAAATGATCAAAGTTAGAGAAATAGAAAATAAAGCACTGAGGTACCACCTCACACAGATCATATTACCTAAAGTAACAAAAAAGGAAAATGATCAATGTTGAATAGGAAACTGGAAAATTTGAACTGTAATACATTGTTAGTGGAGCTGTGAACTGATTCAAGCATTCTGGAATGCAATTTGGAACTATGCTTAAAGAACAATAAAATTCTCATACCCTTTAATTCAGAAGTAACACTAATAGATCTATATCCCAAAATAATCATTAAATAATGGGGAAAGACCCACACATACAAAAATCGTTATAGTTGCTCTTTTTGAGTGGCAAAGAATTGGACATTGAGGTTCATTGATTGGGAAATGACTGTACAAATAATGGCATGTTAATTGATGATATACAATTATTCATTACGAAATTATGTATGAGAGGATTTCAAAAATTGATCCTGGGAGAATTGAATAAAATCAGTAGAACACTGTATACATTAACAACAATAGTATACTGTGATCATCTTTGATGCTCTTTGCTCCTCTCAGCAGTTCAGTGATCAAGGACAATTCTAAAAGACTTGTGATGGAAAAGGTCATCCACATCCATAGAAAACTTGCCCAAAGATCATTCCCTTGGACTAGCAATACTACTATTGGTCTTTCCAAAGAAATTAAAGGAAAAGACTTATATATACAAAATTTACTTATTTGTAGAACTATATGCAAGGATAGTTTTCAACAATCATTTTTGCTAGGTTTTACGTTTTTCATTTTTCTCCCTTCTTCTGTCCATTTCCTCCTCCTCTCCCTGACAGAAAGCAGTCTAATATAGGTTATACATGTATAACCATGGCAAACATAGATTCACATTAATCATGTTGTGAAAGAAGACTCAATCAAAATGGAAAAATAGAAAATAATAAAACATAAGACAATTTTAAAAAATTGAAGATAGTAAGCTTTAGTCTGAGTTTAAACTCCACAGTTCCTTCTCTGGATATGGATGGTAATCTCCATCACAAGCCTTTTGAAATTGTCTATGATTATTGAACTACTGAAATGAACAAATCCATCATAGTTGATTATCACTCTTTGTTGTTAGTGTGTATAATGTTCTTTTGGTTCTGCTCACTTCACTCTGCATCAGTTCATGCAAGTCTTTCCAGGCATTTCTGAAGTTCTGTCCCTCTTGATTTTTTATAAAATAATAGTGCTCCATCTCATTCTTATACACCACAACTTATTTTCATTCCACCAATTGATGAGTATCCCTTCAGTTTCTAATTCTTTGTCACTTCAAAACAAACTGCTATAAATATTTTTTGTACTTGTGCATCTTTTTTCTTTATTTATGATCACTTCAGGATACCAATACAGTAGTGATGTTGCTGGTTCAAAGTGTATGCACAGTTTTATTGACCTTTGGAGATAATTCCAAATTGCTGTCCAGACAGATTGGATTAGCTCACAACTCAAGCCACAATGCATTTGTATTCCATTTCCACCACATCCCCTCCAACATCCTTCATTTTTCTTTTTAGTTATCATGGTCAATTTAATAGGTGTGAGGTGGTATCTCACAGTTTGTTTTAATTTGAATATCTTTAAATAATGATTTAGAGAATTTTTTATATGACTATAGATAGATTTAATTTTTTCATCTGAGTATTGTCTTTTAATTTCCTTCGACAATTCTCAATTGGGGAATGATTTGTATTCTTATAAATTTTGTTTCTCTCCATATTTTAGAAATGAAACATTTTTTAGAAATGCTAGTCATAAAAATTGTTTCCCAATTTACTGCTTTCCTTTTAATCTGGGAGGCATTTGAGCAACAACTTTTCAAATTATTCATTTTGCATTTTATAGTGTTCTTTATCTTTTCTTTGATTAGGAATTGCCTCCCTTTCCATAAATCTGACATGTATACTCCTAACTGGTTTATGCATCACCTTTTATGTTAAAATCATGTATCAATTTTGACTTTACATTGAAATAGTGTGTGGTGGTCTAATTTCTATTATACTATCTTCCAGTTTTAACAAGAATTCTTATTGAAGACTGAGTTCTTATCCCAGAAGCTAGAATTTTTGGGTTTATCAAACAGCAGATTACTATACTTATTGACTACTGCTTCTATTGTACTTAATCTATTCCATTGATACACCACTTTATTTCTTAGCTGGTACCAAATAATTTTGATGACTGATGCTTTGTAACATAATTTTGGATCTGATATGGTTAGGCTAACTTCCTTTGCATTTTTTCCCAATAATTCCCTTGATATTCTTGACATTTTGTTCTTCCACATGAATTTAGTTACTATTTTCTCTAGTTCAATAAAGTAATTATTTGAAAGTTTGATTGGTATGACACTGAATAAGTAATTTAGATAGAATTGTAATTTTTTTATATTAGTTCAGTCTATACAAGAGCAATTTTCCCAGTGATTTAGATCTGATTTTATTTGTGTAAAAAGTGTTTTATAGTTGTTTTCATATAGTATGAGTTTGCCTTGTCAGATAGAGTCCCAAGGATTTTATATTATCTACAGCTATTTTAAATGGAATATCTCTTTGTGTCTCTTGCTGCTGTGCTTTGTTAGTAATATACAGAAATGCTGATGAACAAAAATGTTATTGCAGTTCTCTTTTTTGCTGGTAAAGAATTGGAAATTGAAGAATGCTCATCAAATGATTAATGATTGAACAACTTTTGTATATGATTGTGATGGAATTCTATTGTACTAAAAGAAATGATAAAGGGGATGATTTCAGAAAAACCTGGGAAGACTTACATGAATTGAAACAAAGTGAAGTGAACTGAACCTGGAGAATATTGTTCACAGGAACAGCAGTATTGTAATGATGATCAATTGTGAAAGACTTAGCAATAATAAGTAATAATCCAAGATAATTCCAAAGGATCCATGATGAAATATGACATACACATCTAGATAGAGCTTTGAATGCAGCTTGAAACCTACTTTTTATTTTCTTTGTTTTATGCTTTTTTTTCTTTTCATAACATGGCTAATATGGTTTGCATGTATTCTCCCATAAAATTGATAGCTTATTACTTATCTTCCTAATGTGTGGGGGGATGAGCAAGAGGGAAAGAATTTGGATTTCCAAATTAAAATAAAATGTCAAAAAATCAGCAAATAAACATAATAAAGAAAAAAGTTAATACTTTTATTGTAACTGATTGTTTTAAATGGGAAGCACTTCAGTGGGGGGGGTTCTAATATAGACTGCTGAAATGTAAGAGTGTATTTATTCTCCAACACCAGGTTTATGTCTAGGATCTTAAGAATGAATTGTAGTTGAATGACCACTAAATCTGAGAAGCCCCCCTAACCAGTGCCTTAATCCTAATTCCTGTCTATGAGCACAGAATGAATGAAAGACCTTGCTTCTTTTGCACAGGAAGAGAAAAAAAAGCCTGTAGAGTGTTGGGAATGCTGCACACTTTTACACCTGACATTGAATTATTTCAATGTCTAGACAGTGAATGGGATTGATTTTTTTTGTATAATACTTCTATTGGTGAGACAACTAGGTGAGGCAGTGGACAGAACACTTTGTAGTGAAGAGTATCTGAGTCGAAATCTAGCCTAATATACTAGACACTTATTAGGTATGTGTGGGCAAGTCATTCATTCAAGACCATCTCCAGTCGCCCTCATTTGTATCTGGCCACTGGACCCA
Source organism: Macrotis lagotis (assembly GCF_037893015.1). Lineage (NCBI taxonomy): Eukaryota > Metazoa > Chordata > Mammalia > Peramelemorphia > Peramelidae > Macrotis > Macrotis lagotis. The sequence continues at coordinate 119,376,773 of NC_133662.1, read as the reverse complement.
GATAACTCTGAAGGAAAAAGTGAGACTGTTGACTTAGCACAGTATCTCCTCACTCAAATCCAGTTTATGTACTTGTCATGGCATCATCTACTCTGATGTCATGTTCTTCTTCAAGAATGAAAGACAAAACATTTATATTGGTATTTATGAAAAAAAATTACCTTTTTTATCCTCTCTTGTCCACTTGACTCTTCTCTCTTCACAAGTCACTGTGCCTTAGTAAAGAAGTGATAGGATTGTGATCAGAAGACTTCATTTTTGATACTGCCTCTGCTACAAATATTGAGCAAAGCATTTTATCATAATTTCCTCATCTGCTCAATGAGTATGATAATAATAACCAATTAACTGATCAAAATAATTAATGTTCTAAAATATACTTAGTCAATGGGGGAAAGCAAAATTCATTTGACAGTTTGATGAAATCTATATCCCAGAACATGAGAGTTTAGAACTTTGATAATGGAAGCCACATTCCCTTAATTAACAAGTCAAAACACAGAATGAAGTAAATCTTAAGGGAGAAATAACAAAATGCCTCTATAGGAAAACTCAGAACAGATAAACTCTGTAAATCCATATAAGTTCATTGGCTTATTTGTGTGACCTGCTCTACCTGTTGAGGGAGCATGTCACACTCTTCTCCAAAGCATTGTACTAACTTCCCATTGTTCATGATTTTGTTTTGCTGCTTTAGATGCAAATCACATGCCCAAATTGTTCCTGAAAAACTTTCATCTTCTGATCACTCCTCCCCTTCTGTGGGCTAATTTTAATTTGAGATACTTATTTTCTGGTTTAATCCTTATTACCCTTTAGGATTCCAAGTGTATTTTATCTCCCCACCCCATGTCTATTTTCTATATTCTTGCTTTTGCTTAAATGGAACAGAAAACTGAGTCTTCTCTGAGGCTGGCATTATCCTTTATAACAAATGCATGAGAGTTCTTTCTTTGTTCTACTTCTCTCATTTCATAGGACCAAGTGGAGGAAGGGTGGGCAAATTCCTTCATTCCTCAATGATCTTTTCTTATTTGGAAGTTCATGAAGTCTACTTTGTATTATCTTCCTATCCTTGAAATTGTAACAAATTAAATTCTAAGTCATTTTATCAAGCTTTTCAAAAATTTAAAGGTTTCAATCATTTCCCTTAATTTCTATATTCTTCATCCCTTTCCATTGTCTTTGGGTAACTATGTCTAATATTCTGACTTCAGATTTCCCCAGGTACTACAACTTCAGTAGTTTCCACTATAGTATCATGTGGTTGCTTCCTAAATCTCATCATTTCTACAAATTAAATCACCTCCAAAATATGGAACTCTGAAATTCTGTTTTTTCATCATACCTTCTTCTATACTCTTCCTCTCTGATTCATACTAAATCTACTCTCCCTAGCTATTTAAACTTCCAGTTGCTTAACTCATCCCTATTCCTTTCATCTATATTTCCCTTTCATAGTTTCATTTACCTTTATATTTACTGTATTAATCTAACTCTTCAATTCAAGGAGCAGAATGAGTTACACCTACCTCTAATTTAATAAGATTTCTAAAAACATAAAAACAAAAAATTGAAACAATATCCATCTTAAAAAGGATACAAGGAGCCATGTTTGCATGTCACGGTTACCAATATCTCAGCCTTGGTTTGTTTCTAAAAAATGAAAGTTGGTTCGTTCTTATACTTCATTATCAAAGAAGAACAAAATGACATCACTATGTTTGAGACAAATTACGGTGTATCTGACTGTGACTGATCAGAAGGACCAATAGGAGCTTGAAATGTTCTACTACAGACTGGGAACAAATAGTCCATGTGAATGCCAGGGGTAGATACGCTACACTTATGGATGTCATATTTCCTTTGAGCTGCTTCAATTCTGCCTTGCTCATAGCAGCTCCCCACTGATAAGGGCACATTATACTGGGTGATCTTGTGCCAGTATCTCCCATGCTGTACAATTAATTTTAAAGTTCTTTAATAACATCTTCAGGGTATATTGGTATTGTTTCTCCTGGCCCCTTGTGAGCATTAGCCCTGTAAGAGTTCTCCATTAAATAGCTTTTCGGCATTTTGTTTTTTGGCAAGCATACATCTGGTATTCTAACAATGTGTCCAGGCTATTGTATTTGTACTCTCTGTCGTAATGTTGGAATACTAGGCGGTTTAGCTTGAGAAAGGACCTAAGTGTCTGATATCTTCTCTTGCCAGGTGATCTTCAGAATCTAAGACAATTCTAATATATATATATATATATATATATATATATATATATATATATATGTATATATACATATATGTATATGTATACACACATGCACACACATATATGATCTTCAGAATCTTTCTAAGACAATTCTAATAAATATGTATATATATATATATATATATATATATATATATATATATTCACAACAAAAATATATATACACAAACCAGGATGTCAACTCTATAAAGAGAAGTTTTCAGAATTGCTTAAAGTAGAAAGGTAGAAAGAATCTTTAGAGTTATATGAGGTTGAAAGAAGGGAACTGAACCTTTTATAAATGCACAAACACAGATATGTTTGCATGCACTAATCATGAATGATTAAGTCAGGCATAAACACTAGGTTTGGTGGGATTCCTTTGGTATCAAGTTCTGGCATGGATTTTTTAGTTGCTTTACCTTTTTCTATTTACATGTTTCTAATTATCTAAGATAAGAGACCTTAGCCTTATGGACTTTAATATCTTAATAGATACAATCAATAAAATCTCTTTTCTCCATGACCTTTCACCATTTGTGATTTGTAAATAACCATTTAGGGAGCATGTCACACTCTTCTCCAAAGCATTGTACTAACTTCTCATTGTTCATGATTCTGTTTTGCTGCTTTAGATGCAAATCACATCTAGAATCTGGTTTCTTCCTGTTTAAAGTCATTCCACAGATCCAAGGTATATGAACTCATATGGACTCTTGAAACTTCCTAGTAATCTCCCTATTCTATTCTCATAGACTCCTAATTATATTGCCCAATAATTACAAGCCATTTCTTCACTCTGATCATGTACAATCAATTTTCCCTTACCTACTTACACCACATGACTCACTATCTTATTTAACTAAAAAATGACACTATAAAACATCAGCTTCTTCAGGTCATTAATTTTCTTTTCAAACCGTCTTAGTATCATTATTCTCTCTTTTCTCCTCTATTTATGAGATAAATATTCCTGATTTTCACAAAAGATAATCCTATATTTTCATCCTTGTTGCAATTCTCTGGTATTTCTTGCAGAAGGCCATATCAAGTATTTTGCATTTTCTTTTACTTTTTTCAGTTTTAAAATATTTTTCCTCTAATATTTCTTGCTGTCTTAAGAAATCTGATTTCTGTCAAATTCATTTTAATTTTCAGAGTGTTGGTTACTTGGGTAAGGTTTTCCACTTGCTATTCTGATCTGTTCTTCCAATTCTTCCTTAATTTTTATTCACTTTTTAATATCTTGTTTCCTTTTTGTATTTATGTAATCTTTGTGGAAAGTCTCTTTTTTGCCTTTAAGCCTCTGTTTGAATTTTATTTTTTGTCTTTAAACACTTTCTAAACTTTTTTTTTTCAGAAAGATTTAGACAATTTGGGGAATATCATCTTATATTTGCTCATCTTTCTCTACCCTTAGTTCCTCAAGTGGAAGTTTTTTCCTAGGTCCAGGTTTTGTTTCCTGCTGTACTTTGTAGATGTCAGGGTGGCTATGGTTTAATCTCACCCTGGTTCAATTTGGTTTCTGTAATGACTTCTATTTCCTGGGATTATATCCTCTTGGAACTTTATGATAAAAACAAAAACCTATTATCTTTGGTGTCTATGGACAGAATGCAGGGCAAATCAGAATCCTTTAGTATCTTAACTTGAGAGTTCCCATTTTGTGTTAGTCTCTATTCCTCTACATGACTTCCAAGGTCCCTGTTGAGAGTTTTTAACCATCATGGGGCTTTCAATTTTATTGCCTCTTGATAAGAAATTACATAGGCTATGAGCATCTCTGGCCTAGCTCTGTTTGATCTGGGAGGCTTTCAACTTATTTGCCTATACTGTAGCTTCTATGTGTGTCCCCCTTTCCAATTGCCCATTGACTTCTATCTTGCTTTTTGGCTGGTTCTGGGGGTAGAATGTCATTTCTCAGAGTTTTCTATTTTATTTCAGGACCGTGATTAAACCTCTTTTAATTTTTAGGTTTCTGTTGGAGTAGGTATAGAGGACCTAATCTGTCTATCTCAATTCAGGCAGCCAACTTTTTTATGTTTTTATTTTATTTTAGTTTTTTAGTTTTTGCAAGGCAATGGGGTTAAGTGGCTTGCCCAAAGCCAAACAGTTAGGTAATATTAAGTGTCTGAGGTCAGATATGAACTCAGGTACTCCTGACTCCAGGGCCGGTGCTCTATCCACTACTCCACTTAGCTGCCCCAGCCAACTTTTTTTAGAAGTACTCAAATGATCCCACAGTTATCCTCAAAACTATTATGCTCATAAATTCCTCTATCTCTTTCCAAGTGAGATTATAAAATTCAATTGGTCAGGTTATTCAATTCAAATCCATAAATATTCATTAAATGCTTGATTTGTGCCAGGCTCTAGGGTACTATGTACTTAGGATATAAAGAATTTACCATAGATGTTAGCAGTGTTCCAAAATTCTCAATGATTCTCTACTGCATATATAATAAATAAAGACTCAGTTTTCTGTCTGACCTTCAAGGTTTTCCACTGGTACCACTGTATTTTCTAGATTGTTCTTGTATTCCTCTGCTCTCCTGATAAACTGTAATTCTCTTCCCTGAGAATTCATTCATTGTACTTTTACAGGATTTTACTCAAATGATTATGCTTGGCATGTGTTTCATTCCCATTTTAACCTGTCGAAGTTAATCTGTCTTTTAAAACGCATCTCATTTTGCCTCTCTCTCTCTTTTTCTAAATTTTAATTTATTTATTTTTTTCTTTGTTTTAATTTAAATTTATTTATTTATTTTCATCCATATGCACAAGAATGTTTTTAAGTTACAAAATTTCCTTTCACCCTCCCTTCCCATCCTCTTCTTCTCAGGAGCAAATAGTCAGGTTAGCATTTTAAATACATATTTTGATAAAACTCTTTACAGATTAGTGATTTTTTGGTATGGAGAATTAGGATTAAGGGAAAGAGATCTATAGAGATAATTTGTATAAAATGTTCAGATTCTGAAGGGTTGTTTCTTTTTTTGTGTGTTTTGTTTTATTTTTCTTCCTCTGGATGAGTATAATATAGTCCATAACCAATATAATACAGTTGTCCTAGCTCTCTGAACAGCTGAGAGGAGCTGCTTCCATCAAGGCTGTTCATCTCACAGTGTCGTTGATGTATTTCTTGTTTTATTGGTTCTACTCCCTTCACTTAGCATCAGATCCCACAAATCTTTCCATGCTTCTCTAGAGCTGACAATTTATGGTTTCTTATAGAACAATATCATTCCTTAAATTGTTTAGACATTCCCCAATTGATGGAAATCTCCTCGATTCCCAATTCTTTGCCACTACCAAAAGAGCTGCTATAAATATTTGGAACATTTGGAACTTTTCCCTTTTTTAAATTTCTTCTGGATATAAACCTAGAGGTGGAATTGCTGGGTCAAAGCCTATGACCAATTTTATTGCTTTTTAGGCATAGCTCCATATTACTCTCCTGAAAGTTTGGATCAGTTCACAACTCCAACAACAATGCATCAATGTCACAGTCTTCCTACAACCTCTCCAAAATTTTTTCATTTTTTCTCATCTTGGCCAGTCTGATAGGTGTGAGATGATATACCTCATTGTTGTTTTAATTTGCATTTCTCTAAGCAATAATGATTTGTAGCATTTTTCATAAGATTATTTATATAGTATTAATTTCATCATTTGAAAACAGTATTCATATCCTTTGACCATTTATCATTTGGGGAATGACTTGCCACCTTATAAATTTTATGCAATTATCTATATATTTTAGAAATTAGATCTTTATCAGAACTCCTAGTTGTGAAGATTGTTTCCCAATGTTCTTCTTTCCTTCTAATTTTGGCAGCATGGATTTTATTAGTGCAAAACCTTTTTAATTTAATATAGTCAAAATCATTCATTTTGCAGGTTATAATGTGCTCTAATTCTTGTCTGGTCAGAAATTTTTCCCTTTTCCATAGATCTGATAGATAGAGTATTTCTTGGTCTATTAATTTATCTATGGTATCACTCATTATAATATCTACATCCTGTACCAATTTGACCTTATTTTGGTAGAGGGCGTGAGATGTGGATCTATGCCATACTATTTTTCAGTTTTCCCAACCATTTTGTCAAATAGTGAGTTCTTATTCCCGAAGCTGATGTCTTTAGGTTTGTGAAATAGTAGATTGCTGTAGTCATTTACGGCAGTTTCTTTTGAACCTATCCTAATGCACTGATCCAATACTCTATTTCTTAATGAATATCAGGCAGTTTTGATGACTGCTGCTTTATAGTATAGTTTTAGATCTGGTAGAGCTAGGCAACCTTCCTTTACATTTTTTTTTCACCAGTTCCCATGCTATTCTTGCCTTTTTTCTTATTTCAAATGAATTTTTTTAATTAATTTTTCTAGCTTAGTAGTTAGTTGGTAGTTGGATTGGTGAGGCACTGAATAAGTAATTTAATTTGGGTAGAATTGTCATTTTATTATATTAGCTCAAACTAACCATGAACATTTGACATTTTTCCAATTATTCAGATCTGAATTTGTTTAGGCAAGAATTGTGTTCATAGATTTTTCTGAGATTATCTTGAGAGGCAGATTCTAAAGAATTTAATGTTGTCCATAGTCATTTTAATATATATACATATATATATATATATAGACATAAATGCTAAGGGCAGAGCCAAGGTATGGGAATTCAGGGAAGTCTGGAAGGATTTGCACAAACTGATGCTGAGCGAGATGAGCAGAACCAGAACAATATTGTACTCCCTAACAGATACATGGGGGTGATAATCAGCCTTGATGGACTTGCTCATTCCATCAGTGCAACGATCAGGGACAATTTGGGGCTATCTGCGATAGAGGATACCATCTGTATCCAGAGAAAGAATAGAGGAGTTTAAACAAAGACCAAAGACTATTACCTTTAACTTAGGAAAAGTTACCTTATAAATAATTTTGCTATCTCTTTTACTTTACTTCCTTAAGGATATGATTTCTCTTTCATCACATTCCACTTGGATCAGTGTATACCATCGAAGCAATGTAAAGACTAACAGACTGCCTTCTGTGAGGGTTGGGGCTGAGGGAAGCAAGATTAGGGGAAAACTTGTAAAACTCAAAATAAATAAAATCTTTCTAAAAAAATTAAAAAAATTTATTGGGTTACCTGAAAACAATGATTAGGAAAAGAACCTTGACTCATTTTAAAAGAATTTCTACAGGAAAATTGCCCAGATATCCTTGAATAGAAATAGAAATTTAGAGAATCCACTGATATCCCCCAGAAAGAGGTCCAAAAAATACAACCCCCAGGAATATTATAGCCAAGTTCCAGAACTCCCAAATCAAAGAGAAAAGATTACAAACACTCAGAAGAACACAATTCAAATATTGTGGAGCTACAGTCAGGATCACACAGGACTTAGCAGCATGCACATTAAATGCTCATCAGGCTTGGAATATAATATTCTGGAACACAAAAGAGCTTGGAATCAACCAAGAATTAACTGCCTAGCAAAACTGAACATCCTCTTCCAGGGGAAAAGATGGAATTACAGTGAAACAGGGGAATTTCAAATGTTTCTGCTGAAACTACCAGAGCTGAACAGAAAGTTTGATCTTCAAGTATGGGACTCAGGTTAAACATAGAGAGGGTGGATGAGAAGGGTAAATTATGAGGGACTTAATGATGATGGACTGTGTGAATTCCTGCATGGAAAGATGATACTGATAATACTCATATTAACCTTTTCATTTTTATAGAGCAGGTAGAAGGAGCTTTTATGGATGAGGCACAGGAGAGAGCTGAATTTGAAGATATAATATATAGCAAAAATGGAGTCAATGGGTGAAAGGGAAATGTCTTGGGAGTAACATAAAGGAGAGTTATAGACTAAGATATTTCATATAAAAGGTATTTCATGTAGATTTTGCAGTGGTGTGGAAGGGGGAATGGTGAGGGGGAATGAAGGAGCCTTTATTCTCATTGGAAATGGTTCAGAGGGGTGGCTAGGTGATACAGTGGATAGAGCACCAGCCCTGGAGTCAGGAGTACCTGAGTTCAAATCTGACCTCAGACACTTAATAATTACCTAGCTATGTGGCCTTGGGCAAGCCACTTAACCCCATTGCCTTGCAAAAACCAAAAAAAAAAAAAAGGAAAAAAACAGCATACACACCCAATAGGGTATAGATATCTAGAAGAAAAAAGAGAGAAGGGGGATGGGGGAGTGGAGAGGAGGTATAGGTGATAGAGGAGAAGGTAGATCATAGGAGGGGACAGTCAGATATAACACATTTTCTTTTTTGCTTTTTGCAAGGTGCTGGGATTGAGTGATCTGTCTGGGATCACAGGGACCTGTGTTTACTGAATTTTGGGGGTGGGATGTAGGCTTGGGGCCTTTTGGCCCCAGGGTTGGTGCTCTGTCTGCTGCATCACTTGGCTGCCTCACAGCACATTTTTGAAGAGGGAGAGAGTGAAAAGAGGGAGAAAATATAATAGATGGTATTGGGTAGGAATGGATGGAGGGAATTACAATTATCATCAGCAACTGTTGAAAAATATGTAAGTAACTTCTATGATGGACTTATGATAAAGAAAGTGATCCACCCGAGAAAGAACCGATGGTTTCAGAACATAGACTGAAACATGGTTTTTTTCCCTTTCACTTTATTTCTTATGAGGTTTTATATTTTTGTAGGGGATGGGGTAATGTGTTTAGTCTTAAACAATAATATGTTAGTAAAGTGTAAATAAATTAAAGAAAAAATGTAATCCTGAAATATTTGACTATATATATATATGTATGTATAAATTAAAGCACAAAAATAATGCTGGTTATTTATATGAGTTGATTTTATATCCTGCTACTTTGCTGAATGTGTGAATTGTTTCAAGGACTTTTTTTAAGATGATTTTCTCAGGTTCTTTAAGTATAACATCATATCATCTGTGAAGAGTGAAGGTTTTGCATCCTCATTGAGAATTCTGATTCCTTCAATTTCATTTTCTTCTCTTATTTTTACTACTAGCATTTCTAATACTACATTGAATAGTAATGGTGATAGTGGGCATACTTGTTTCACTCCAAATTTATTGGAATTTCTCTGAGTTTATTCCTATCACACATAATATTTGTTGATGATTTTAGATAGATACTATTTATTAATTTAAGGAAAACTCCATTTATTCCTAAACTTTCTAGTGGTTTTTAATAGAAATAGAAGTTATATTTTATCAATGGATGTTGCAATTTTCAGCATCTATTGAGACAGTCATATAATTTCTCTCGGTTTTGCTATTTGATATGTTTAATGCTGTAGAGTGCTTTCCTAATGATGAACCATCCCTGTCTATCTGGTATAAATCCTATCTGTTTGTAGTATATTAGCCTACTAATAATTTGTTGTAGTTTAATTGGTAAAATTTTATTTAAGTTTTTTGCAGCAATATTCATTAGGGAGTTTGGGCTATAATTTTCTTTGTCCTTTACTTCTTCCTGGTTTAAGTATCAACACTATGTTGTTGTCATAAATGGAGTTTGGCAGGACTCCTTCCCCTCCTATTTATTAAATAGTTTATGTAGAATAGGAGTTAGTTGTTCCTTAAATATTTGCTAGAATTCATGTGTAAATCCATTTGTCCCAGACAGTTTTTCTTAGGGAGTTTATTGATGATTTCTTCAATTTATTTTTCTGAAATGGGGTTATTTAAGTAATTTCTTTCCTCTTCTGTTAATCTGGGTAGTTTGTATTTTTGTAATTATTCTTCCATTTACTCAGGCTATCTAATTTATTGGCATAGTTTGGCAAAGTAAATCTGAATTATCTCTTTAATTTCTTCTTCATTGGTGGTTAGCTCACCCTTTTCATTTTTGATACTGGTAATTTGGTTATCTTTTTTTAAAAATCAGATTAACCAGAGATTTGTCTATTTTATTGGGTTTTTTTCCATAAAACTAAATCTTTGTTTTATTTATGAGATCAATTTATGAGGTTTTCTTGCTTTCAATTTCATTAATCTCTCTCTTGATTTTCAGAATTTTTAATTTGGTATTTAATTGGGGATCTTTAATTTGTTCTTTTTTCTAGCTTTTTTAAATTGCATACCCAATTCACTGATAATCTCTTTCTCTATTCATATAGGCATTTAGAGATATAAAGTTTCCCATACAACTGCCTTGGTAGCATCCCACAAATTTTGGTATGTTGTCTCATTATTATCATTTTCCTAGATATGTTTATTGATTATTTCTATTATTTGCTGTCTGATCCACCCATTATTTAAGAAAAAGTTATTTAATTTCCAATTAGTTCTTGGTTTCTTTTTCCATGACCCTTTACTACACATAATTTTTTTGAATCATTATTCAAGAAGTATATATTTATTATTTCTGCCTTTCTGCATTTGATTATAAGGTTTTTGTGCTCTAGTTTATGGTTAATTTTGGTGTAGCTGAGAAAAAGGTATATTCTTTCTATCCCAATTAAATTTTCTTCAGAGATCTATCATATCTAAGTTTTCTAGGATTTCATTCACCTTCTTATTATGTTGTTAGATTTTTCTATTTCTTGTTTATATACTGTTTGCTTTTATTTTTTTAATTTATTCTTATTTTTGTACAAATGATGTTTTTTATACATTACTAAACTATTCTTGTTTAAGAGTAAACATAATACCCCCAAAATATAGACCTACATGAGCGATAAAGTAAAGAGAAAAGAATTAAAATTATTATCATTATTAATAATAATAACAACAACAACAATAATAGATTTATCTATTTCTAACAGAGGGTTATTTCACTGTTTTATTCTTCAGATATGACAATGTTACCATTTTTGTAATGTAATTTTGTAAAGTAATTTTCTATAGTGAGAGCTCTTTTAGCTTTTTTTGCTCATCTTTATTGTTTTATCTCTGCTCCTGGCATATATGGATTATAGATCTAAGTGTTTTTTTTTGGGGGGGGGGCTGATATGATTCCTGGCTTGTTGTTGGCCAAGATGATACCTTTGTAGTCCAGGCCTTGCCTTTAAAAATGAGTTTGATCCCCTCCTTTATGTCCAGGCTCTGCTCTAATAGTGGTTTGCTCCCGATCCAGTCCTGTCTTTTACCCTGGTGTTTTCAGGGTTCAGACTTTGTTTGGGGTTGGGATCTTCTCTGCTGGCTTGTTGTCTAGCAGCTGGGACCTCTGCTGTTGTTAAGCTTTTGGTTCCTGGGTTGCACTGTGACTAAGAACCTCCTGCTGGCTTTCCTGCTCTTCCACTTCATGTACTTTACTTCCCATTTCTCCCCCAAATTGACAGACCTTCACTGAAGATTCTCCACTATGTCTTCAGTTGAAACTTCTTTTAATCTTCTCTTTTTGCCTTGGGGGTATCTGCAGTTTGAATTTTGGAGAAGGAGCTTCATTTATCTTCAGTAAGGGGAAGCTCTGGGAGTATGTTAGCTTCTTGCTACCATCTTGGCTCCCCTGGAAGTAGAATCCCAGTGACTACATTCTCAGAGTAAGTGGCCAAGGCCCTTGTCTAGTCCACTAGGACCTGTCTTCCTTAAACATAGGTTGATTGGAGTGAGGAGTATGCTAATGTTATGAAAACTTCCTATTGTCAGAAACCATTGCACTTTTGTCTTTGTAGCCCCCATTGTTTAGAACAGAGTTTGATACATGGAGTTATTTGACAAATGCTTGTAACTGTTGGATAACTATTCTTCAAATTTGATAGCTATGAAAGTTTCTGAATAGCTATTTATTCATCTATCTGATGCACTAGAGTTGTCCAGAATTTTCACATTGTTTTTTAGTCTGGGACTCTTTCCTGTAGTATGTAATAGGTCACACTTCTCCTAATATTTGTTTTCCTTGTTTGGGTTCACTAGACCATTTTCTTCCACAACTATTAGGATTTTCTCCTTTAAGACTTGCCAGTGGTGTCCTACTGGCCTGAAATCAATGCATGTCTGTTGATCCCTTTATCATACTTGACAATTCCAGATGAAGAGGATACACCAAATATCAAATAAGATGGGATGACTGGACACATGGAAAACTGAAAGTTATTACAGGATTTTTTTTAACTTTCAAGTCCGTGACTATGAAAATCTTTTGGACACAGCTTAATACCACTTTCAAGTCAGCTAAAAAAGCACATTTTTTTCCTTCAGATTATCAGTTCCTTTATCCTCCCTTTTCTTTAGAGGTACTCTCAAGGTTTATGCTTCTACACTTTACATTTCCTCTCTCTATCTATTATCCACTCTCATGGCCATTAATTAAATCTCTCAGCCCTGAAAGACCATAGGTAATTAAGCAGACATAAATTCTTACCATCAGTTGACAGAGCTAGGACATGAGGGAAGGGAAAAGAGGGGGGCCAACATCTATTCCACAGGTGAGCCCTTTTTTATGAGACCTACATAGTTAAAAAATGAATTCTGTAGCTTTTGCAAAATTATAGTTGAAAAAAATTGTCCATTGGAGTACTCTCTTTTTTTTAGATTTTTACAAGGCAAATGGGGTTTAAGTGGCTTGCCCAAGGCCACACAGCTAGGTAATTATTAAGTATCTGAGACCGGATTTGAACCCAGGTACTCCTGACTCCAGGGCCAGTGCTTTATCCACTGGGCCACCTAGCTGCCCCTCATTTTTCTTTTATAAATAGGATGCATGCAGTAAATTCTTACCTGGCTTTTGTGCCAAGAAAATTCACTCCACTTGCTTTCTGTTGCTATGTAACTTGAATTAGGTTCTATTTTCTATTAGGGAACAGAAAAATCTAGAACCTAATTTATTTTTTACTGTCACAATTCTTAATGGGAATATGAACTAATGTTTCCTTTGACAATATTAGCTCACCCATATAGTATGCTGAGGTTTGTAAAAGATTTTACAATATTATCTCATTTCAGCTTCATATCTACCCTGTGGGTTAAGTACTATTATTAAACCCATGGGAACTGCCAAAGGAACCAAGTGAAAGAGTGTGAAGAGAAAACAGAGAGGGGTCAATGGCAGCTCCAAGAGATGCAAAAATTAGTAGACAGCTATCAAGGGGATGTTTCTAAAGTACAGATGTAATTATATCCCAGGCTCTCCAAAAATTAGTGCTTCACCATAACCCAATGACATAATATTTATTTTGTGAACATTTGTTATATACCTAGAATTATTCAAGGCTTTTCCCTACTTATATGTAAGTTTCTTGAGGACAGTGGGTTTTTATTTTTGGCTTTATATTACCATTGCTTTGCTTAGTGTTTGACACTCAGAAATTAATTAATCCTTGTTAAGGAATCCTCATCTAGAGGGATGTTTCAGTATATATATTGAGTCTGAAGTTTCATTGTGTTATGGAAATGGTCCTATGACACTGAAAGCAATGTCAATGTAATAGAAGTCACTCCAGATAGAAGATGAGTAGCCAAAATGTATAAGTAGAGTGAGTTTCCACATTAGAAGCACTCTACTGATTAAATCTTAGCTTTGGACAAAACAAAGTAACAAACCCTAGTGAATACTTGTATATACCCATTCTTTTCTAAATGTTCACATTATATTTCTCAATTATTTGATATTTACCTATCTGACTTTGTTCAAGGGACATTTGTGTACCTGCCTAATCTTCCCCATTAGATTATACACTCCTAGAGGAAGGAACTATGTCATATATCTTTGTATTTACCATAACATCTGGCAAAGTATTTTTCACATGGGAGGTTCTTAATGAACCCTTACTAAGTAAATGAAGTAAGGAAATTTACTATCTTTAATCTCAAGACTCCTGAAATCTTGAAAGACCCCTAAAGACCCATATTAGAAATTAACTACCCAGAGGATTATTAGAGGTGTAATTGTGTAAGAGGATATCATTTCTCTTAAACATTATCTCTTTGGCATGAGAGGATAGAGTATTTATGTAGGACATTTGAAATACAATCAGAACTCCTACAGAGAGAAAGAAAGTGCTGGTTTTTATCAGTTGTATAGAAATATAATCATGGAATTAGGATATAAGTTTTGGAAGGGACCTTGTGATTTGTCTATTTCAAACACTATTTCATAGGTGATGGCGCTAAGACTCATCCAGGTCAATAAAATCTCAGTGTTGTTAGGTGGGAAGATAGAACTATAACTGAAATCTTTTGACCAGGCTATATCCATAGAGATAACACTACAGACAGCTTCCCTTTTTATTTTGAGTTGCTATGAAAGGCAAATTTTTTTTTCACACTCCCCATTTCCTCTTCCTTTTGTTTTATATTCTGAGAGCAAATGTTCTCCCAGTGCAACTATGGATAGGAAAATTACTTAACCACCTTATTCATACTAAAAACCATACTCATTTCTAATCCCCTTTCCCACGATGACGCTGCTCAACATTAATTGGAATAAAGGAATAGAGGAAATTCCACATTATGGGGGTTATGGTGCTTTATTGTTTTTCTGTCATTTTTGTCATGGCCACCTCTTTGTGATCCTATTATGGGTTTTCTTGGTAACGATTCTGAAGTGATTTGCTATTTCCTGTTTCAACTTATTTTAAAGATAAGAAAATTGAGGCAAACAGGGTTTTCCTAGCATCACACAGCTTCAGATCCAGTACTCTCTCTATACTTAAATCTCTCTCTATGGCTACACCAGAATACATCAGCCAGCAGAAGAATGATCAAGTTAGGTTAACACTGAGCTCCCAAACTCCTGTCAAAACCCTGCCTCTTCCTTGAACCTTAGCCTATTTAAAAGGGTTTTGCATAATATAGTTGTTCCCTATAGGAATCAGCAGAACATACTTAACAATATACAATATTTTACTTTTGGCACAGAGCAATAATGCAATAAACATTACATAATAAAAACATCTTCCACTTTGGCTTCATGAATTCTGTCTTTCCCATACCCAAAAGTCTCCATAAATTAAAAAGACTGCTCCAAACCTAGGAGTTCTAGGAAATACACCATTTAACTTGCTGCCCCTTTCTCCCTTCCAAGAGTGGAAAATGGGCAAAAGAATACAGATAATGTAACATAGTTCTTATCTGATATTCAACTCTATTAGGACTGGACTTTAGATGAAGATTCTAGTTCTAGCTCAGGAAGAGGTTTAATACTTTTCTCTTTGGTGTACTTTCACTGGCAGGGATTTCTGTATCTCATGCTGGTTCTCTTATTGCTTATGAAACAGAGGAAGAGATAGTCCTTGAATCCCTTTGTCCCTGATCCTTATCTTTCTTCTTCTTCTGGAGGTAGGCCACATGACCTCTATGCTTTAAATTCAATGATTTTGCCTATGTAATCCCCCAGCTCCTTTTAAACCACATTTATTAACTTCTTCTTGCAATTTTTCTCCATCTCCTCTGCAAAGGAGATAGGGCAAGAAGGGTGCTATTGAACAAAGCAGTAGTAGTCTTTTGAGAGAGACAGAGGAAAACAGAATAAGCAATTAAGTAATGCTTAATAGTTGCTTTACAAATACATCTCATTTGAGAGTTTAATACTGTTATGTTATTTCTATTGTTATTTAAGGATATTTTTAGCAAGAATGCTTCTTTTAACCTCAGATAATAAACAGCAGTTATCTTCTAAAATTAGCAAAGTGGTAGCAACTTGGACTAGAATAAAAACTGAATATACTACTACAAAAACAACAACCAATATTTTTCAGTTATACCATGAGTAATGCCAGTATTTTTTGATAAAATTCTAATAAACAAGTAGGAACCAAATATTTATTTTCCATCACTGGAACCAGACACTAAAATTAAAATGTTCTCTGAGCAAAACCTTAAGCGAACCAATATTTGATCCAAGTTCTCCAAAATAATTGAAGCATATATAATGGAAAAAAATATTTCCCTAAATTGACACATATGTATACCAAAAAAGACCATTTTGTTAAATGAGCTAAATAAAATGACCCGAACATTTTTTTCAAAAGAAATAATGCAAACTAAAAATACCCTAGATTTCTCCAAATCACTTGTAATTAATATTGTATATTAAAAATTTTCTGAGGTTTTAGTTCATACCTAGAAAACTGGCAAAGATAATAAAGACAGAAATAATTTCACAGGGACTGTGGGGACAAAAGCACGATGGTATAATATTCATGTAGCTTTGGTTTCTAGAAAGTCACTTGGAATTGTGAGAAGTCATTGAGTTTTTCACATTTTTTTTCTTAGTTATCCCCCCTAGCCCCAAGTTAGCATGATCCCTGGGGAGGTCAAAATCAGAATATTCAAACCTGAATATCAGACTGTTCAGAGTTGGGCTTTTTTTGTTGACAACAACAAAACAAAACAAAAACTGGAAGCAAAGTGAACACCCACCAAATGAGAATTATTTGATCATCAGGTAAGGAACTGTAGCAAATGAATTCTATACACTATTACTGAACTATAAGAAACAGTGAATATGAGGAATTCAGAGTTACTTGGGAAGATTTCTATGAATTAATTCTTGGTTAAGTAGACCCAAGAGGGCAATATACACAAAAAGTGTGCTATAAAATGTAAACAGAAAAAACATTAAAGGAAAGCAAAAATATGAGCAATTATAAGGACCCATCTTGGTCCCAGAGTATTCAATAGCATATTCTGTTAGGATGCATAACCAGGCAATTAGTAAAAATAAAGGAAAAACTTTATTGAATAAGGACAATGTTCTTGTCTATTTAATTCACTAAATTAAAATTTAAGTGAGTTTTTTTTAACTGAAAGATAAATTTTACTTAAAATTAAATCAAGAGGCTCCTTTAAGCTTAAATGCTTTACCCAGGACTAGACAGATAGTAAGTGTCTGAGATCAGATTTGAACTCAGTCTTTCCTCCCTCCAGACCCAGTACTTTATCTACTGTATCACCTACATGCTCTAGCTTGGAGACCAATTATGACAGGCAGAGCCATAAAAATAAAGTAAGCAGAACAGTGGTGGAATTCAAATATATTAACAACCAGTTCTTTGCCCTAATGACCATTTTAAGTATTCAAAAAAGATAAACCGAAGATAGTTTAATATTTCATGCATTTATTACCCAAAAAAGAACAATAAAAGAGGTACACAAAGCTAAATTATGTCTATTACTCTCATTAAGCAAATGTATCCCTATGGAGCAAAAGCAGCCATGTGACCACAATTTTCAGTTTTGGGACATATACACAATCAAAACTCATTCTTCCTATTTAACTTTTTCTCCCTTCTACTTCATGGTTTTTGGAATGGGTAAGATAACCCTTGAAATCTATATTTCTATTGGTTCATTGTGTTCCAGTTTCTTATTGGTTTCACCATTCAGGGAACATCAGGGTACTCATAATATCTCAAAGTAATTTTGGGTGTAACACAAAGTGGAAGCAAATGACAGCTTGTCACCCCCGGTTGTTTGGTACTTTTTCTCTTTATTTTATATGTTTGTTTACTGAAGTAACAGAAACTGAGGGAATTAAAATGTATTTCATCAAATGTATAAGGAGTTTTATGAAATGCATAAATGTTACAAACATAATTCCATCAATTTTTTTTACCTTCTGTGAACCTAATGGACATTACTACTTTTGCTTAGAAAACTGTGTTGGGGAGATGAACATTAAAAAAGAATAAGGAATTGTAAATTTGTGGTTTTCACATTGGGTAACTGCCATTGAGAAAACCCTGATTACAAGTACTGATGCAGGGAAAAGATATAGAGAATTATGATTGTAACAGAAACAAAATTTGTAATCATAAAGACTGTTGAATCTTGTTAAAAATGGGCAGAGCTTTCCTACTCTTGAAATGTAAATTGACTAGAAGTAGAGAATTATGAATGTAGCCGAAAGGAAACTTGAAATCTTAAAGGCTGTTAAATCTTGTTAAGTTGGGTGGAGGTCTCCCACTCTTGAGATGCAAAGTGACCACCATTGTTTCATTGTTTAATGTAAAATTTGTATTCTGATCTCCTTAGGCTTCACTATCTATCTAACTCTGAGACCATAAGGGGGGAGGGAATTCACCTTTTGCCCTCTGGATAAGGACAAGACTATAAAAATCTGGGTGGGATCTTCATTTGACACCAGTCTTCTGGGACTCATTGACCCAGTCAGGCTCTGCTTGACTGCTCTCTTGTCCCTATCTCTCTTTACCTATCATTTCCGTCTGTTGTAACTTCTTTAAATAAATTTTTATTTTCTTTCCAGCCTTGCTTTCTCAGGTCTGAATAAATGATTCCTCATAGGCAGAACTGAACTCAAGAATCCAGCAGCTACAGTACCATTTTAACAACAGATTCGCCAAACTCAACATAAAATTAGATATCAGTTCTTCAGAACAGGTACACACCAGCTGAATCCAGAAATATCAGAAGATTAATAAAAAGCAAAGTTGATTTGTCCTTGAACCACCTACAGCTGATGACCCTGAGAAGGAACTAAAAGACAAGAAACTGGGAGCAGGAAAGCAGAGGAGGGACACAGACTTTCTTCACCCTGAAAGAAACAGTTCAGGTGAGTTACTGCTGTGGAGAAAATCTGGAAGAAGGTCAGGGAGGGACCTTTCTCTATAGGACAAAGAAGTTACTGATGCCTCTCCTTGATGTTTTATTGGAGCCCAATGGAAGAGTTGAAGTAGAGATGTATGGTTAAATGCAGGAATGAAGCAAACCTAGTGGTTTACTGTCTCTAGCAATTTGGGGTTCCAAAATTTTAGGAAAACACCTCCATCTAAAATTTGGGTTAGCCTCACTGGGGTAAAAGGCCAGGTGGGACTTGAGAAAGGAATAAGCCTAGCCATCCAGTCCTAGCTCTGCTTTTAACTTTGGATTTGGCACCATGTCCTACTGATTATTTCCTCTTCCAATTTTTGTTTTTTAGTTCCTTTTTTATGAATTGTCTCCCCACATTGGAATGCAAGCTCCTTGGGGGGGGGGGTTGTCTTTCTTTTGAGTTATAATTGTATCCCCTACACTTAGCAAAGGATCTAACACACATATGTGTTTAAAAAATATTCATTCATTTTTCTTCATTTGTCCAAAAAAGAGAATATATTATTGGAAGAAATGAATCACTTCTACTTTTATATTCCAACTCTGAATGAAACTAAGAAGTTTAAAAATAATGGACATATAGATTGGAATTATGGAAAACTGCTTGATGGTTTTTTTCCTTGCAGAATAAAGGAGTCGATGCAGTTATTTTTGACCTCTGTTGAAAGGCAAAAAGAGACATCATTCAATGGGAGACTTGGTCATTTCCAACTAAAATGCTCAGTTGAAAAAGGCTTCTCAAGATAAATGCATCTCATTAGCCTTCCATTGCAGAAGAAAAAGAGGTAGAGAAATTCTGTAAAAAATTCAATAAGCCTTCAGTTAATAATTATACTTCAAAGATGAGAATAACGTAGAAGGATGAAAAATGTGTCGGAAAACAGTTCATGAATAAAAAACATGAGAGCTAAAAATCTTATAGATGAAGCAAAAATCTTACTCCTAAATAAAATGAATAGTTTGTTGGAGAAGAGATGGGAAGTACTGAACATGGCAAATGTCACCTCTCACATGAAGTCTTTTCTGATTTCTTTAGCTATTGTTATCTCCCCTGTGTTACCTTATATTAATTTGCTTATTTTTATATACTTAACATAATCATATTGTCTTCCATGATATAATATATGGTGCTTAAAAACATTTCATTTTTGTTTATGTCTCACCAAGGCATAATCTAGTGTTTTATACATAATAGATGTTTAATAAACTTTTATCAATTAATCATAAAAATGGAATTTCTTTTGTGGATAGGAAACTAATTGTTACCAATATAGGGATAACTTCTAAATCATCAATCTGTATATAATCACATGAACAGATTATTTAAACAAGGTTCTGACTCAAGGAAAAAGGAAATGGTTAAAAGAACATACAGAAACACAAACCAGTAGGAAGTTTAACTTATAAATCAATCAAAATATCAAGAGTTTATGAGGCAGCTAGGTGAAGCAGTAGATATAGCATGGACCCTGGAGTCATGAGTACCTGAGTTCAAATTTGGCCTCAGACACTTAATAATTACTTAGCTGTATGGCCTTGGGCAAGCCACTTAACCCTTGCCTTGCAAAAACCTAAAAAAAAACAATCAAGAGTTTAAAAATTACCTCAGCTAGCAATCTCTTGATCTCATAAAATGGAGAGGAAATAACGTCAAAAGGCAACACTGCTTTAGATAGGCATTAAATTTCAAGTAATTAGGGAGGAGAATGGTGAAAAAAATAAGAATAACTATCTCAAAAGTTGTAGAAAGCAGGGGAGGGAAAAACAAATTTACAAAAAGCTTAGTGAGAAATACAATTCAATAAGATCATCCCTGGGCATATAAGGACAAAACTGGAAGGCCAATAAAATATATAAGAATATAACAGATCTTGGGGTGG
Organism: Macrotis lagotis; assembly: GCF_037893015.1. Taxonomy (NCBI): domain Eukaryota; kingdom Metazoa; phylum Chordata; class Mammalia; order Peramelemorphia; family Peramelidae; genus Macrotis; species Macrotis lagotis. The sequence continues at coordinate 119,356,137 of NC_133662.1, read as the reverse complement.
CTAGGTGGTGTAGTGGATAAACCACCCACCTTGGAGTCAGGAGTACCTGGGTTCAAATCGGGTCTCAGAAACATAATAATTAGCAAGCTGGGTGGCCTTGGGCAAGCCACTTAACCCCATTTGTCTTGCAAAAACCTAAAAAAAAGAATATAACAGATCTGTGTAGATATTTATAACAAATAGTTTAGACCATAAAATGTTGGTCAGCACAATAAAACTCTAACATTATAGTCCCTAATATGTTGCCTGAGTTAATAGAAGGAACATTAAATGAAAATAAAGAACAGATGGATTAGTTCAATGGCACACACATAGAATTCATATTAGAAGCAATACTGTTTTTAGAAATTTTAGGTAATGATTGAAAAATTTTGCTTTCTTCAAAGTATAGTTGAGCTGTAGCTTTGCCCTTGAAATTTTTCTGAGGATGGATGTTTGGAACTATAATAGAAAGGGTTTGGATTTGAAATTAATTGCCTTGTGTTAAAAGACAACTTCAGCACCTTAGTAATTACTACCTTTGTGTAAATCATTATATTTCTAAACCTTGTTTCCTTATATGTAAAATGAGAGGATTGATCTAGATTCCCTCATCTCTAATGACATGATTTAATCATCTCTTCAGTTACTAATCTTTTCTTCCTTTCGAGAGTATTTTGTGTTGACTTCATTTTTTATTTATATATGTGCATATTCAATAGCCCAACAATATTTCCTGAGGCCAGAGATTATCTCAATCTTATTTTTGTATTTTTATATTGCTTTTTATTGTATTTTAGTATTGTGTTTTTTATTATATTCTTGTAGCATTGAATTGTTTTTCATTAATAGGTACTTAATAAAGAATTGATGAATTAAATTGAACACAATTTCTTGTTCTCTCTCTCCCTTTCCCACAGGGATTATTTTATGGAAAACCATTTCCATTCTATTCTTGTGCTTTTATTAGTTCATTTGATATATTTCTTACTTTTGCAACAAGAATGTAGTTTATCTCCACATTCAGATGAAAAAACAAACCCAAAATCCACAGAATCTGAATGAACCCTACATTCATTTTTAAAAATTTCTCTTGTTTTTCCTTGCAATCCCATGGTTTTCTTTCTTTTCCCTTAGTCCCAATTCCTCATACAAAAAATGACTAATATGTAAGCATGCTAAACACAAATGTACTTATACAATATTCCTTAGACTGCTGCTAAAGGGAAGTGGGGTGGGAAAGGAGGCTGGAAGAAAATTGTATGACCTAAATATACAAGTGGATGAATGCACTTCAAAAATAAATTAAAATATCAACTAAAAATGTAGTTTAATCTTGGCCTAGTGAATTGAACTCATTAAGGGGAACTAGGGATTCTCTTATGGCCTGTCTCCTTATCTTTGGTTTCAACTCTATATCCATGCTTTTTTTGATCTTCTCTTCTAAGCCAATCATCATTATTCTTGCTACTAAAAACAAAAGTGATATGAGTTGATAAATTCTAGCTATTTTCATCTCAACTATTCTAGGACAACATATTATATGGCCTTTGATTGCCTTTTCCTCAACTAAGTAAACTTAAAACAAACAAAACATCTCTTCTTATTGTCCTTAGATTTCCTAATCAGCCTCTCCACTCATTTTTTGGGTTTCAGTACTCTTGCCACTATTCCTAATGGACTGTGACATGGTTTTCTATTACTCTTCCATTACCTTAATTTTCTCAACTGTAAAATGGAGATAATTCTGAGGTTACCTATCTCATCTGTTGTTATGAAGAAAAGAAAATTCCAATTCTCAGTCTCAGAAAATGATGATCATTCCCTTTCCCAGGGGAAATATTATCTATCATAGTGTGTAAGAGAAGAGCACCCCAGAGACTTTCTCTTCTTATTGCATGTTTAAATCTCTAAAGGCAGAATAGACTGTCTTGGTTTTGAAGTCCTCTTTGGTACAATGGCTTAGGACTTTCAAGAGTGAAATCTTTCAGGACTACAGGAAATATCTCCTCTTCAACTTTACAAGTTGGTCTCTAGCTTTTATTCTTTTCTGGGATATGGCAACTTGATCATCTATGTCCCTTCTCCTCCCAAGATTAGGTCAATGACACTTGATCTTTTACTACTTTTTTCTCATTTCATAGTGATTCTTTCTGGGTGGTTCAAATGGCTCTGAATATTTAGGGGAGGAAGAAAGAAGCTACAAAGCTCTCCCCCCTGTAATTACCACTGTCTAGAAGAGGTTTTAGAATCATGATTTTTTAAATTAGGATTTTGCAAGGCAAATGGGGTTAAAAGTGGCCTGCCCAAGGCCACACAGCTAGGAAATTATTAAATGTCTGAGCCTGGATTTGAACCCAGGTACTCCTGACTGCAGGGCTGGTGCTTTATCCACTGTGCCACCTAGCCGCCCCTAGAATCATGATTATACAAACCTTCGAATTGAGCACTGGGTGTGGAATCAGGAAGATGTTAGTTAAAATCTGAAATTAGACACTAGCTGTGTGATCTAGAGCAAGTCACTTCACATTTAATTGCCAGAGTTACTTTATGTATTAAATGGGGATAATAACAATTGCCATAGTTCAGGGTTTTGTGAGTATCAAATAATACAAAAATTGCAAAGTACTTAGCAGAGTGCCTGACATATGGAATATGCTTAATAAGTGATTCCCTCTCTCCCTCCCTCCTTTCTTTCCTCCCTCTTTCCTTCCTTCCTTCCTTCTTTTTCTCCCTCCTTTCCTCCGTATATATACACACAGACATGTTTATATTTCATCTCTTATGCTTAATACTTATGTGTCCTTAGGCAAGTGACTTAAATACCCTGGGTGTCAGTTTCCTAATCTTTAAAATAGGTGTGGATTTGATTTCTCTGAAGATTCTTCCATCTAGAAAATTATTCTAACATATAGGATTGGAATATTAACTTTGGAATTTAATGATTCTGTGATCCTGGATAGGCAATATATCTTATCTCAGAATCTAATAATAAAATGTACCTATACTATCTCAATGGACTATTATGGAAATCAAATTAAGTTGCATATGATAATGAAGAATATAATATAATTATTATGGGACTGACGAAGTTTTTATAAAGAAAATGGTTTTAAACATGAAAATGCCATGTAAATATCATATGTGACTGACAGATGACAGACTTTTGCCCTTTACTTGAGCTGAATTTGGATATGGAAGTATAGGTGAATTCTGTGGAACCACAATGATTGAACAAATTTAGTTAGCTCTTGGAGCTTTTTCCAAAACAACTTTGAATGAAGCCTCTGAAGAGATCCTAGAACCCACAAAAACTAAAAAACAAGCAAAAAACCCCAATGAAACAACTTTTCAACAAGACACCTTGGAGGAACTTTAGGAAAAGGTCTGCGTCAAGGATAAATGGCAAATATAATCCAGTGTAGGTAGGAATGCTGGAAAGCCAGTGAGAGGCTTCAGGCCACAGCACAGTTCTGGTATAGTTTAGACCCCAGTTCAGCAGGTTGGTAATGAGGTCCCAAACCTAGTTCAGAGAGAAAGTTTTTGAACCTTGAAATGCTAGCAGTGTGCTGGTCTATTTTAAGGCAGGGATCAAAAAAGTGAACACCAGAAATGTCAGAGTGAGAAGTCCGGTGTCAGATCCCTGCCCCCAATGCAAAAAAGCTTGGAAGCAGAGCTCAAGTAACAAAATAAGAAAAAAAAATTGGGACGGCTAGGTGGCATAGTGGATAAAGCACCGGCCTTGGAGTCAGGAGTACCTGGGTTCAAATCCAGTCTCAGACACTTAATAATGACCTAGCTGTGTGGCCTTGGGCAAGCCACTTAACCCCATTTGCCTTGTAAAAAACCTAAGAAAAAAAAAAGAAAAAAATTTAAAATGTTGACTACTGATAGTTACTATTCTCATAGGGATGATAAAAAACAGGGATGATAAAAAACATATCTCAGAAGAGGAAATCAGTGACCAAATATGCACCTGTGTAGCCTCAAAGGGATTGAAGAAATGGATTCAAATTCTAAAAAGACATAGAAGCTTTCAAAAAGTATTTTAAAAAAATCAAAGAAGAGAGGAAGAATAAAAAATGGAGAAAGGAAATGAGAGTCATGCAGGAGAATTATGAAAAATTGACTGAAGAAAACAGAATTTTAGTCAAATAGAAAAAGAAAACAACTCCATCAAAAATAAAAATGGCAAACTGGAAAAGGTATTAACTCATCAAAAACTAAACCCGACAAATTAGAAGAGGAAAACAACTCATCTAAAAGTAAAATTAATTAATTGGAAAAGGAAACATAAAAACTAACTGAAGAAAATAAAACCTTCAAAACTTTAATTGGGCAAATGACACCCAATGACGCTATGAAACATTAAGACTCCATCATAAAAAAGCCCCAAAAACTGAAAAGAAAAAGAAAAAAACAATATAACTCTTAGGGAACATGATTGACCTGGACAATAGATCCAGAAGAGATAATTAGTGAAGTAATGTTCTACCTGTAAGTCAAGATCACAAAAATGACAATATCTTTTTTTTTTTTAGGTTTTTGGAAGGCAAACAGAGTTAAGTGGCTTGTCCAAGGCCACACAGTTAGGTAATTATTAAATGTCTGAGGCCGGATTTGAACTCAGGTACTCCTGACTCCAGGGCCAGTGCTCTATCCACTGCGCCACCTAGTCACCCCTAAAAAGGAAAATATCTTGCAGGAGATTATCATGGAAAACTGCTCTAATATCCTAGAACAAGAAGGTAAAACAGTCCTTGAAAGAATCCAGTGACTACCCTAAAAAAAAGATCTCAAAATTAAAACTCCAAGGAATATTATCATCAAATTTACGAATTCTCAGATAAAGAAAAAATACTGAAAACTACCAAAAAGGAGAAGCAATTTATTTTTTTATTTTTATTTTTTAATTTATTTTTTATTCTCATTTTGTACAAATGTTTTTTTACATTAATAAAATATTCTTGTTTACAAGTAAACAAAATACCCCTCCCCCCATGAATATAGATAGACTTGCTTGGGCGAAAAAAAGTAAAGGGGAGAGAAAAAAAATTAAAATTCAAAAAAATAATAGTAATAACTGTAGGTATGGCCAGGTGGCGCAATGGACGAAGCACCAGCCCTGAAGCCACGAGCACCCGAGTCCATATCCAGCCTTGTAAACCCAATAATCACCCAGCCATATGATATGTAAGCCACCCGATCCCCACTGCCCTGCAAAAATCAAAAAGAAGAAAAGACCCAAAATAAAATAAAATATAATAATAGTAGGGGTGGCTGGGTGGCAGACAGAGCATTGGCCCTTGAGCCAGGAGCACCTGGGTCCAAATCTGGCCCCAGACACCCAAACATCACCCTGCTATGTGACCCCAGGCAGGCCACCCAGCCCCACTTGCCCTGCACCCTCCCCAAAATAATAATAACAAAAAATGTGCTTCAGTCTTTGTTCCAACACCAACAACTCTGTCATGGGTGGATCGCATTCTTTATGATAAATCCATGGTAAAAGTTACATCCATATTTTTCCACTGTTGCCATTGCTGATTGAAACTCCCTCCTTTCTTATTTCTCCACTACCATGTACTATATTTTCTCTCTCCTTTCGCTATGACTCTGCTGTAGGGTCGCTGAGTGGTGCAGCAGACAGATCCCTGGTCCTGGGGCCAAGAAGCCCTGAGTCCCCATACCACCCCTTAGGCCCAGAATCCACCTGGCCCTATGGTCCTGGGCAGGCCTTCCAATCCCAGGCCCTTGCAAGAAGTAAAAAAGAAAATGTGTTATATCTGAGACACTCTCCCCCCATGGTCCATCCTCTCCTCCTTTATTCACATCCCCACCCCTTCCCCCTGCTCCCCCCTCCTTCTTACTCCAGATGTCTATACCCCATTGAGTATATTTGCTGTTTCCTCTCCTAGCCATCTCTGATGAGAGCAAAGGTTCCCTCATTCCCCCTTGCCTCCCCCCTTCCATATCATTGCAATAGTTCATTGTAATAAAAAAAAAACTTATTATGGGAAATATCTTGGACTATTCCCCCTCTCCTTTTTCTTTCTCCCATTCCATTTCCCTTTTTTTCCTATTGACTCCATTTTTACACCATATTTTATCTTAGAATTCAGCTTTCTCCTGTGCTTCAACTATAAAAGCTCCCTCTACCTGCTCTATTAATTGAGAAGGTTCATATGAATATTATCAGTATCATTTTTCTATACCTGCTGTTCATCCTCATTAAGTCCCTCATATTTCCCCCCTCTCCTCCAATCTCCATGCTTCACCTGAGTCCTGTATCTGAAGATCAAACCTTCTGTTCAGCTCTGGCCATTCCAAAAGGAACCTTTGAAATTCCCCTGGTTCATTGAAAGTCCATCTTTTTCCCTGGAAGAGGACATTCAGCCTTGCTGGGTAGTTCATTCTTGGCTGCATTCTAAGCTCTTTTGCCTTCCGGTATATTGTATTCCAAGCCCTACGAGCTTCCAATGTAGTTGCTGCTAAGTCCTGTGTGATCCTGACTGCAGCTCCATGATATTTGAATTGTGTGCTTCTGGCTGCTTGTAATATTTTCTCTTTGACTTGGGAGTTCTGGAACTTGGCTATAATATTCCTAGGGGTTGTTTTTTTGGGATCTCTTTCTCTGGGGGATTGGTGGATTCTCTCCATTTCTATTTTGCCCTCTGCTTCTAGAATATCAGGGCAATTTTCCTGTAGTAATTCTTTGAGAATGATGTCAAGCCTCTTGTCCTGATCATGACTTTCAGGTATTCCAATAATTTTCAAATTATCTTTCCTAAGTCTGTTTTCCATATCAGTTGTTTTTTCAATGAGATATTTCACATTTTCTTCTAATTTTTCATTTTTTTTTGGTTTTGAAGTATTGATTCCTGATTTCTGTTAAATTCATCAATCTCCCTGAATTCTATTCTTTGTCTGAAGGATTTGTTCTCCTCAGAGAGTTTTCTTATCTCTTTTTCCATCTGGCTAATTTTGCTTTTTAAAGCATTCTTCTCCTCAATAACTTTTTGAACTGTTTTATCCATTTGACCTAAGCTGGTTTTTAGCATGCTATTTTCTTCAGCATTTTTTTGGATTTTCTTGACTAAGCTGCTAACTTCATTTTCATGTTTTTCCTGCATCTCTCTCCTTTCTTTTCCCAGTTTTTCTTCCAACTCCCTCATTTGATTTTCAAAGTCTTTTTTGAGTTCTGTCATAGCCTGAACCCAATTTCTGTTTTTCTTGGAGTCTTTAGATGCAGGAGCTTGTACTTCCTCATCTTCAGACTGAGAATTTTGATCCTTCTTGGACTCATTTGCAAAATATTTCTCAATGGTCTTCCTCTTATTTCTTTGCTTGCTCATTTTCCCAGCCTAAGCCTGTTTTTTGGGGTGCTTCCTGAGCTTTTGGGACACTCCCACAAGGGTCTCAGTGTGTGAGGCTCTGTCCTCCCTCCTGGTCTGTGAATGACCATAAGTGCCCCCCTCTGCCACGGCCCGCGGTGGGGGGGGCCCTATTGTTCTATGGGGGGGCCTAGACTGGGATCAGGATCTGAATGTGGTCAGAGCCCCAGAGTCCTGTTCCAGGGGCAGAGGACAGAGCTCTGCAGTCTCTCTTCACTCTCCTCCCTCAGTTCAATGGGCTCATGCCCTGGAAGCTCCTGCTTACAGGCTGGGCCTGCTTCTGTTTCGGGGTCTGGGCTGCGGAAAGACCAAGCTGTTGGCTGTGTGCCCTGAGGGCTGGGCTCCACGTGCTTGCTCTGGCTGAGGTCCCCTGCTGTTCCCCCACTTTGTGCCCGGTGCTCCCCGAGGTGCAGTTCAGGAGACTTCCCTGTTGCTGTGAGCAGAGGCTCCCAGAGCCCTCGGACTGCCTCCACTCTTTTGCTCTGGTGGGCCACCCCTCCTGTGGGCCACCCCTCCGACCGGGGAGCAGAGCCTTTCTGCTCTTTTCCAGGTTACTTTGAGTAGGAGAACTGCCTCACTGGGTCCCTTTGTGGGTTCTGTTTAGTTAGAGTCCTTAGCTCATGAGTTTTTATCAGAGAGCTCCTAAGACTGGATCCCTTCATGTTGCCATCTTGGCTCCACCCCTCAAGAAGAAGCAATTTAAATGCCAGAGAAGCACAGTCAGCATTAAGCAGGACTTATCAGTTTCAACATTAAAGGATTAGAAGACCAAGAGTATGTTCTTCCAAACAGTAAAGGAGCTTGGATTACAACCATGAATCAACTTTCCTGTAAAATTCTGCATATTCTTTTAGTGGAAAAGATGCCATTGGTATGAAGTGATTATGATGTGATAAAGCTTACAAATCAATCAGTTCTTGAGAATTGTGTTTTTATCAGGACAGATAAAAGTAGTATACTTTGACAGAGGATAAGGATTCAAGTTAAATATACAACAATTAAGACATGAAAAAGAGGATTATACCAGGAGAATAAAATATTAGAGGATAAATAATACCACATGTAGAGGCACAAAGGAATTATTATAGTAATGTTAAAGAAAGGAGAATGTAAACACTGAGAAAATCTTACTCTCATCAAATTTGGCTCAAAAAGAGAATAACATACTTTTCTATTTCTATTTCTATTTATTATATATATTATATTTATATTTATATTTATTTATATATTTATATATTTATTTATATTATATTTATATTTATATTTATTATATATTTATTCCCTATGGGGAAGTGGAAGTGGAAGGTGAAGAAAAAAGAAAGGGGAAGGTAAAACTGATAAAAGAAAGAAAAAGAAAGAAAAAAGAAAGGGGAAGGTAAAACTGATAAAAAATGAAGGGGAAAGTAAAAGCAAAGATAAAGTTGAAGTTAGAGTAAAAGTTAAAAAAGTTAAGTAAAAGTAGAAAGGGAGACATAAAGGGAAGTGGGTTGATAGAAGGGAGGACAGATTGAGAGAGGCAGCAGTTTGAAGCAAAACTAGTAAGAAGAGATAAGGGGAAAGGAGAGACAAAAGCATAATGAGGGAGATGGTAGAATAGAAAGAAACACAGAACCAATAATCTTAACTATGAATGTGAATGGAATGAACTGTCTCATAAAATGGAAACAATTTGTGGAGTGGTTTGAAAACCAGAATCCTTCAATATGTTGTTTACAAGAAACACATTTGAGTCTGAGAGATCCACACAGGGTAAAGGTAAAAGACTGGAGCAAAATATATTACACTTCAACTGGAGTGAAAAAAGCAAGGCTAGCAATCCTGATTTCAGTCAAACGAAAAGTAAAAATAGATCTAATTAAAAGGATAAGAAAGGAGAGACATTGTAAGGCTAAAGCTAATTAGAGATGTATTTGTGGAATTTTTGTGAAATACTTATAATATTCACCAATTGGGGAATGGCTGAACAAACTATGGAATATGAATGTTATGAAATACTATAGTTTTTTTTTTTTTTTTTTAGGTTTTTGCAAGGCAAATGGGGTTAAGTGGCTTGCCCAAGGCCACACAGCTAGGTAATTATTAAGTGTCTGAGACTGGATTTGAACCCAGGTACTCCTGACTCCAGGGCCGGTGCTTTATCCACTACGCCACCTAGCCACCCTGAAATACTATTGTTCTTTAAGAAATCATGAGTGGGGGCGGCTAGGTGGTGCAGTGGATAAAGCACTGGCCCTGGAGTCAGGAGTACCTGGGTTCAAATCCAGTCTCAGACATTTAATAATTACCTAGCTGTGTGGCCTTGGGCAAGCCACTTAACCCCATTTGCCTTGCAAAAAAAAAAAACCTAAAAAAAAAAAAGAAATCATGAGTGACCTGAGTTCAGAAAAGCATGGAAAAACTTGCATGAACTGATGAAATGAATGAAATGAGCAGAACCAAGAGAACATCACACATATTAACAGCTCCACTGTGAGACGTTTACACCCTTAGCTCTAATTATTCTTTTACAGCATGACTAATATGGAAATATGTTAAACATGATTATACATGTACAACCTATATCAAATTTGTTTGCTGCCATGGGGAGAGGGGAAAGAAAGGGAGATAGAAAAATGTAGAACTCAAAAGCTTGTGAAAGGATAAATGTTGAAAACTATCTTTAGATTTAATTGAGAAATAAATTTATAAAATATTCAATCAAAGATAAAAAAAGAAAATCATTTAGTAACTGAATGGAGGAAGGACTAGAGTAGGGAGAGACTTGGGATAGGCACATCAACCAGAAGGTTTTTGTAATAGTTCTGGAATGAAGTGATAAGAGTTTCTACCAGGTTGGTAGCAATATTAAAGAAGGAAAAAAGGTCCATATTAAAAATATGTAGAAAACGGGAAAACATTAGGTCTTGGAAAAAGAATGAATATGAGGGAACGGACAAAGGTGAGTAATAATGTGTTAGTATTTTAAAGTAGACAGCCAATGAGCCATTCTTCCTTCAAATTCAAATGTAAAATTGAATAACACAAGAGAAGAGAATGTGGCAGTTTGTCTTGGCCCCAAATGTACCAGGTTAAATTTTGCAATTGACCTTTTGATTATAATTGACCTGTTGGGCATCCCTTGTCTATACTAATAACTTGATACATCATTTACTGCCTTATATAGTTAGATATCCTCCACTAACATCCTACTCTGATGCCACTTAAAATCAAAGATTTCAGCACTAGATAGCCCTTTGAGAAATCTAGTCTAATTTTCTCTTATTTCTTAACAGATGAGAAAACTGGGACCTAGAGAGTTTTGTCCAACATCACACATGAAGGTGCCCCTGAACCGTTAAAGAGTATCAGAATAAAGTTCATTCTCTGACAGCATCTTCACCATGGAAAAGGTTTCAATAATAGTTCAGGTGATTATGTCCTAAGGATCAATCTAGCTAAGTTTAGAGATTTTTAAGATGTGTTCAAAATAGTGATCAAATAATAATGATTGAAAAAAAATTTCCAATAATCCATGAAACTCTATTCTGAGGACATAGTGTGATGCAATGTACTTCAGTGGGGGAAGTACACACACTGACATAATCACAGATATTTGGAAATGTTTAAATTAATAATCATGATTTTATGTGTATTGTACTTGGAGGTTTACAAATCTTTTCTCTACAATAATTATGTGAGATTTATAGTGCAAATATTACGATCTCCTTTTGAGGAAACAGAGACTCAAAAGTATCAGAGATAGCATTTGAAACCAGGTATCCAATAAAAAACAAGTGTTCTTTTCAGTAATATTGACTATGATTTTTGTTCGTATGTGTCTTGTCTCCCTAATTAGATTGGGGATTTGTGGAGATCAGAGACTCTGACAGCTTTTTAGTCAATGCCTTGTATTCAAAAATACATATTAGGAAGATGACTTCCAGGAGCCAAGATGGCAGAGTAAACAGTAAATTGTAGTAATTCATATTAACTCCCAAACAATCATAACATAGCTGCCCAAAGTAAATCCTAGAACAGCAGATTGGGTGAAGCAATCTTTTAGTTCTATAAACTTAGAAGATCAACAGGATAGGTCTGTCTCACTCATCTAAAAGGGGGAGTGTAGTTTAAGGAAGAAACATCCCAGGAAGCCAGCAGCAAACATCACCTTAGCAAAACAATGATAGATCATGAGCTCTGATGTCATGGAACAGGTAAAGGGCAAGAACAATATACTCCCCCCCTCCCTCTAACACCCATCCACACAAAAGAGAGTCAACATAGCTAGGGGACCAGGAAAATTCCAATTCAGAGAATTATCAAGATTTAGAGTAGTCCTTGGCAATCAAACAACCTCCTTCAATCATATTCCCATCAGTATAACCCCAGGCAACCAGGTAAATGCCAATGCTACCTATGCCTAACTAAACAGATAGCTGTTAGTGGCTAGAGCACTTATTGACATATGTATATATACATATATATATATATTTATATATATATATATATATATATATATATATATATATATATGTATATGTTCTCAGGAAATGCAGAAACATCCCCACTAGTCTCAGTACAACTTAGACACTAGAACAAGGGCTTTGGCTCAGCACCAGGTAAACTGCCAGACCTCTACAACTTTCAGCAGCACCAGTCACCTCTCAACCTTTAGCACAGCAACAGACATGAATATGCCCTGTGGATCTAAGGGCAACATCATTGTAGTATCAGGTAGATGAGCAGGACTTGTAGCTCCTGACACAAGAAACTTGAGAAAGTGCCCTTTCCATGCTAGGAGCAAAGATCAAATTTTAAAGAAAGGAAAAATTCCTCCCAAAAAGATGAGTAACAAACTATAGGAAAAATATGTTCATAGAACGTGATTATGGAGACAGGGAAGATCAAGACACAAACTCAAAATAGTATGGCAATGCCAAAACACCTGTGGGAAAAACCCCAAAGAAGAATAGGAAGTGGTCTCAAGCCCAGAAAGAACTCATGCAAGAGCTCAAAAGGGAGATTAAAATCATATGGAAAAGTAGAAGAAAAACTGGGAAAAGAAATCAGAGTGATATAAGAGAATTATAAAAAAGAGTCAATAGCTTTGAAAAAAGAAATAATTGCTTGGCATGTATAATTGGTCAAATAGGAAAAAAAATTAAAAAAAACTTGATGGGGGGTAAGCAACTCCTTAAGAATTAGAATTAGGCATGTGGAAACTAATGACTCTATGAGACATCAATAATATATCAAACAAATTCAAAAGAATAAAAAATAGAAGAAAACATAAAATAACTTGTGGAAAAAACCAACTGATTGGAAAATAGATCCAGGAAGGACAGTATCTGAATCACTGGACAGCAAGGTAAATATAATCAAAAGGAGTATTTGATCAGTATCTTTCAGGAAAAACTATCAAGAAAAACTGCCCTGATATCTGGGAACTGGAGGGTAAAATAGGCATTGAAATAGTCCACTGATAACCTCCTTAAAGAAACAACAAAGTAAAAATTTCAAGAACTATTATAGCCAAATTTTTTGGACAGGTCAAGGAAAATTCACTGAAAGTGACAGGAAAGAAATTTCAGTTGTTGGGGAGCTACAATCAGAATTACACACCTCTTAGCAGGTAAAACAAAGGAACTAGGAATATAACCAAGAATTATTTACCCAGAAAAATAAAGCATCAACAGAAACTATTGAAGGACACTATTGAAATAGGAAAATTTCAAGTTTTCATAGAGAGTAGAGCAGAACTAAACCAAAAATTTGGTTTCTATATGAAAACCCAAGAGAAGCATAAATATGTAAAAAAGTAAAAGAAAACAAGGGTTTCAAAGGGATGAAACTATTTACATTCTTGCATAAAGACCTGATATTTTAATTCTTAAAAATTGTATCACTAATAATACAGATAGAAGGAATATATGTAGAGGGTATGATTATAAAGTGAATTTGAATGAATGACATGAAAATAATTTAAGGATGAACAAGAGGTTTACAGAAGGAAGGGAAAGGTACAATGGCTAAATTATTTCACATGAAAAGGTGCAAAAGATATATTACACTAAAGGGGAAAATAGGATGGGCAATGGGTATCATTTGAACCTTACTGTCATTAATATTGATTCAAGAAAAGAGTAATATTCACTAAATTTAGGAATCTACCTTATACATCAGGGAAGTCTTAGGGAAGGAGATTTAAGTAAAAAAGATTGGGGCAAAGAGCAGGGAGGAGATTAAGTAAAGAGGCAGGGACTGATGGAAGAAAGATCAGAACAGCGGAGGTGGTAGACAGAAGCAAAATTTAGAGAGAAAAATAGGAAGAAAATAGAATGGAGGGAAATACAGAGTTAGTAAACATAAAGGAGAATGGGAATGAGAAGAACCTCATAAATAAAACCTGTTCATGAAGGATTGAGAACATTCATCTTTCTCTCTTTGAAGATCTGAAGAACTCTTGGAATGGAATACATAACATGCTACTGGACATATCTGATCTGGTTTTGGTGAAGTTATTTCTCTTTTTTTCCTTTTAAAATAATCACTATAATTATTATTATAACATAATAATATAATGTAGCATAATATAATGTAATGCAATATAATGAATTATTTTATTCCTTACATGAGGAGAAATCCTATTTTTGGGAAAATGGTAATAATGTTAAAACAAAAGATAACAAAAATAAGTAAAATTTAAGTAAATCCAGGTGCTTCATTTCATGGGGAAAGAACAGTTTATTGCTGATATTTTGAAATTTTCCACATAGTGCTTTGAAATTGGTGCTATTGACATTTGGCTAAAGTCCTAGGGGATGAAAAAACAATTGAACAACATATTTAAATGCCTCCTGTGTGTCAGGAACTGTGATTTTTGTTTGTTTGGTTTGTCCATTTTTGAAGAAGACTATGACATCAGGGAGATGATGCCATAATAAGCAAGTGAATTGGATTTGAGTGAGGGATTCAGTGGTAAGTCACCAGCCTCACTTTCTCCTCCAGAACCATCTGGGACCAGTGGCCAGATATGGATCACAACAACTGGAAATGACCCTGGATGTGAGGCAATCAGTGTAAGTTACTTGCCCAAGGCCATATAGCAAATTAGAGTCATGTCTGAGGTTGGATTTGAACTCCCATCCTCCTGAATCCAAGGTCTGTGGTCTGTCCACCGTGCCACCTAGCTATCCTTCAGGAATTGTGATAATTCTGTAGGTTATTTTACTTAATCCTCATTATATTTAGGACATGGGTACTGTTATGATTCCTATTTCACAGCTGAGAAAATTGAAGTAGATAGATGTTAAGTGTCTTTTTTTTCAGGATCATATATCAGTAGATGTATGGGACTAGATTTGAATTCACATCTCTCTGTCTTCAAGTCCAGCACTTACTCCACTGGGTCATTTAGTTGCCTTAATCACTTGTCTCAATTAACTCCTGCAAAATATGTATGAGGAGGCAACAGTCCTTTCCTTACTCAAGAAAGAGAAAATACTATGAAGGGACATAAAGGGGAAAGGATGATTAGAGAGGTTGTAAAAAAGATAGGATTATAGGAAGACTTCATTAAAACTGGTGATCTTTTTTGCATATAATGAATGGCATAGCAGTAATAAGAGTAAAAAAAAAAGATGAAGTCCTAAAACCTGAGGAAAGACAGGAAGATCTTAGAGAATTTTTTGTCCAATGATATGCAGCTAAAACATTTTATCATTAAATTGTCTCATGTACAAGTGTTGCAGATCAATCAAGAAAACATGAATACTTTTGCCTATCTTGGTAAATATTCTTAAGAGGATGAGTACTATGGCATCTGTGTAACCAGTGTACTAAATTAGGCCAAGAACTCTCTGAGGACAAACAAAGCAAAATAACAGCAACAATTATATCCAACACAATATACTACACTATTGTACTTCTCAATTTCCTAAACACAGGAACATTTGTAAATGAATTTGGAATTTGGAACTGAGCCTGTAAACTTTATTGAAATACAGGAAATGAAAATGCCACCAGATGGAAATAGACTAATACTCCTGTAAATGTTCAACATCCATTAATTTAGGATCTCATATAGGGCAAGAAAGAACTTCATGTTGTATATTTCTGAAAAATGTCCCACAGTGACTTAGGGAAGTCACAGAGTATGACATTGTCAGAATGATTTAAGAAATGAATGTACATCACATTGATTTTCTGCCTCTAACCTTTCAACTTGAAGATTTTACATTTCTTGAAAAATAAGTCACAATAAAGACTTATTTATGAGCTCTTTTCTAGGAGATAATAAATCAATATTTGGGAAAAATCTATAGTTATAAAGAAAATAGAAAATGTGTTTTTCTGCTGAAAAAGGAATGAATAATAATTCCACATTTTGGGCACAGTTTGAAAATGTGGTAAAGGACCTATTGCCATCCACGTGAATGAAACATATAAGTATATTTGACAGCACCTTGTGGTGATATGCTTTATGCACCTGACTCCCACTGTCCCACCTGTACTTTGCCAATTAGCTAACCTTTTTCTTCCCTTGACAGCCCAGGGTCTCCTCCCCTCTTCTCTTGTATTCTTCTAGTGTCAGTGGAACAGAATGGTCAGGGCCCTGAACTGTCATTTCTTATCAGTGGCAATTGTCCCTTAACCTTACCACCTGAGAACAGAGTAGTTTTATGCAAAGCCACTGTAAGGAAGAGAAAAGCTGTGATGGCCAGGCCACCTATTAACTGAAAGTCTGTCTTAAGTGCTATTGCCAAGGGGGAAAAAAATGAAAAGAGGTAATGAAAATGTCCTCGGAGTTAGGGACATCAACTAGTGCACCAATTAGATTTGAGATCAAAGAACTACCTTTGGGGACATAAAGGTGAAGAACATACTCATAATCCGGATTACCTGTAGACAAAGAGATTCAAACAAGCAAGCAAACATTTATTAACTTTTTCTAGGTACTGTGGAAAAACAAAACAAAGCAAAACAATCTCAACTCTCAATTTATATTGAGAGAAAGGTCATCTTCCATGGCTTGTCTGGAAGAAAAATCTGCTGTCATAAAGTTCAATTATAATTGTTTTATTGAGCATGCTGTACCAACTAGGAAGGCCAACTAACTCCTGAGATAACCTATTTTCCTTTTATATAGGCTTAATTATTTTTTTTTTGTTTTTTGTTTTTTTGCAAGGCAAACGGGGTTAAGTGGCTTGCCCAAGGCCACACAGCTAGGTAATTATTAAGTGTCTGAGACCGGATTTGAACCCAGGTACTCCTGACTCCAGGGCCGGTACTTTATCCACTATACCACCTAGCCGCCCCTTATTTAGGCTTAATTATTAATAGTTACCCCGACCCCCTACCCCCACACACCAAATAGCCAGTCTAAATTTGTTTGTCTCTTATTTTCACTCCACCACATTATGAGATGAAGCAGAGAGGGTCTCATACCTTTTCCATATGCATACATTTTTAATTTCCTTGGGAAAGAATAAAAAGTATAAGAATATGCAATTCCATCAAATTATTTATTATTATTTTTTAAAGTTTAAAGGAAAGAAAAACAGAGTTCTGTGCTGAACACTATGTTAATTTTGTAAAGTAGAATTTACTTAGACTATTGCTTTCATAATTTAAAAAAGGACTGGGTGAGCACTCAGGAGCATGTTTTATGAAGCAATCTTCCACCTCCTGAAGATAAGTTCATGAGACAAGATGACCTAATATTCCATGTCTTTTCCAATTTAAGTTTGTTACAATAGAGATATTTGGATTTAGTACAAGACTATTCATCAGGAAAATGAAAAGTTGGCACCTATGATATGATTAACTCTCTTCATTATCTTCACTGGAAAGCAAAAAGCTAGGAATATTAAGGAGAAACTATATTTTTGCAAAATCTTTGTCCCAAGGATTGGATGATTTAATATTTGGGAGGTCAGAACACTTGCCCCTGCTCAAAACACTGGGGAAAGAAGACAAATTTCCTATCATCTAAAAGTTTATAATTCAGGGAAGCAAGATTTACAATACAAAGCATTTTCTGTACTTTAAAAAAAAATTAGGTCTATTAGAAAAGGAAGGATTTGAAATCTAAAAATGAATTACTGAGATAACCCACTGGACTCTCTACCTGCTCTATCACTCATGTCCTTTGGGAGGAAGAGAAACTTTGTACTCCTTTTTTTCTCATCATGGTGACCCAGTTAGCCACTGACTCTAATAATTTTCCTAGAGTATCACGAGCAGTGCAGAAAGCATGTTAGGAGAATTGTAGGTGTAGTAATAGAAGTTGCTTGACAAATAAAACATGTCAAAGAACTGGAACTGTGATTAATGAGAAAAAATGTACTTTGATACTGAAGTATGTCATTTATTAATAATATAAGCGTGTTTTGTCCCTTTGGTAAATCTAAATTCCATTCACAAAAAAGAGAAGGGGGAAGAATCTCATTTATTCCCAGATGATTTTTTAACCAATATTTTCAAAGGAAAAAATAAGCAGCCATTGCTGGGAAAATTCTGTGAAGTTTAGCTTTTTTTTTTTTCAGTTCTCAGATCCTCTCTTTTAAAAAGGAATTTAGAGATATCTACATTGAGAATCCATAAAAATCTTCATTGTTCATTTTTCTCCACTTTTCTCTGAAGCTTTGCATGCACCCTTCTGGAATGTGTCCTGGCTTGTCATTAATAACAAATTTTTTTTAAAAAAATTTTAAATACACATTTCCCTCTTATCAACATAAGTTAATTCTTGAATTTAAGAAATTTTGATTGATTTAAGAAATGTTGATTTCAAATTTAAATTTAAGACAGATATTATTTAAAAAGTTATCTTGAAGTGCAGATATTTTCACAAAAGACCTGGATGATATACAAGGTGTGGTAGCTTCCTCCTATTGGGGAGATTTAAAGTAGTTGAGAGTTGAATTTAATGTCTTCTGATCTCCTAAAGATTAAGTGGATTATATTTTATTACTAAAAATTTCCCTAATAGGTTGAAATCTTTTTGGCAGGTAGCCACCCATAATGCCCAAGGATTGGTAAGTCATGCAATTAAGAAAAAGAACAGGGCAAAGCTTCCCTGCTGATCAGTTAGTTATATTATTTGCATCCTTGGTAAGATGGGATGTACCAGTCTCAAAACTGCAGCTTGGATGAAACTGACAAGAGCTATGGCAAAAAAATAAAGTCATAAGTCTCTGTGGAAATACCTGTAAGCATACTTAACCATTGTTTTTGTGGGGAGAACATGGACCACTTCCATAGTTTGATGAAGTTGATGAATCCCCTCTTAGGAAAAAAAAGCCTTTTTTAAAATGTAAAATAAAATATATATAATTACAAAGACAAAAATATTGAGATCAAATTCTTGAACTACTGAAATAAAAGTTCACAGACATTATTTTGATTATTCCTGCTTCTGAGATTCTCATTCTTCATTTTGTGTTAAAATGCAACCTATTTTAATAATGTAGGTCTCATTTATTTAATCACCAAATGTTGATGGAAAACTTTAACATCCAATTCAAATCCCTAGCAAAGTTTTGTTGCTCTTCTTCCCCTCACTTTCTATATTAGGATTTTTAGATAGAAGGATGATTCTGAAGAAAAGTAAGGTTACAAATCTATGGCAAAGTTATTAGAAGACAATATAAAAAGTGGTGGAAGAAAGAATTATGATTTATTTTTTTAAAGATTTTGTTTATTTTGAGTTTTACAATTTTTCCCTTATCTTAATTCCCTCCCCCCACCTCTACAGAAGGCAATTTGCCAGGCTTTACATTGTTTCCATGGTATACATTGATCCAAATTGAATGTGATGAGAGAGAAATCATATCCTTAAGGAAGAAACATAAAGTATAAGAGATAACAAAATTACATACTAAGAAAACAGGTTTTTTTCTTAGTCAAAGGTAATAGTCTTTGGTCTTTGTTTAAACTCCACAATTCTTTCTCTGGATACAGATGGTATTCTCCATCGCAGAGAGCCCCAAATTGTCCCTGATTGTTGCACTGATGGAATGAGCAAGTTGATCAAGGTTTATTATCACCCCCATGTTGCTGTTAGGGTATACAATGTTCTTCTGGTTCTGCTCATCTCACAGAATTATGATTTTAAAAGACCAGATTTCTTTCTCTAGTTATTCCTTTGGATTTAAGTTCCATATCACTAAATGCTTATTAGTTATATCGAAATGTAAGGAATTTCTAACACAGGTTCATCTAGAGGTTCTTCTTTTCTAAATTAAATCTATATGTCATTGTAGCTATAATTTATCTCATACTATATGTACATACCTTTCTCTAACATAGAGATATATTGGATATATCTAAAAATAAGGCATTTCTAACACAGTTATTGCAAATTCATCATGTACAAAAGAGAGTTTATCTTCCTTCATAAAACTATTTTTTTTGAAAATGGTGTATCCAGTCATCCATGTTCACAATGTTGGAGTCATTCTCAACTTTTATATCTTTTCTCCACCCTCCTCCTGTCATATCCACTTCTTAAATCTTTTTTTTCTATTTTTAGTTTTTTGGGGGTTTTTTGCAAGGAAAATGGGGTTAATTGGCTTGCCCAAGGCCCCACAGCTACGTAATTATTAAGTGTCTGAGACTGGATTTGAATGCAGGTACTCCTGACTCCTGGGCTGGTGCTATATCCACTGTGCCATCTAGCCATTCCTTCTTAAATCCTTTTGATATTACCTCTATAAAGTGTATCATATACATTTTCTTCCCTCTGTTCCATTAAGAAGGCTCACTTTGGCGTTTTTAATCACCTTTCAGGTGGACTATTGAAATAATCTCCTCCCCAATCTCCTTGCCTTCAAGCTCTCCCATTTGCCAACCTCTTCTCTACAATAGATTATTTTCACCTAAATTGAGGACTATTTTATGCAAAGTATTCTTTTAAGAACAGAGAGATGAAAATCTCAATGTACTCTGCTCTTGTCAGAAGTTATCTAGGGTATTGTGTAATGATCTGGGTACTAGTTTATGAAGATTGTTGATAATGTTGATACTTTGCATAATGGCATTTGAATTGGGAGGGAAGTATCAGGATTAATGAATAGACATTTCACAGAGAGGCTAATTTAGACTTGGTAGTGTGGAAAAATCAACTTTTGAATAATTAGAATTATCTAAAAGAAGAATAGATTGCCTTGAGAGTTGGTAGATTCCCACACCTTGGAGATCTTCAAGCAGAGGCTAAATGGCCAATGTCTAATTATGTTATTGTAAGGATTACTTTATGTATGCATTGGACCAGATGGTCTCTTTCAATGCAAATGCTGTGATTCTATGATTCTTCGTTATAAATTGTAAAGTATTAAGTGTAATAAATGAATAATTTTATTTAGTTTAGAAGTAAATTATATTTAATCATCTACTTCAAGAATCCAGGCAATATCTTTATGTTCCTATTCAATCTCATTCATCTATTTCTCCTCTGGTTACTTCTTTCCCTAGTTATGATAACTGTCTTTACCCAAGGAATAATTGTATGAAAGTTAATCAAGTATTTAGAGAATCCTCTTACTCTACCTTGAGGAAGTCATATGTTAAATATAGGAAGACAGAATTTAATCCCATAAATAACAGGATGTAGTTTTTCATTTTGACCTAAATAATTTTATGAGCACGTTTGTTTACCTCATTCTAATCAAAGTCTAAATTCAGAGACAGTTGTAGTAAATAACAAAGATATAGTGATTTATTTTGTAATATAATTGGTAATGTCATAAAACCATAGATATTTAAAATGGAAAGATGGCATTAGATTATTCTTTCCCTGAGTAATGTGAAAATATATTAGATTTTTTTTCTTATTTTTATCTAGTTTATTTAAATATAAATCATACATGGTTTGGTTTTAAATTTTGTTTATTTTGATTTATTTTTGACCCAAAATAAATATCAAGTTGTACCTTCATGAAGAAGAAATTATCTCTTAACTTTTTATCTAAGAGTGCTTTTCATCTAGTAATTCCATCTTTTCTAAATTGAATCTAGTTTTGTTATTTATAAGTCATTGTAGCTATGCTTTATTTCATACTATTTAGATACAGCTTTCTTAAAGCATATAGGTAGGATGAACAGATTTGGGGATCAATTAATTGTTCTTGGCATCAAGAACCAACATATCTCTTTGATTTCTAGTTTAATGAGAGATAATCCAATTGCATTGATTTAAAGAGTCTGAAAGAAAAGAATTCGAAATGAGAAAACTAATGAGGATAGTTCATCCTATGCTGCAAAATTCTATGCTATATATACCTATACATATATATGTATGTATGTTTGTATGATGCTGTGCACTAGTATATGATGCTGAATGATATCATCTAGAGTAATGCTTTTTCTTTTTGACTTTTACTGTTGATATTGCATACCTAATAGACTAGTTAAAACTTTAAAATAATTATTTGATTTCAGTTAGCATTTGTTAACTTTCTTCTCTATGTATGTTCTTAAACTAAGCAACTGAAGAGATACAAAGTCAATAAATTAAGATCTCTAACTTTATAGAAACTAGCATCTAATAGTAGTGGATTGGCAAATATTCAGATTTTTACAATATAATTACTGCCAGTGTTCTCTGAAGGAAAGGGAATGTCTTTGTATACACCAAGAATTTAATGTGAAGCATGAGTTATCACTTACTCATTCCCTATTGGTGATCTATGGGCCAGGAAGAATTGAGCACACATTCATGTACATAAGGATATAGAAGTTTATTGGAAGTCCAGTTTTAGAGAAGCAACAACCATATATAGCTGCTTATTATTTATATACAATGGATAATTAATTGTAAACATCATAATATAGGAACAACAATTAACTTCCAGGTCACTACCTGGTACTTTCTCCTTTCCTCACTTCCATAGATCCTATTAAATCACTTTCTTGGTTGTGCTGGAATTCAAGTAATCAGTCAATCAAATAACATTCATTAAGTGGTTACTGTAGACCAGGCCTATGCTAGAAATTAAACATTCAAAGACAAACATAAAATAGTCTTTGCTCACATCTCATTTCAGTCCATCCTCCCTTCAACTATCAAATGAGCAGTTATATGGTTCAATGCATAGAATTCCAGGATTAGAATAGGGAAGACGTGAATTCAAAATTTGTCTCAGATACTTATTAACTGTATTAACCTGGATAAGTCACTTAACCTTGGAAAAATGAGAATAATAACAGTGCCTACTTCTCACAGTTGTGGTATAGATCAAATGAAATCATATATATATATATATATATATATATATATATATATACATATATATATATATATATATATATATATATATATATAAAGTGTTTCATACTGACTACTGACACATCATAGGTGCTTTATACATATTAACTGTTAGGGTTATTAGTATTATTATTAGCAGCCAAACTGACCTTCCTAAAACTTAAGTCTGGCCATGTCACTTCTATTACTCAACAAAATTCAATATCTTCCCATTGGCTACAGGATAAAATATGAAATTCTTCCTTTAATTTTTAGAGCCCTTCATAACTTGAGGCATTTTTACCTGTCCAGTTTTCTTGTACCTTGACAGCCTCTCCTCCTTTTCTCTTAAATGTTTCTCAAACAAGACACTCCATCCCACAACTTGAATCAGTTTCTTTTTTTAATATTTCTGAGCATATTGTAGGGAAAAGTCTGAGTATTATCAAGGCAGTGAAATCCCTTCACAACCTGGCCCTAGTTTATCTTTCCAGATGGGATCACATCTACCTTTCACTTATATAATTTATGTGCCAATAAAATTTGCCTTTATATTGATATGCATATGATATGCCATCTCCTGAATCCTTGACTTTGTACAAATACCCCAAGTGAACAACTTATCTTTCCAATAAAATCACTCATTTTATAATCTCTTTTATTTTAAATTTCTACTCCCAAAGCATAATGCTAGTTTCAAAATAGGAGCTTAATAAACATTCGAATTTAAGCAATTATAGAAAATAATAATTTTTTTTTAGGTTTTTGCAAGGGAAATGGGGTTAAGTGGCTTTCTCAAGGCCACACAGCTAGGTAATTATTAAGTGTCTGAGACTGGATTTGAACCCAGGTACTCCTGACTCCAAGGCCGGTGCTTTATCCACTATGCCACCTAGCTGCCCCAAAAATTAATTTTCAAAGAAAAATATTAGTATTAAAATATGACCCTGAAAGACTTAAAAAATGAGAAACTATTCATAATCTCAGAGTTTTTGTGTCACTGCTTTTCCTCCAAAAGAAGTATCTGGAATCCAAGTTTTCAAATACTTAAAAATATCTTTTTTGTTGTTTTTTGCAAAGTAGATAAGTTAAGGGACTTGCCCAAGAGAGAGTATA
Source organism: Macrotis lagotis (assembly GCF_037893015.1). Lineage (NCBI taxonomy): Eukaryota > Metazoa > Chordata > Mammalia > Peramelemorphia > Peramelidae > Macrotis > Macrotis lagotis. The sequence continues at coordinate 119,332,422 of NC_133662.1, read as the reverse complement.
TATATGTATATACTCACAAGAGCTACTAAGTATTAAGAGTCTGAGACTGGATTTGAACTCGGGTCCTTCTTACTCTAGGGTTGGTAATCTATCCAATGTGCCACCTAGCTTCCCCTGCTTAAGAATATTTTTATGCCAAAAAATTATAAACATTCTTAGCCTTTTCACCATGCACTTAAATTCTTAAGGTATAATAGAAATAATTTGGAATTTCCCACCATACAAATATATGTCATGGCACCTCAAATATTCATTAAGTTCAATGAACAGCTCATCACCTTTTCATACATGTACCTAATCTTTTAATGACAAAAGATTCTAGAGCAAGCAGGTTGAGGAGTTGAAGGCTTAGGGGTTTTCCCTTTCTTCTTTTTTTGCCCTTTGTCTTATCTTTGTGGTGTGGGGAAAATTAACCTCCCAAATATTTTTTACTTTATCACAAGATAAAAAGTACTTTAGGGACATTTGATTTGGGGACATGGGCCTGTAAAAAAAAAGCAGGTCAACAATGCACAATGTATGGGGTTTGATGAATTCCTGGCCTGAGGTCTTAATTTCTGTAGGCAGAATTAAGAAGAAATGGAACTTGGTGTAAGTTCTGGTGAAGATTAGTTGATGAGATCCTAAATTTAAAACTTCGAGGAACCTTCAAAGTCATCTACTTCAACAATTTCAGATGAAAGATTAACAAAATAATATTCAAAGAGGTTGGTTAACTATTAAAAATCATAAATATTTAATCAGTCAATATATATTGATTAAATTACTGTTTTGGGTCAGGCAGTTTATTTGGTTCTAGATAGCCCTTGCCCTGAAGGAACTCACAACCTAACAGGGAGACAGTAAATAGCAAAAAGAATCACCTTTTATAAATTCAATAAAAATATTTATTTTAGGCACTAATGCAATATACTAAGCCCTGGGAATAATTAAAAATAATAGTCATCCCTCTTAGGGAGGTTATGGAACAGATAACTTGTGTCTATGTAAGTAGGTACAATTCTAAATCTATTGTGTATGGTCCTCTGATTTTTTTTAAAGTATTGAAGTTGACCCATTAGAAAATTCAAGATTTTTGATTTAGAAGTTCTCCTATTGTTAGAAAAATCAATTATTCAATCATAAATAATTTAGCAAGAACATACCAGTATCTGGATGTGCTGACAATACATATTTATTTCTGATTTTATGTGGAAAAGATATTTCAATATATGAGATCACAAGTTATATTAAAATTGAAAGATCATGAACCAATTCCTTCTGATAATTAGGTATTCAACTTTCCCAGAATGAGTTAATACATTTCAGTTAATTTATTTGTAAAATGAGGGGATTGGACTAAATGAGTAAATTTTCTTCTAAATATAAATCTGTGCTCTGTATTTCTATGATTTTCCAAAATTTTTCTAACTTTCAAGAAGGAAAGATATGTTTCAATGTCAGATAAATCAAGTTCAAAAGATTTTTCAGCACATTTCCTAGTCAATCACTAGGTATTTATGGACGAATCTATTAGTGATCCTAGGTACATATTATAGAAAATGAAACCTTGTAAAGAGACATAGAATACACACACACAGCCATATATATGTTGTTGTATGTATTATGACTATGTATATGTATATTTGCATGTGAATGTCTATGTATGTATGTGTGTATGTGTGTGAGTATGAATGGATTGCACCTTGCTTAGTTAATTTCATGCTCTATCACATTTGAATCCTGGGTCTCCAATCTGATTCTTTAAGTTATATTTTTTCTATAAAATGAGGTAGTTAGATTAAATTATCTCCAAGGTCTTTTCATAAGCTAATTCCAATAATCCTGATTTCTCCTTTCTTTCAAAGGAAAGTTCATGTCCTTCAAAGTTCATGTGCCATTCACTGCTTATAGGAAGTTTTTATTCATATTTATTGCTAAATTATCATCTATGTATTTATATGTTTTCATGTCTATAGTCTATTTACCCTTCACACATTTGCATGCTAGTACTTTGGGAACTGGAACTATTTCTCAATTTGTTTCTGTATATTCAGAATCAGGCATAGAAACTTGAATAAGATACATATTACTAAATAAATGCTTGTTAAATTGAGTTAGTTTTAAGAAGTAGCTCATGCTAAAGTGCTCTGGAGGGTTTCATTCTACTGAAATAATAATTTAGGATCATTCAAATAGCCAACAATATAAAACGTGGCCAATTATTGCAAATATTGGAATGTATTTTTTCTAGCTTTCCAGAAATATGTAGCCCTTTCAAATGTTTGTATATTTGGGATTCCATTGATGCATTGAACTTCTGGTGGAAAAAAAAGGGACTTTGAAATACAGATGAAAAGAAAGAGAAATATTTCCATGACCTAAGTGAGTCAATTTTCTTATTTTTTTCTTTAAGTAAACAAAAGGTTGCTTTGGAAAATGGATTATATATATAATCTAAAGATCAGAACAAGGAATAGTTGATAAAATATTTTTGCTGAGTTTCTGTTGATTTATTTATGGTTGACTTTTTGTGACTCCCCCCATTTGAGGTTTTCTTGTCAAAGATACTGGAGTGTTTTGCCATTTCTTCTCCAACTCACTACAGATGAGGGAAGTGAGGCAAGTGATTAGGTGGTCACATAGTAATTATTTGAGTTTAGATTTGAATTCATGTCCAGGCAGCTTCATTGTGCTGAAGTTACAGGGAGGCAAAATTTTGTTCAAGTTATAAGGAAGAATTTCATAAGAATTTGAACTGTATAAAAATGTAATGCACTGTTCTGTGTGGAAACATTGCCTGTCACTGGAGGTTTCTGAGTAGAAACTAGAAAAGGATATTGTCAAGGATATTGTAGAAAGCTTCATATTTCAAGGAGACTGAGAATAGATCATCTCTAAGACCCTTTCCAACTTTAGGATACCATGATTATCCACAAAAACATATGGATCCTAGTAATGATTGTGAAAACATTTGCTTTACATAATGTAGATACATTTATTTGTCCTGAGACACAGAGGTCAGCACTTTGCTGATTCCATGTGAAGATTTACAACCTGAATAAGGAAGAAAAAGTTTGAATATCTTTTGAATCTCTTGCCAAAATTAATAGTACTATGTAGCAAGTCATAAATGTACTTGCTGTCTGGATGCTTTACTTCTCTATTTGACCTTGTTCATTCAGAGATGCACTTGTTACAGAATGTCAGTCACTAATGAGGCCTAAAGTAATTGAGGCTGATTGAACTGGCAAGATGCTGCCTAATTAGAATGATAAATGGAATTGGCTGATCAACTATAGAAGGGTGAATGGCGTGGAGGACTTTAAACAAGGTCATTCTGTCAAGGAGAAAGAGGTGTTTTGTTTTGCCAATATTGGCTGTTCCTCATTTCATGTGATTTGAACATGGCAGGATACTGCATTCTACTAGGTGAGTTGCTTCTTGGTGTTGTTGACACAGGAAAAGAAAGGAACGCTGGGTTGTATATCTTATTCTTTTTTGGAAATACTGGACTTGGGATTAGACATTATTATGCTACCCTTTGGTTTTGCTTTTATTAGACATTTCAGAGTTATAGAGGGGGGCAAATAATGCAACTTTAGCTGCTTGAATTGTACTGGTTCATTTTATGATGCAATATTTGAATCTGTACAATTTTCAACTGACCTTGTCATTTCATGTAATTATCTAGAGAGAAGAAACTATTATACTTTATTATCAAGAAGGTTAGAGATTAACATGTAGGTTACAATAAAGAATGGTGCAAATGCCATGACTCCTCATTATGAACCCATAAAGATGTATGCACTAATATGTAAGTGACAAAATTATTTTTTCATTCACCTTGTAGGGATACCCTATATGGGAATTGTCAGGGAATGAGATGTGCTAGTGGTTAATTTTCTAGATAATTGAACTTTACCTCATCAAGTGGCAATTTTTTTCTTTCATTTTACCAATTTTTAATTAAAATACTTCTGAACATATTAACAAATTCCTTGCCTTATTAAATTGAGCATATTGACCACACCAAACTTTTCACAATGTTTTAGGGTTGCCATTATGATCAGAAATGATTTTACAGCAAGGTCCTCTGGGGTTACTAAAGCATGTTGAGATATATCACCTCACACACATTGACCTCAGGCTGCTGTGCTTCTCCATTTGTGATTGATTGATATGATTCCTTCTCCATTGTAATCACTAGCCAGTAGATCTTCTCTGAGAAATTCCTAGCTGGGAGGCAGCTAGATGACAAGGTGTCTTAAAGGCCTGAGCCTGGAAACAAGAAAATCTATGTTCAAATCTAGACTCAGACTCTTACTATTGTGTGACCTTGGACATGTCACTTAAGCTTTGTTTGCTTCTGTTTCTTTATTGGTAAAAAAATGGAGATAATAATAGCATCTAACTTCCAGGGTTACTGTGAATATAAAATGAGATATTCATAAATCACTTGATATAGTTCCTGACTCATAATAAGTATTTAATAAAACTCAGTCATTTTGTCTTTTTTATTATTACTAAATTTCATTTTTAATTTGTTCAGTTTAATTTAAGGAAGCACTTAAACATTCCAGGGTAAAACCAAAGAGCTGCTCTTATTATATACATATATATGTATATATGCACATATGTATATACCATTATATACATTTGTATATATATATATCACATTATATATATCACATTATATATATATATCACATTATATATATATATATATATATATATGTATATATATACATATGTTTAGACGCAACTCTTCCTGCAGATCACATATTAAAGTGAATAATTCTAAGACAAAATAACAACTGGGCATGTATAATTTCCTATCTCATCATTGTCTTTGTCTCTTAGGATATCATCATCATCATCATCATCATGAAATCATGATTATGATCAGGATCAGGATGAAGATCATCATCATCATCACTAGCATCTATATGCATTTTCTAAGGTTTGCTTTATAAAGCAGATCATATTTTATTCAGAGAGGTAATTGGTGATATATTTGTTTAATTTTTTTCTAAGTCTGAAAAAAATTTGCAGGTACAATATCATTTTTAAGTTTATTATACATTATTATGATTTTCATTTTTTCCATCATTGTAAAGACTAAATGATCAATAAAGAAGTAATAAAGAATCATGATATAGCAATTTCCAAGGTTAAAATACTTAGTTTGAATATTTAAAAATAGGTTCTTGAGAATGAGTTTGAGGTGACTCCAGAACACTCTCAAAGGTAGTTGCTATTGTCTCTATTTTACACAATGAGAAACTGAGGTAGACAGAGGCTATTAAGTGTCTAAAGTCATATTTGAACTCTCATCTTCCTAATCCAAGGCCCAGCACTCTACCTAGTAATTTCTTGCCCAGTAGTTACTGGAGAAGTTAGCTGTACACTTTTCTCCACTAAATTTCCTTTTCTGCTGTGAGGATTAGATGCTAGGAGAGTTGTAAAACCCAGAATGTTCTAAGATAATTGGTTACTATATACTAGTTATAGGATAATCAAATCTTTGCAGATTTATGACATTTTAAAACTATTGTGATGTTGGCAGGCTAGGACACAATGAAACATATATAAAAAGAAACATTTTTTGCTCCAAGGCTTCTACTTCTCCCTCTCCTCACTAACCAATTGAAAAGACAAAGAAATTTACAACTCATTTTAAATTTAAAGTCATGCAAAACCAATTTTTGCCATGTTCCCCAAAGATAAAAAAAATGCTCCAATTTGCACTCTAGGAGTCCACCAGTTAATTCTCTATCTTGAAATGGAAAAAAAAAATTTCATCATGAGTCTGGAAATTGTGGTAGGCATTGTGTTCTTCAGAATTACTAAATCTTTTTGATTATTACAAAATCTTTTCATTTTTACAATGTTTTTGTTACTGTATGAACTATTCTTAGTTCTGTTTACTTTATTTTGTATCAATTCATAAGTCTTCATAGATTTTTTTCCCTAAAGGTATCTAACTCATCATTTCTTATAGCACAATAGCATTCCATTACATCCAGTCATTTCAATTGACAGGCATAACCTGTTTCCAGGTCTTTGCTTCTCTCCTGAAAAAGGTTCTAAAATATTTTTGTACATATTGGTTATTTTCATTTTTATTTGATCGCTTTGTGGTAAAAGATCTAATAGAAATATTTCTGGGTCAAAGGCACAATGTAATATCTCCTTGGGCATAATTCAAGTTGATTTCCAGCATGGTTGGACTCAGCTTCACTAACAGTGCATTAGTGTATCTAATTTCCCATATACTATCCAGTATTTGCCATTTTTCTTTTCTGTTATCTTAATCAATATGATGGGTATAAAGGGTATAATAGAGCTGTTTTAATTTTTACTTTTTTAATTAGTAATGATTTAATGCATTTTTTCATATAACTATTATTAGTTTAGATTTATTTCTCCAAAAACTGCCTGTTCATATATCTTGACCATTCACCAGTTTGGGAATAGCTCTTATTCTTATAAATCTGGCATATTTACTCAGATAGTTGAGAGATGAAATTTTATTAGAAAAATTTGCTTCAAAGATTTTCAAGTTTCCAGCTTTTATTCTAATTTTAACTAAACTGGTTTCATTTGGATAAAAACTTTAAAAAATTTACATGAACAAAAATATTTATTTTTACCTCTTGCATATTCTTTATCTCTTCTTTGGTTAGGAAATCTTTCCCTTCCATAGAATATAAAGGCAGTTTCTTCCATGCTCCCATAATTTTCTTTTTATCTAAAAACATTTTTAATTTAAAAAAAATTACAAACATGCACAAGGATGGCTTTTCAAAATTCATCTTTTTGCAAGTTTTTTGAGTTTCACATTTTTCTACAACCTTCTTTATGTCCCCCCTCCCCATGGTAGTGAGCAATATGATATAAGTTGCATATGTGCAATTGTGTTTGACATATTTCGATCTTACTCATGTTGTGAAAGAAGAGTTAGATCAAAGAGGAAACTGAGAAAGTAGAAAACAATGTGAAATAAGTTTTAAAAAATGAACATAGAATGCTTTGTTCTGCCTTCAGACTAGTTTTTTTCCTGGTTGTGGATGGCATTTTCCATTACAGGTTTTTTAGGATTGTCCTTAATCATTAAGCTGCTGAGAGGAGCTGCATCCATCATAACTGATACCTCACAATGTTGTTGTTAATGTGTATGATATTCTTGTGATTCTGCTCACCTTGCTCAGCATTAGTTCATGCAAATCTTTACAGGCTTTTTAAATCCTTTTTTTTATTAAAGAATAATAATACTCCATTGTATTCATATGTCACAATTGGTTCAGCCAATGCCCAATTGAAGGGAATCTCCTTAACTTCCAATTCTTTGCCATAAATAAAGCTGCTATAAATATTTTTGTAGATGTGGGTCTTTTCTCCTTTTTTTTATGATCTCTTTGTGATAATGGATATTGATGGTTCAAAGGATATGCACAGTTTTATAGCCCATTTGGCATAGTTCCAAATTGCTCTCCAGAATGATTGGAGCAGCTCACAATTCTACCAACAATGCACCAGTGAACCAGTTTTCCATCATCCTCTCCAACATTTGTCATTTTACCTTTTTTGTCATCTTAGCCAATCTGATAGGTTTGAGGTGCTACCTCAGAATAGTTTGAATTTTCTTTTCTCTAATCAATAATGATTCAAACAATTTTATATGACTATAGATAGCTTTAAGTACTTCAGGTGCAAAAATGAATGTTAAAAAATAATCTTTTCATATAATTGGAAAAATAAATAAATAGTAATTTTAGAAAATTACACCAATACTCATTAGGGAAATGTTGCAATTTACTTTTTATGTTGTTTCTTTCTCCTTAGTTTAGGTATCATGGCAATGTATTTGTCACAGAATAAACCAATACTCATTAGGGAAATGTTGCAATTTACTTTTAATGTTGTCTCTTTCTCCTTAGTTTAGGTATCATGGCAATGTATTTGTCACAGAATAAATTTTGTAGGACTGCCTCCTTACTTGTTTTTTCCAAACAATTTATATATTATTAGAAAAAATATTTAAATATTTGGTAGAAGTAGAAGTTACTGGTAAATCAACCTGAGGATTTTTCTTAATAAGCTTGTTTATGACTTTAAATTTTTTTCTTAGATAATTTATCTGGGGTTTATATCCATATATATATATATATATATATATATATATATATATATATATATATATATAATTACTAAGATAAATTATTTACATGTATATATAAAGGCCAGAAAAATTACCTAAAAAAATGTGTTATTATAATTATTAATATATTTCATTTATATTTCCAATTTTATTGACTCATGGCTGAGTAAAATATCTCCTAATTATTGTTTTAATTTCATGTTCATTGCCTTTTAATCCATCCTTTTCATTTTTGATACCAGTACATTGGTTTCCTTCATTCTTTTTTTTTAAATCAAAGTAGCCAATTGTTTGTCTCTTTCATTTTTGAAGCATCTACTTGTTTTATTTGTTCATTCATTTATTTACTTTCAATTTAATTGATCTCTGATTTTCAGTATTTCTATTTTGATAATTGATATTTCTTCATTTGTCAGTTTTCCTAGTTTTACTGTTGTTGCTTTTGCATGTTTGTTAATCCATGTTTTCTCCCTTTAATTGATATAAGAGCTTGAAGATAAAGTTATCCCCTGATTCCCGCTTTCACTGCATCCCCCAAATTTTGATATATTATCTTAAATTATCATTATCTTTAATGAAATGATTCTTTTTTAATAATTTGATTTTTGACCTCAGTCTTTTGGATTAGGTTATTTACTTTATAATTAAATAATCATTTCTGTCATTAAGGTCTTTTTTATTGAATATAATGTTATTGTATTATTGACAGAAAAATACACTTAATATTTCTGTTTTTCTGCATTTGCTTGTGATATTTTTACGCTTTGATGCATGGTTAATTTTTGTGAGGATGCCTTGCAGAGTTGAGAAATGGATGAACTGTTAAAAAATTTCCATTAAATATTTATCTAAAATCTATCATATTTAACTTTTCTAAAATTTTATTTATCTCCTTAAATTCATTCTTTAATTTGTAGTTAGAATTAGCTAAGGATTAGGATGATAAATTGATATTTCCCACTTCTGATTTCAGCTATTTCTTCTTGTAACATTAATTTTTCCTTCAAGAATTTCGATCTTGTGCTACTTGAAATATATATATATATGTATATATATGTATATATATATACATATATATATATATAAAATGACATATGTAGCATTGATATTAATTCATTATTTATTCTACCTTTTAACAAAATGGAGGTTTCTTGTCTCTTCTAATTGGGATTTGTTTTTTTGCTTTTCCTTTTCCTGGGAGCATGATTACCACCTCTGACTTTTTTTACATCAACTGAACCAAAATAGATTTTGCTTGAGGTCATTATTTTAACTCTATACATCTTTTTGTTTAAATTTGTTTCTTGCCAAGAGTGTATTATTGGACTAATACATTCTACTATCTGCCCTCTTTTCATTATTGAATGCATCAATTCACCTTCACAATTATATGTCTTATATTTGCATATCAACTTTTCTATTCCTCCCGGGGCTTTTAATCAAAAATGCTTGAAAGTTCCCTACTTTGTTAAATGTCTATTGTTTCCCTATGTGACTATGCTTGGTTTTATGTATACCTTATGCTTTATGTAATTTTAGCTCCTTTGTTTTCCAGAATATCATTCCAAGCTTTATATTGATGGTTGCTAAATTTTGTGTGATCCTTATTGTGGGTTCCATGGTATTTGAATTATTGCTTGAATACTGATTTAATTATTTTCTCCTTTATCTGGGAATTCTGAATTTGGACTATAATATTTTTGTGTGTTTTCATTTTGGGATTTCTCTTAGGAGGCAACTGGTAGATTCTTTTAATTTTTACCTTTGCCTTTGATTCGAAGATATTTGGCCAGTTTTTCTTAATAATTTGTTGAGTATGATGTCTAGTCTCTTTTTTTTATTCATGGCTTTCAAGTAACTCAGTGCTTCTTAAATGAACTCTCTTTGACCTATTTTCTAGGCCAGTTGTTTTCTTTTTTAATGAACATTTTTATATTTTCTTCTACTTTTTTCATTCTTTTGATTCATTTTTAATGTTTTTTGATGTCTTGAAGATTAGCTTCCATTTGACCAATTCTAAATTTTAAGGAATTATTTTCTTCAGTACTTTTATTTTGCTTCTTTTACTACTAAGATGCTAATATCTTTTCATAATTTCCTCCCAATATTTTCCTCTACCAGTTTTATTTGAAGTCTACAATCACTTTTTTTTAGTTTTTTTTGCAAAGCAATGGGGTTAAGTGACTTGTCCAAGACCACACAGCTAGGTAATTATTAAGTTTCTCAGGTCAAATTTGACCTCAGGTGCTCCTGACTCCAGGGCCTGTGCTGTATCCACTGAACCACCTAGCCGCGCTACAATCACTTTTTTGCTATTTATAATTTTTTTCCTAGCAATTTTTGTTGGACTTGTGTCTAATTTGCATATTTTCTTTGCTTATCGATATATTTTAAGTCATTTTCTTCTTTTTTTATTCATGTTTTCAGTTTCCTAGTCACCATAGTAACATTTTTATGGATATTTTTTGGGGGGGGACTGATTTTTCTTCCCTATTTCTCAAGTTTGTACTTTATGTTAATTTTGGGCTCTTCTAATCTTGGGGGGAATGGTACCTTTCCTGAGGTTTTATCTTTTATTTCCTGTAGCTTTCACAGCTTATTATCGATTCTATTTTTTATTCCATTTAAAAATTTTGTTTTATTTTTTTCCTCCTGGTTAATGTAAGAACAAGTTTCACTTCTAAAACCTTGAGTTCCAAATTCTTTCCCTTCCTCTTACCCCACTGCCCATCCTTGAGAAAACAAATTATTTGATAAAGGTCAAGAATGTGCAGTCATAAAAAAAAATTACCATATCATCATGTTGTTAAAGTAAACATAGTCTCCCCCTCCTAAACAAGAGAAACCTCAAGAAAAACAAAGTAAGAAAAACGCATGCTTCAATCTGTAATCAGTCATCAACTCTATCTTTGGGATGGATGGTATTGTTTATCAAATATCCTTCAGAATTCTCTTGGGTTATAGCATTGCTGAGAAGAGGTAGATCATTCATAGCTGATCAATCTCTAATATTGCTGTTAATTTGTTTACAGTACTTTTCCCATTACATTTGCTCATGTAAGTTTTTTACTAAGTGCATCCTCTTCATTCTTTTCTATAATAGAACTGCATTTCATCTCAATCACATACCACATTAGTTCAGTCATTCCTCAAACAATTGGCTTACCCTCATTATCCAGCTCCCTGCTATCAGAAAAAAAAAACCCACTATAGGTTCTTTTATTCCTACATTTCATCTCTTCTGCAATAGCCTTGACACCACTAGGCCAAAAGGAAGGCATGGCATAGAATTGTTGAATTTTTTCACAATTCCTATCACAGTGCAATGTCTTGATTTCCCTATATCCCTTTCAATATCTGTCATTTTCTCATTCTGTCCTATTAATCAATCCAACAGGTATAAGGTACTACCTCAGAATAATTCCAACCCACATTTCTCATGTCAATAATGATTTAGAATATTTTTTAAAAAATGATTAGATTTCATTGCTAACCTCATCTGAAAACTGTTGATATCTCTTGCTCATTCATCAATTGGTAAATGATTCTTACCTTTTAAAAATATGACACAATTCTCTGTTTGAGAAATGAGGTCTTTATCATAGAAACTTGCCTCAATATCTTTTCCCCACAATTGCTATTGCTGTCTGTATTTCCCTCCATCCTATTCCCCCACCCACATTTATTTTATTATCTCTTCTATCACTCTGTCCTTCCTCAAAAGGATTTGCATCTGACTACCCTCTCCCATAATCTACTCTTCCTCCTATCACCTACCTCCACCTCCAACCCCTTTCCCCATCCCTTTCCTCTCCTACCTTCCTCTAGGGTGTGTAATTTTGAGTGTGTAATTTTCTCTTTGAGCCAATTCCTATAAGAGTAAGGTTCACTCCTTCCCACTCTTCCAATTCACTGCCAAAGATTTTTCTTGCCTCTTTTATTGAAAAAATATCCCATTCTACCTCTCCTTTTCCTTGCCTGTTAACTCCAATTTTTAAATATAATATACCTTCAAATTCAACTCCCACCTGTTCCTTGACTAAATATACTCTTTTTTTAAACTTTCCTAATTAAGGAGAAAGTGCATTTGAGTTATCAACATCATCTTAGCTTTGCTGAAAAATTCAGTTTTGGTTGTAATCCAAACTCTTTTGCCTTTTGGAAGTATTCCAAATCCTATGATCCCTTAATGTTGAAGTTTCTAATTTTTGTGTTATACTGATTATGGTTCTATGGTATTTGAACTGCTTATTCTGTCTGCTTGCAATATTTTCTCCTTGATGTGGGAGTTCTGAAATTTGACCACAATATTCCTGTCAGTTTTCCTTTGAAATCTCTTTTAGGAGTTGATCAATGAATTCTTTCAATTTCTATTTTACCCTCTACTTCTAGAATATCAGGGGCATTATCCTTAATAATTTCTTGAAAAATGACATCTAGGCTATGTGTTTTGGCCATGTCTTTCAGATAACAATTTTTAAATTATCTCTCCTTAATTTGTTTTTCCAATGAGATATTTCACATTTCTTCTAGTTTTTCATTTTTTTGGTCTTGTTTTATTGTTTCTTGATATTTTTTACAAAGTCATCAGCTTAATTTCTTTCTGTAATTTATGGAATTATTTTCTTCAGTGAGTTTTTGTAGTTTCTTTTCTATTTGTCCAATTCTAATTTTTAAAGACACTTTTCTCCTCATTAGTCTTTTGGATCACTTTTTCCACTTGACAGTCAAGTTTTTAATATGCTATTTTTCTTCAGTATTTTTTGTATCTCATTCAACTAGGTTGCTGACTTGACTTTCATGATTTTCCTTCATCACTCTCATTTTTCTCTTCCCAACTTTTCCTCTGTCACCCTTACTTGCTTTTTTAAAAATCTTTTTGAGCTCTTCCATTATCTGAGATCAATTCATATTTTTCATAGAGGCTTTGAATGCAGAAGTTTTGACTTTGTTATATTTTGAGTTTGTTTTTGATCCTCCATAAAACCAAAGTAATTGCTTATAGTCAGAGTTTTTTCTTTTGTTGTTTGCTCATTTCCCCAACTTATGATTTGATTTTAATTCTTTGTTACCATGGGCCATTCCATAGTGGAACATGCACTATCCAAAGCTTTTGAGGGGTGTTTCTCTCAAACTTTTTTCAGAGATAACCCCCAGGGACCTGCAAGTTTTCAATTTCCCCAAGGTCTTATGAGAGTTTATGACTGTTCTCCAGACCTGTGGATGACCACATGCACTCCTTTCTGTCCTGGAACTGTGTGGAGAGTCCCTGTTCCACCAAGGCAGTAATCTCTCTTGTCCTTCTATTGCTTTTCCTGAGCCTGAAACCCCAGATTTTGACTTGAGTCTGAGTATAGACAAAACAATTAAGTCCTCCCTCAGGAATATTAGAGACCTCCTGCAATCTCCCTCAACTCCTACCATTACTGTTTATGGACTGAGAGCTCCTGAAATGATTCTCAAAGTCTGCTACCAGTCCACTGGGGTCCAGTTTGTGTTTCTGTGGTCTCCATTAGACTGTGCTCCCCTCTCACCCCTGTGCAACAGAGTTTTCCAGTTGATTTAGGCAATCCTTGGGCTAAGAGGTCTGGAAACTGCCATCACTATTGCTGCCACTGACCCAGGGGCCCTGCTACCTATTCCTAGATGGCTAGGGCAGGTTCACTCTGGAAAATGTTTCACTCAGTCTTTTGTGGATTCTGTCACTCTAGAATTTGGTCGGTCATTATTTATAGGTATTTGGAATGTTTTGGGCAGAACTCTTGGAAGTCCCTGCCTTTACTCCACCATCTTGGCTCTGCTCCATTACATTTTTGTGGCTTCAAAAGTCATATATAATCCAGGAAAAATTCTGTTCACTACCCTTGTGGTCTTTCCTCTGCAAATTCCTTTACCTAGTTCAGGTTTGTTGGCTCATGTGTGGTTGAGTTTCTGTAGATTGTTACTGGACTGATTCATTAGCAATCCTGTGGTCCCTGCTCACTTGAATGACTGCAACCTGAAATAAGGTAATGAGCATCAGAATTGCTGATTCTGTTGATAAGACTCCTGGGCCAACCCACACAACCTTTTCTCAAAATCTCTCTAATTTCTTTTTCCCCCTCTAATTTCTTAAGATACTCTGGGATCTATCTATCTATCAATCTATCTATCCATCTATCTATCTATCTATCTATATACATACGTTTTTTCCTTAGCTTGATTTTATTAGAATTCTATTTGGTGTATTTTCTAGGTCATTGTGAAGTAGGAGGAAACAGAACTAAGGAAAATTTTCTACTTTGAAGTCTCTCATTTTAGCTCTATCTCTCTTCACTTTTCAAAAAAGAGAAACTTGTTATCAGAATCTTTGACATTTAATCTCCTATTTTCTTTTAAGAATTCAAAAACATTTCAGCTATAGCTAATTCAAGCATGCTAGAAGTATTTTTTTTTGCTAGATATTTGAATTCTAAAGTTGTAATTCAAACATATGAAAGCCTTATAATGTGTCAGACAATTTGCTAAATCCTAGGGAAAGAACTTGACTTCAAGGAGCTTATTTTGGGGAAGAGAGCACATAGAAAAAGGAAGTTGAAAATGGGGAATAAAAGAATGGAGAAATGGAATATGTATCCACATGGTGATGGTAGAAAAAGAACTTCAGGGAGTTATAAGTGGAGTCTTAGAAGAACACTATAGGGAACATTGCAGACCAGGACAATTTCCTTAAAATGGATATTCAAGGAACAATTGACCAATCCTGTGAATTAAACCTTTACCATTCTCTTTACCTTTTTCTGGATGTTCTATAGTTTATTAATAGCCTTTTAAAACTGTAGAATCCTAAACTGGACATAATCTGCCATATTCTGATCAAGGTCAGTGGAAAAATAATTCTCTTATTCCTAGAAACTCTATCTTTCTTGAAGAACTTATGCCCTATAGGGAAACATGATATGGGATAGCAAACATAAAATACAACTGTATCAGGAAAAGGGTTGAAGCCTCTAAGCGATCAATGTAGCTAATTTTTTTGTTTAAGTTGAAGTTTTTTCTCTTCTCAAAGTTTTTTTATCTCATTATGGTCAGTTAGTTCATTTATTTAGAATGTGGAATAAATGAGTTCAAAGTTATGTATTTACTCTCCACATGGCACATTTTAATCAACTCTGTTCCTTAGTTCCAGAGCAACATATGTCTCTGTTTGCTGTTGAGAAAGTATTTGAAGCAACTTTGGACAAATCTCATATTCTGTTGGCCTTATTGCCTTATTGAAAGGATTAGATCAAATGATCTCTAAGACTTCTAACTCTAACATTTAATGATTTTTAAATTTTAGTTATTTTTGTAAATTGTACTTTATATTTTCAATTACATATAAAGAAAGTTTTAACATTAATTTTATAAGATTTTGAGCTCCAAGGTTTTCTCCCTCCCTTCATCTCTTCCCGCCTCTCCAAGACAGCAAGCAATTTTATATAGGTTATACATGTACAATCATATTAAACTTATTTCCACATTAGTCATGAGTGAACCCATTTAAGTTGCCAAGATCACACACTTTATAAATATGAGGTATGTAGCTTGACTAATTGCATGGAAGAAGAGGAATATGAATAGATGGATATATAATGTGAGACCCAATGGAAATTTGTTATATTTTTTTTATTTCAAGGAACTCCTACTTACTGGGATTTGAATAGTAAGCTAGATGGAGCACCTAGTGACATTTTATAGTATGACCTTTATTTTATTTGAATACAAAAGACTTTGAAACAAATTTCATTTTAGTCATATTTTTGTGACCTAGGGCAAGCCCTTAAAACTTTTTGTATTCCTCATTTCTAATCTTTAAAATTAAGAATCTGGACTAGAAATTCTTTATTAAAAAGGTTTTTCCAAATGGGGTAAATGGTCAGAATGAAATGACATGGAAATTATTTTTCTAAGCTATGCAATTTTTCTCCTATAATTTAGCTTATGTTTCCATATGGCAAATGGGATTCTACATTGCTTCATATCTTATTATTGTTTATCCTTGATTTTTTAAAGAAGACCAGTCTATTAGGGAGGTGATGCCATGACATGCACATGAATTGTATTTGAGTCAGAGGGTACTCCAGTCACCTGTGCTAAGGCACCAGCTTCATGTTCTTCTCCAGAGCCATTTGAGTTCAATGGCCAGATATGAATCAGGACAACTGGAGATGACCTTAGATGTGAGTCAATCAGAGTTGTGACTTGCCCAAGGTCACATAACTAGTAAGTGTCAAGTATCTGAGGGGGGGATTTGAGCACTGGATTCTGGACTTTGAAGGCTTTACTCCAGGACCAATGATCTTTTTCACTGTGCCATCTAGCTGCCCTTAAAAGCTGCTTCACACCTTAATGTTCCCTAGGATAGTCAACACCTTTGACTCTGATAGACCATTAAAAATAGTCTTAGGCTGACGAAAACTATACAAAACACTATGTTGATTTTCACTGTACTGACAGCAGAGTCAGCTCCAGCTGTGTTGACTAGGTGAAGAAGCAGCAGTTGTTGACAACTGTCTTTCCTGATGTTCTTCTCTTTTTACAAAGAATGGAAACTCCAACATGAATTTCCCATTGTCATTGCTTGTAGAAGGGGACAGAGAAAGAGAAAACAGTAAGGGTTGCCAAAAACAAATCTGACTTCATTTTCTCTAGCACAAAGAAATTTCCCTCAAAGAGTTGTTTGGAAAGTGTACCTGTGAAACAGGGCAGGATTAGGAAAAGAACTAGTGTCAGTCCCTGCAGGGAAGTGCTTAAAGGAAACTCCATTGAAGTTTCAGTTCAAAAATTTTAAGGTTTAATGAATCTCTGTGGGTAGATTTATCTTATAATTGCAGATCATATATGGTGAACTGGACTAATTAGAAATTGACTTGTATATGCATTTAAGCTTAATTGAAAGTCAAGTTTTTCCCTTTTTTTCTTTGCTTCTCTATGTCATCTAAAAATGATTCAGTATTAACATCAGACAAAAAATTTAAAGTTGTAAGAAGACTCTAAACTGTGAGGTTATTTGTCTTCTTTAGTTGAATTTCATGTTCCTTTTTCTGATGAAATATCATTTTTTGAACAAAGAAAAAGTGATGTTTTCTTTAGTCTGTACTTTGTGAGCTTAGAAATATACAGTTATTATACTAAATTTTAATAAGATTCTCAAGAGACTTTTGTTTCAGGAGAGTGGCACACTAATGCAATGAACAAAAGGGAAGCCACATTTAATTCCCTCAACCATTCATCCCTTTATATGGTCTGAGTTGATAGCTCAGTTATTGCTAAAATATAAATAAAAGAAGAGCCTGTAGCAATTAAAAGGTACACTACCTTTAAATTCTTCAAATTAGCATAAATACAAATATTATTGTTAATAAGATGATGCCTTTATTGTCATTATTATTTAAATTTCACATTAATATTCAAACCCTGGATTTTTTAAACTTTTGTTTTTCAGTGGTTCTATTAGTTCTCATTATTGTTTCTTATACTCTTGTGGGGTCAATTAGTAATATAATTAAAATTCTTGGGTCTAACTAATTATGGTAGAAATTGGTGATGCTTTCAAGCACAATGCTGTAGTCATGTTCATTCATATAAAAACACAAAGAATTTCCATAATTGAAATTTTTCACAGTTTAGAAAGCAAAGTCCCCAAGGGTAGGGTTATAGTTTGATTTTAACATTTTGGTCTTTGTATAGCATAAGGGGTCTGCCCCTTCATCATAGTATTTGTTTGACTGGAGGATTACAAGGGGGATTTCCCAAAATGATCAAGCATTATCCCTCAATCTGTCACTTATGCCTTTACATTCCACCATTAGAGCTCACTTCTTTATTATAAAATCAGTGTTCTCCATTGAAATTCTTAGTGGCAAAGAAAGACTTGTCACTCTATTAATATTGCAGTATTGTTTCTAATTGTCACAACTAGCTGAAAGCATATTTTCATGAAGGAGAGAAGGGAGACTGGGATCCAAAGTGTTGTCAATCTAAGGGAGGTATTACAAAATCTATTCTTTTAGTAAGGATAGTACAACTACTCCAGGGATATGTTTGCTAACTGAATGAATGAATCAGACTACAAGAACATGAAAAGACTTCAAATATAATTACATTGTGCCAGAAGTTTCTTTTTTTTAAAAAAAAAAACTATTTTTAAATTTTATTAAGGTATATTATAAAAATAGAATCAACAAGACTGTAGAACTTTAAGATGCACGTGCAGTATTGAAGGATGAAAGAGAGAAGGGAAGATTTGTTTCTGCTTTCATAACTGAGTAAAATGATCCTTATTTGGAAAGGGCCAGAAAACCAATGGCTAGTAGGGACCTAAAATTTAAGTAAGAATAGATTAAGAGTATTTACTTGTCTTAATTCAAAGGAGACCGAAAAAAACCTGGCAGATTTAATTCCTAAATTAGTCAGTTACTTTTTGAAAAAAAAATATTAAAATGAGGACTGAAGAACTCAAGTACATTGATTTTATTTTAGAGACAAGAGAATGGACACTAAAATTTATAGACCAGTGATCTTGACTTCAAGTGTTGGCAAAATTTCACAGTAGAATAAACCACTAAAAGGACAGTTAGTGAATATCAGAAGAAATAATGATCACAAAGAGCCAGGCTATATTAAGAAAAAAGCATGTTAGACTAACCTCATTTTATTTTTTGACAGATTTAGTTGACTGATGTATCAGAAAAAATTTGTAGACATAATCTAGTTATATATTGTCAAAGTATATGACAAAAATGTCTGATATTATTCTTATAGGTAAGATGGAAAAATATAGGATAGACTATCCTGTAATTATAAGGATTCACAATGGGTTTAATAGCTAGACCCAAAGAATGCTCAATAATAATTCATCATCAACTTGGAAGGAAATCTCACAAATGTCAGAGCTAGGTAGGTTTTATGGGCTCTCTGTATTCCGTGCTGATGTGGAATTTCTGCCTATTGCATTTTAGAAAACTATTAATATGCTGGAGATTGTATAAAAGAACCTGACAAGATGGTAAAGGGAGTTGAATTCATTCCATTTCAGAAATGACTGAAGAAATAAGTTTAAAGAAGAAAAAAATGTAGCATGATACTTGTCTTCAATTATTTTAAGAGTTGTCATGTGATGGGAAAATTCTATATATATGGGATGAGAAGTATAAAATTCATAAGGAAGGAACTTGTCTCATTAAAAAGAAAGCATGGTCTTCCTTTGAAATATCCCTAAATTTATGGCATGGGAGAATTAAAAAAAAGGATAATATCAGTGAACAAAGCACTGAAATCAGAAGAAGGATGTATGTTTATGGGGAAAATAATATTATAACAATAATAATAATAATAATAATAATAATAATAAATATATTATCCAATCAACTAATCTACAAATATTTATTAAGCAACTACTATTTACCAAGCACAATGTTAAGTGCAGCTGATACAAAAAAGAATCAGAAGACATCCTCTACCCTAATGAATTTACTTAATGGGGAAGATAATAAACAATAACAATCACAATAGCAAAAAAAAACTACAAAGCAATTATTTATGGAATGAATAGCTTTATAAGAATAAGCTACCATCTATGTGAAGCAGTTTAGAGAAATACATAGAGAAATAGTCCCTTACCTCAAAAATATGCCTTTCCTTGACAATTCTCTAGGCAGCAGGCAGAAACCTTTTCATATGTAGAAGAAGTAACCTTTGCAACACCCTGGTGTTTCCAGAGATTCACATGCCACTTGCTGATGTGGCTCTTGTTTGTGCCAACTCAGCATATTAATAATTTATTGTAAGGGACAATGGTCCCACACTGGAGAAAACAGTTGGTAAATAAATGGAGTGCATCTGCTATCATTTCTCAAAGAGATGATTTCTAAAGCCTAGGTTTTACCTTCATGAATTCTGCTTGTATAGGTTTAAAAATGGTTGAAAACGTTTGTCTGAATGGAAATGAGAGATTTCATGAATAATAATTCTAGTCTATATATTAAGAGCAGATACATTCTCATGATCCTTATAATGAGGGAAAAAGGAAATCTTCATAAAATAGTGATGATAAAAAAGGAAGACAACTGGAAAATGAATTCTGTCCCTCAATCCAAACTAAAGTTTTATAATCATTGGTGTACTAAGAAATTTGACATTAAATCCAAAATGGAAAGTTATCCTGGAAATGGAATCTTACTCTATGGATGTATGCAAAATTAAGCATAAGGAGATAACTACATAAATAATAATATTAATATAACATATAAATGTTTATGTATCATTTTCATATATTTATATTTACTTATATTTAATAATAAACTAAAACAATAAAGTACTGTATGTGGAAGAACAGTCATTAGCAAAAGGATTGGGAAAACTTAAGAAAGCTGAGTGTGGGAAGGTATGATAGATTGCAATAAATGCCATTTCTTTAATGGTTTATTGCTAATGGGTGAGTAGGATGTTGGCAAGAGCTAATTTGTTACTGATGTTGGAATTGGTTGTTGATTAGATTTTAATGTGTACAATCCAAAAACTGGTATTAAATGAAGGGCCTAATGTGAGTGCTTAAAACTGAGGAATGTTTCCTTGAATAAGGCATTCAAATAACAAAGTCTGATTTTTCATGTTTGGGGTCAATGATAAATCAACATTTGAAAGTTCTCTATAGAAATCTTGAATCCATGAATTTTATGCATTTTTGATGTTCAGGTCTTGTCCTGATCTATATTATGACAGGGAAATGCAGTAGATAAGCTAATATTGTTATTATGTATATTGAAATAAAATGCTTTGGCAAATTTTAGGGAATATTTCAGCAAAGTGAAGTACTTATCTACTTATCTTTCTTTTTCACATGATTAACTGCACATGATTAACTTGAAGTCTGCAAAATTAAAAAGGCAATTAATTTTAGACATAGGGGCTTATATAAGGGAAAAGTTATCAGGAACCTGAATGTGCTTATAGCATTTTATGTCAGACAATACCACAAAAATCAAGCCAATAGGTTTTTGTCATATGGTGAAAAATCAAGAAATATTTTAAAATTTAAGATAGATTTGCAGAATTGTTTCACAATTTGCTTACGATCAAGTTGAAATATTTACAAAATTTGAAACAAGAATACATTCATAATCATTATAATTTTACTAGAAATTAGATCACAGTCCTGAGGAATACTATAAAGCTATTAAAGAGATGCTTGAGAAATAAAAAAGAAAATATTTTTATAGAAAATAATTCAAATTTATTCAGTAAAATAACTTTTGATTGCAAATATTTATAATTATTCATTCTAAGTAATTTACAACTTCAGAAAGTAAAGCTGTATGGTTTATATTCATTGTTAATTTAATTTTATTTTTTTCAAACTGGATTCATTATATAAAAAACTCCTAGAGAGGAAATGTATGTAATCAAAATAGAGTAGCAATGATTTCAAAACTTATAGTCTAAGAATTTACCAGGAACTGAGAGCTCGTGACTTGCCCATGATCAGATGACCAGCTATGAACCTGTGACTTTCTAAGTTGGAGGACTACTCTCCTTTGTGTAATGAAGTCTCTTTCTTCATCAGTATCATAGTAATTGGAGGAGAGAGAGGAAAAATTTTGACATAAATTTCCTTTTACTTTAACTTCTCTCTAACTTCTATCACTATGTGGTGATCAAAAGTACAATCTAAAAAAAACTTCAACCTTCTTCTTTCCATAACCTCAAATGGTTCTGTTAAATTGAATCTATCATAGTTAACCTAGAGGAAGATTCAGTAATATAGATATTCATATCTTCAAATCTCCTTCACCCTTTGCTATCATTTTAAAAAATGATTCTTTTTTGGAAAGATTTTATTAATTTTGAGTGTTGCAATTTTTCCCTTAATCTTATTCCCTCCTCCCAACCCCCACAGAAGGCAGTCTGTTAGTCTTTACATTGTTTCCATGGTATACATTGATCTAAGTTGAATGTGATGAGAGAGAAAAATTATATCCTTAAGGAAGAAAAATAAAGTATAAGAGATAGCAAAATTTAATAAGATAACAGTTTTTTTCCCCTTAGTTAAAGGTAATAGTCTTCTGTCTTTGTTTAAACTCCACAATTCTTTCTCTGGATACAGATGGTAATCTCCATATATTTAATCATTATGTTTTTATGCCCTAGTGCATGGTCAGTTTTTGTGTAAGTGTCATGTAATGCAGGAAAAAAAGTATATTCCTTGCTATCTTAATTCAATTTCTTCCATAGGTCTATCATATCTAGGTTTTCTAACAATCTGTTTACCTCCTTAATTTCTTTCTTGTTTATTTTATGATTAGATTTCTCTAAGTCTGAGAGTGGGAGGTTGAGGCCTCATACTAGTAGAGTTTTGCTGTCAATGTCTTCCTGTAGCTTTTTCAACTTCTCCTCCTATGAATTTGGATGCAATCTCATTGGGTGCATACACATTTCTTATTGAAATTACTTTATTGTCTATGTTATCTTTTAGGAGGATACAGTTTCCTTCCTTATCTCTTGTAATGCTATCTTTTCTTGCAGCTGCTTTGTGTGAGATAAGGATTGCAACCCATGCTTTTCTCCCTTTAGCTGAAGCAAAATCTATTTTGCTCCAAACTCTTCACTTTACTATCTATATATCTATCTCCCTCTGCTACAAATATGTTTCTTGTAAGCAACATATTGTAACATTCTGGTTTTTAATTCAGTCTTCGATTCACTTATGTTTTAAGGGAGACTTCCTCCCATTCACATTCAAAGCTTTAATTACTAACTCTTTATTGCACTCCATGTTATCTTCCCTCTGTTTGTATTTTCCCCCTTTTTTCACTTTATTCATATTCCCCAGTATTTTGTTTCTGAAAATCACCTCCTTCAGTGTGTTTGCCCACCTATATCAACACCCCCCCCTCCCCTTTTCTTTCCACTTTCCCCTTTCTACTTTTTCGTTCCTTTCCTTTTTCTCTCCCTCCTCGTCCCCCCTCCCCTTTCCCCTTTTAATACTTGAAAGGCAAGATAAGTTTCTTAACGTAATTGAGTGTGTCTGTAAATTAACTTTAAGGAAAATCTGATGCAAGGAAGATTCAGGTGCTTCTCACCTCCTTTCTTCTTCCCCTCTATGAGAATATGTCTTTTATACCTCTTAATGTATTGGGATTTACCCCATTCAATCTTCTCTATCCTCCCATCTCCTTACTGTCCCCATTTATAAGGAGATATTGTCTTTTAATCATTCTATCTGAGTTTCAGAAAAGTCATAAGTATCAATATTGTATTAGAAATGTTAGCATCAGCAATTAGAGAAGAAAAAGAAATTGAAGGAATTAGAATTGGGAAGGAAGAGACAAAACTCTCACTCTTTGAAGATGACGTGATGGTCTAACTAGAGAATCCCAAGAAATTATCTAAAAAAACTACTAGAAACAATTAGCAATTTTAGCAAAGTTGCAGGTTATAAAATAAACCCTCATAAATCCTCAACTTTTATATATATGTTTAGCAAGAAACAGCAGGAAGAGCTAGAAAGAGAAATCCTGTTCAAAGTAACCTCAGACAATATTAAATATTTGGGAGTCTATTTGCCAAGACAGACTCAGAATCTTTTTGAAAACAATTATAAAACACTTCTCACAAATTAAATTAGATTTAAATAACTGGGCAAATGTCAACTGCTCATGGATAGGTAGAGCTAATATAATAAAAATGACAATTCTACCAAAACTTAACTATCTGTTTAGTGCCCTACCAATCAAAATTCCAAAAAATTACTTTAATGAGTTAGGAAAAATTGTAAGTAAATTCATATGGAGAAATAAAAAGTCAAGAATTGCCAGGAGCTTAATAAAAACAAGTGCAAATGAAGGTAGCTTAGCCCTACCTGATCTAAAATTATATTATAAAGCATCAGTCATCAAAACTGTTTGATATTGGCCAAGAAATAGAGTGGTGGACCAGTGGAATAGACTAGGTGTAAAAGCAGGAGATGATTATAGAAATCTGCTGTTTGATAAACCCAAAGAGTCTGGCCATTGGGATAAAAACTCCCTCTTTGATAAAAATTGCTGGGAAAATTGGAAGTTAGCATGGAAGAAACTTAGATTAGACCAATGCCTCACACCCTTTACCAAGATAAGATCAAAATGGTTACAGGACTTAGACATAAAAAACAATACTATAAGCAAATTAGAAGAACAATGACTAGTTTACCTGTGAGACCTATGGAAAGGGGAGCAGTTTATGACTAAGGAAGAGTTGGCGAACATCACCAAAAACCCATTAGATGATTTTGATTACATTAAATTAAAAAGCTTCTGCACAGATAAAACCAATGTAATCAAGATCAAAAGAAATGTAGTAAATTGGGAAACAATCTTTACAACTAATTATTCTGACAAAGGACTCATTTCTAAAATATATGGAGAACTGAGTCATATTTTTAAAACAAAAATCCATTCCCCAATTGATAAATGGTCAAAGGATATGCAAAGGCAATTTGCAGATGAGGAGATCAAAGCAATCCATAGCTATATGAAAAAATGCATTATAATCATTAATTATTAGAGAAATGAAAATTAAAGCTTTTCTGAGGTACCACCTCATACCTCTCAGATTGGCCAGTATGACCAGGAAGGAAAATGATCATTATTGGAAGTGATGTGGGAAATATGGGACCCTATTACACTGTTGGTGGAGCTGTGAATTCATCCAACCCTTCTGGAGAGGTGTTTGGAACTATGCCCAAAGGGCAACAAAAATGTGCATACCCTTTGACCCAGCAATACCACTACTGGGTCTATACCCTGAAAGAGATGATGAAAAGGGGTTAAAAACATTACTTGTACAAAAATATTTATAGCAGCCCTGTTTGTGGTGGCAAAGAATTGGAAATCCAGTAAATGTCCTTCAATTGGGGAATGGCTTAGCAAACTGTGGTATATGTATGTCATGGAACACTATTGTTCTATTAGAAACCAGGAGGGATGGGATTTCAGGGAAGCCTGGAGGGATTTGCATGAACTGATGCTGAGTGAGATGAGCAGAACCAGAAAAACACTGTACAGCCTAACAGCAACATGGGAGTGATGTTCAACCTTGAAGGACTTGTTCATTCCATCAGTGCAACAATCGGGAACAATTTTGGGCTGTCTGCAAAGGAGAGTGCCATCTGTATCCAGATAAGGAGCTGTGGAGTTTGAACAAAGTTCAAGGACTATTAATTTAGAAAAAAACCAGATATCTTATTGTCTGATCTTGTTACCTCTGAGAATTCTCTTCACTTTAAGGATATTGTTTCTCTCTCATCACACCCAATTTGGATCAAGGTACAACATGGAAACAAAGTAAAGACTGACAGAGTGCTATCTGTGGGGGTGGGGTGGGGGGAGCGAAGCAAGACTGGGGGAAAATTGTAAAACTCAAATAATATCTTTAACAGAAATAAATTATAAAAAAAGTCATAAGTGGCCATCACTTCTGACTAAGTATATTCTCTCTAATAGTTACAATTCTCGAGGGTTATTGGAGTCTTCTTCTCAGGTGGGGATATAGCCATTTTTATCTGATTGGAAAACAGTCTCATGGATAAGTCATGAGTGTCCATCACTTCTAGCTAAGTATATTCTTTCTAGTAAAGTTTCTATTCTCATAAGTTATGAGAATCTCCCAATTGAGGTTATAGCCAGTTTCATTTTATTGAATTTTTTTACCCCCCCCTTTTAATCTTTTCATGTATCTCTTGAGGGTCCTGTTTGATGTCCAAATTTTCTATTTAGCTCTGGTATTTACATCAGGATTTGTTGGAAACCCTCATTTCTTTAAATGTCCATCTTTTCCCTTGGAAGAGAAGGCTTAGCTTTGCTGGGTAGTGGATTCTAGACTGCATTCTAAGCTCCCTTGCTCTTTGGAATATTTTATTCCAGGCCCTTTAATCCCTTAATATTGATGCACTCAGGTACTGTGTTATCCTTACCATTTCTCCTTGGCATCTAAATTGTTTCTTTCTGGTTGCTTGCAGGATTTTCTCTTCTATCTGATAGTTCTGGAATTTGGGCATAACATTCCTTGGTGTTTTCATTTTGGGATCTCTTTCCAGAGTGGATAGATGTATTCTTTCAATAATTGTTTTGCCCTCTGATTCCCTGATATCAGGGCAGTTTTTCATCATGAAATCCTGTAATATTAAGTTCAGACTTTTTTTTTCGCCTCAATGTTTTCAGAAAGACCAATAATTCTCAGGTTGTTCCTTCTTGATCAGTTCTCAAGGTCAGCAATTTTGTTGATGAGGTATTTTACATTTTCTTCTCCCCCCCCCCCCCAATGTTTTGGCTTTGTTTAGCAGCCTCTTGCTGTCTCATAAAGTCATTAGTTTCCACAAACTCCATTCTTTCTTTTTAGAGAATAATTCTCTTCATTTGCCTTTTGCAACTCCTTTTCCAATTGGTCAATTCTATTTTTGTAAGAATTTTCCTTTTGACCAATTAAGATTTTGAGAGAATTATTTTCTTTTTGCATTTGCCCAATCCACAATCTGAGAAAATTATTCTTACTTTGTATTTGTCCAATTGTATTTTCCAAGGATTTGTTCTCTTTTTTCAAGGTGTTAATTTTCTCTCCCTAATTTTCCAATTGATTTTTAAACTCCTTCCTGATATCTTCAAGGAAGTCTTTCTGTGCTTGAGTCCAAATGATATTCACCTTATAGTTCTAGGTCTCTCTGAGTTAGGTTCTTTTCCTTCTAGGACTTTTTCTATGGATCCTCCTTTTCACCGGCCTGTCTTCATTTTCCTAAGATGTTGTGTTGGGGAGGGGCTGGTTCATAGAGTTTTGGTGTTACTCACTGGATTTAGTGACTCCATGTGTACTGGCCCATAGGGAGTGCAGGGTGCTTTTTCTGGAGTGTCTGTGTCCTTAACTTGAGGCCCTCTCCCTTGGCCTGGAGGGGGGTGGTTAAAGATTTTATCTTTGAACAATGGTGGACTTTGCCCTAGGGCAAGGTAATTGTTCTCCCTATTCACATGCTGCTCACAGCTGGGCCAAGGACTGAGGTAGGCTGTAATTGTGTTCCTTCTGGGAAGAGGCCTCAGTTGAAATGAAGGCATGGACTCTGAGTTCCTCTGGACCAGAGGAGCCCAGGGATTTATGTCTGCAACTCTCCTACACTTGAACTTACCCTCCAGCCCTGCTGGCAAGCTCCACAACATCAATTCTACCAATGCCTCTGCTCCACATTTAGCCCCCACCCCTGTGGCAGATCAGGCCAGTTCTTCTCTCAGGCTCTTAGGATCTCACCCTGTTCTGCTCTCCTTTCAGAGTCTGCCCTCTGATCCTGGGCTCACTCATGATCCCAGAAGACAAACCTTGAGGTAGATGTGCTTCTCCTTTCTTCTCTTTCTAGGTTTAGTGGATCATATTTCTGTTAAGAGATTTGTTTCATATTATTTATGAGGGAAGATCAGGAGACTTTAACACAGTGCCTGTCTTTTTTCCCACCATTTGGGGTGGAAGTCCAAAAATAATTGATTCTTGATCACTCTAATGAGGCTTGAAATTTTGTTGTAGATGTAGTTCATTTCTTGCTTAAGTATTTGGCCTATGAGATTCTCTACAACCTTAAAATTGTATCATTCTGGAGTTGGCTGGATCATTCTATACTCCATGAAGTAATGATGGATACCTTTTTCTGGTAATATAAAAAAAAACATCATGGTGATTATTAATTACTGATTTGTAATTAGATGACTCTATGTGACATTAGGAAAGAAAGAATAAAGGAGAGTTAAGAGAATGAGCAATAGTCTTATGAATCTTTTTGTTGATTAATTTTGTTGAATTGTTTCCTCCATATCTTTTTATAATTTTGGTTATGAATTATGGCTTGCTTAACTGAAGATGGGGAAATACATATTTGGAAAGAAGTGATATTAACATTTAAAAATAATTATATAAGCTACAAAAATAATACGTGTGGTGCTATGATTTATGAAAGAATACTGAAGGTTTATTATTTAAATAGATAACAGCAAAAATATTATTTAAATAGATAAAAACAACAACAATATGCTATGAAAATGGGTGTTTTAGCCTAATTCATCCAGATCTTCTCATTTTGTACTAATGGGAATGAATTTATTCATCCTTTCTTTGGTATCAGGCCTATTCATTTCAATGTATAATTAGTCTGTTTTAAAATTTCCATTTTAATTTGTTGTAATCATTCAGCTTATTATTTTTCTTTTTCTGCTTATTTCACACTGAAATAGTTCATGCAAATCTTATGATACTTCTCTGACTTCTTATGCATTTCTTATTCAATAGCTATATTCTATTATATTCATGTTCCACAATTAACACAATAATGTTATCTACTCTAATGCCCTCATGATTTCTTGTATTTTTTCTTTTTAAAGTCATATGTGGCCAGATTTATCATATGACTGACTCATGTTAAACTTGTATTCTATTTTTTTCTTCTAGTCCTTTCTCCTTCCCTAATACTGATTTACAACTACATTTTTCTTACACTGTAGTTTCTTTTTTGAATCAAAGGTTAGAATGTTAAATTTCATCTGAAACACTTCTCTTTTGTCCCTTCATTAATCTTAAGAAAGCAAATTTCATTATGTATATATGTGTGTATGTGTGTGTGTGTGTGTGTGTGTGTGTGTGTGTGTGTGTGTGTGTAGTCATATAGACTAGTGTATTTTAGCCAATTCCCACTCCTACTGGGAAACAGGATCCCAGGTTCCTCCTCCAGGATTACCAGCACAATTCTGGATATTAGGGTACATTTTAGTGCTTTTGGATCATGGTCCCATTTTAGTGATTTGTATTAGGCAAAGAAGGAAGTACTCTTCTGTTTTCACGCAACATGTTCATTTAAGGCTAATGCATGCCCTAATCATTTTACAGTTAAATCACCAACTTCACAGTGGCAGCCAGAAAGATTTAGGGGAGATATCATAGCTTTTTTCAAATGTTCAAGGGTCAATATGGAGAAAAGGGAGTATATTTGTTCTATAATATTTCACTGATTGAAAGTTACAAGAATTTACAATTTAGATCAGCACAAGAATTTTCTAAGAATTGTGGAGTGAGTAGTTGGACTACAATCCAACTAATCTAAGCCATATTAATCACCTCTAAAACATCAACTCCCAAATGATTACCTATTATTTACTTGAAGATCTTCTCAAATAGGTATCTCTCAGCTTCTTTAAAATTTCCTAATACATTCTATTTTATATAGTTTTTAGTTGATAGGAACATTTTCTTTATGATTAGTTGTAATCTTCTTCTCTGAATTGTCTATCTATTCATAGTTTTGTCAATTAGACTAAGAAAAACAAAGTTAATGATTCTTTAAATGATAATCCTTTAAAGATCTGAAAATAGTCAAGTCTAAAAGTCAGGAAAGCATTAATTACATGCTTACTATGATCGGGATTAGCACTGGGGATGCATATAAAAGGGGATTTAAAAAAATCACTTCCAGTCAACATAGATTTTGAGGTAGAAATATAAAACATAAATGGAAATTTAAAAGTGAGGGAAGGAGAGAAGTTTGAAAAAGAGAAAAGAAGATGTGGTAGAGAAAGTTGAGAAATAACCAGGAGTGGAGCTCTTTGAAGACTTAAAGGAGTGAACATTGCTGGTCTTGGCCCTATCTCAGAATAGAGCTTCCAGGAGTAATCGACTAATAAGAAGAAGAGGCTACAATGGAGGAGGGATTTTATACATTGAGAAGGCTGCTTGACATTGGTGATGATGGTATCTTGAGAATTCTGGGCCATATTAAGACAGAAGTCTTGAGTCCCATAGAGGAATATCGGGACAGGTCCCAACTAAATGTCTTCTAAACCATAATATTCCCATTTATCTCAATCAGCAGCCATATGGGATCATTTTCAATCTTTTCAGAATCTGAGTCATTTTTTGTGCATACCCTTTGACCCAGCAATACCACTACTGGGTCTATACCCTGAAAGAGATGATGAAAAAGGGTTAAAAACATTACTTGTACAAAAATATTTATAGCAGCCCTGTTTGTGGTGGCAAAGAATTGGAAATCAAGTAAATGTCCTTCAATTGGGGAATGGCTTAGCAAACTGTGGTATATGTATGTCATGGAACACTATTGTTCTATTAGAAACCAGGAGGGATGGGATTTCAGGGAAGCCTGGAGGGATTTGCATGAACTGATGCTGAGTGAGATGAGCAGAACCAGAAAAACACTGTACAGCCTAACAGCAACATGGGAGTGATGTTCAACCTTGAAGGACTTGTTCATTCCATCAGTGTAACAATTGGGAACAATTTTGGGCTGTCTGCAAAGGAGAGTGCCATCTGTATCCAGATAAGGAGCTGTGGAGTTTGAACAAAGTGCAAAGACTATTCCCTTTAATTAAGAAAAAAAACCAGATAATTTTATTGTCTGATCTTGTTACCTCTTAGACTTTTCTTCTCTTCTTTAAGGATATGATTTCTCGGTCATCACACCCAATTTGGATCAAGGTACAACATAGAAACACAGTTAATACTGACAGAGTGCTTTCCGTGGGGGTGGGGTGGGGAAGGAAGCAAGATGGGGGGAAATTGTAAAACTCAAATAATATCTTTAATAAAAATAAATTAAAAAAGAAAATCTGAGTCATTTTTGCTTGAAATTGCCCCAATCTGTGAGTATTTCTTTTAGGATGTTTTGACTCAAAATGGACACAATATTTCAACTATTGTCTGAAGAAGACAATATTGAGGTAAAATGAAACTTCCTTGCTTTAAACACTAACCTTTAACTATTGTGAATTAAATATCCATTTCATTTGTTTGTTTATTGTTTCTTTGTTTTTGTTTTCATGTTGATATATTAATTTATATTCAACTTGTCATCTATATTTTTTTATATCAATTGTTGTTCAGCTAAGACACACTCCTCCCTCCTATTGTACTCAGGAAATTTTTCTTTATGTGTATTAATTTGTGTGAATATTTATATATGTATTTGAATCTTTTTTTTGTTTTTTTTATTTTTATTTTTTTTTTTGCAAGGCAAATGGGATTAAGTGGCTTGCCCAAGGCCACACAGGTAATTATTAAGTGTCTGAGTCCAGATTTGAACTCAGGTAATCCTGACTCCAGGGCCAGTGTTCTATCCAATGCACTACCTAGCCACCCCTGTATTTGAGTCTTTTTAAAATCAATTTCAGTATTTTTAATTTTTTTCTTGCCAGTTAAATTTTGTCAGCTTCTCTAATGAATATTTATCAATGGTTCATAGGATTGAGAGGGAAATTATTAAATATCATGATCTGAACTCCCTTTTGTTTTTGTCATAGCATTCTTGCATTGACATGAATGATGATAGGCTATTCTCAATCTTTTTAAAATTTTTATTTTTGTTTTCATTGAAGTTTTACTTGTCCAAATATATGTTATGAAAGTTTTTTAAAACTTTTATCTATATGCCTATATTTATTTTCAAATTACAAAATTTCTGTCTACCTTCCCTTCCCACCTCTCTCCCCTCAGTGGTGAGCAATCAGGTTAGCATTGTCATACATATTTTTGATAATCATGTTTATATATTAGTCACTTTTGATATGAGGAATTAGGATTAAGGGAAAGAGATATATAAGCAATAATTTTTATTAAGTATTCATCAGAAGCTGAAGGTTTTTCTTTCTTTCTTTTTTTTTGCAAGGCATTGGGGTTAAGTGGCTTGCCCAAGGCCACACAGTTAGGTAATTATTAAGTGTCTGAAGCCAGATTTGAACTCAGGTACTCCTGACTCCAGGGCCAGTGCTTGTCTGCTGCGCAACCTAGCTGCCCCTAAGGTTTTTCTTTTTGTTTTATTTATTTTTTGTTTTGTTTTTCTTCCTCTGGATGGAGATAACATTGCCTATAGCTGATCTTCTAAATCCTAATTTGAAATACAGTTGAATAATATACCAGTGAGGAAAAATTTGAACCTCTCTCCATCATTCTTGGTTCACAAAATAGTAAGTACTCAGCTAGTTGGGAAGGGTTTAAAACTTTGTCCAACTTCTCCCCAGCAATAAATCACAAATTAGTCTATGTTTTGTAAAAAGTTGATAATTTTTAAATAATTTCTGATTGATTTAATTAAATTGACAGGAGAAGATCTGAAACCTGAACACATGGAGTCTTTCTTTACCACTTATACAATGACAGGCTCAAAGTAGACTATGGACTATTTCATTTTTTTTGTATCCCCAACACCTATGGAACTTCTTGGCTTTTAATAGATTCTTGGATTTTAAACAATTTGTAGGTGAAACTAAACATATACATATTACTGTAGCCTGGTGATAAGTGAAAGATGTTTAAATGAATGTTTTGGCAGTACTTCAGAATCATTTGTTTTTTTTTTTATTGTTTTGATAAGGTCAAAGATACTATCACCATAGTTCATCCCCAGAAACATGAAAATAATTCTAGCAGTACATAGTTTTGGAATAGTATTGATTGGAATGGAATTTTACTGAAAAATTATTAGCCTTCCATATAAGAATTAGGAGGAGGATTTTCTTATTTAATAATAGTGATTGTTAACTCATGGAGAGCTCATTTTCTATCAACTTAATGGGTTCAAACTCCAACAATTATATAATCAAATGGTAAGAAAGAGGATGATGGTGAAAGAAGAAAATATGAGGGAGATTAAAATGGAAGGATAAAAGGGAGTGATGGGGGGAGGGAGAGAGAGAGAGAGAGAGAGAGAGAGAGAGAGAGAGAGAGAGAGAGAGAGAGAGAGAGAGAATATGATATGACAAGAAGGGAAATCAATGTTCTTCCAAATGAACAGCTGATTCTGGCAAGATTTCCTAGTGAAATATGACTATAGCTAAAATGCAATCCATGCAGAATTGATTTGTTGTGACTGACCTCATTGTATACCAATCTACTATAAACTGAATGGGAATTACTTTAAAGAGAGGGTGGGACCATCATAAAGCATACTGTCATTCTAAACAAATATAAGTCAGTTTGTGTGTATTTGTGTGCTTTATTTCAGTTTGACTCCCATGCTTTTTTACCTCTAAAGCCATACTAGGAGTATTATCTATTTGTTCAGTAATGATTCCACATCACATTTCTCTTCTCAGTACTTCATTGCTGCTTTGTAGGAAGTGATATAGTTATGTTTTCTAAAGGAGTTCCCAATTTTCTGGCAGTCTCATGCAATTTTCATCTTAACTCCTATGATGATAGGAATTCTATCAAAGTCATCATTATAAAATAAAGGGATATAGGTATGCCAAATCGTATTTATAGCTTGTTTCCAAAGTACATTATTCAGACGGGACTTAATAGAAGGAAAAGTATGCTCATTCATCTACTTTTTCTACACAGCTATACATCTAAATTTATTGATAAAACCCAGTGCTTTGCAAATTAAACAAAAAGGATAGAAGGGGGGAAAAGCTTACCTTTACCCCAAATAGTAGTGAGATAATCATTGTTCAAACTATATGTTTTTCTTTAAACAAATTGAAAGAAAAATCCTATGGAACATCTTAGATATAGACAAATTCTATAAATTATTCCTTAAATCTTTTTTCCTCTTAAATATTTGAAGTTCTTTGCTGTCATTGAAAACAGGAATGAGAAGAAAGTAAAGCCCTTAAAGCTTTAATAAACTGTGCTGAGCAACACAGTAGGCAGATATTTGTTGGAAGGTAGAGTATCATCTTCCATCAAGTGACATTGAGAGCTTTTAAATCTTTGGCTGCATTCATGCAAGAGAAATCCTTGATGCGTGTAATAATTGTCCAGCAGAGCCTTTCTCACATCTTTTATTCTTTTTCTCTCCATCTGTCTATTCCCTACATTCCAAATTCACCTAGAAAGCATCAAGAAGTAATAGAGAGCACTCAGCCAAGGTTTCACAGGGCCACATGATTAGAAGGGAGCAGCAAGGGAGAGATCTTCTCTGTTATTAAGCTCTAACTTCTCCTCCAATAGGCTTTTTCTCAAATAGCTTTTACACCTGTGTCCATTTGCAGGTCACTCTAATCAAAAGTGGTCATTCCTCATGTATAATTCATGTAATCAAAACTTTGTAACTGTGCAAAAATGTTCCCTACTATCCTATGTTCCCAAATAGGACTTCCAAAAATCGTCAGGAGTTATAGCCATGTGGTTTGTTCAGTGGTCATAAACTGAAGTACTAATGAAGCTTCCAAAATGGCCCTAGAGAGGGTCATTTAATCAGGCCCTGTTTTTAATTGAGACTGGCTGACAGGTGCCCCTAAACATTGAGAAACTTAATACCAATCCTTCCCCCAACCCAAATGATCATGCAACTTGCTGGGAAATGAGCATGCAGAGATTTCAATAATGGATTTTTCACCCCTGATGAACAAAAGTAATGCTTTAGGAAAAGGCAGGCATTGTTACTTAACAATGTTTCAAAACCTAGCATTAGATTTAATAATTATGCAATTAGATCTGAATTACTGAAATAAATGCCTCCAAAGCCTTGTGACTTGGAGAGTGTGTTATCTCAAATGTGCACATGCCTTAGAAAAGTATAATGAAATTAGCCAATGGCAACAAGGGAAAAATCCACCATCATTTTATTTTCATTGATGTATGAGTTGGTATCGGGCCAGTAAGCTTTGTCTACAGAGAGAAGGAAAAATAAAGTGGAGGGGAGTTGTTAGAGACATTTTTTCATGCTTCCAAATACAGTTTGCTCATAAAGCATGATTCCATTTCTCATTCATGAAAGTAAATTTTCCTCAGACTCTTGGCAACCACCCCTCCTTTTCTACTAAAATATTTCAATATACTCTTGTATAAGTTTTCAAATTTACCTTATTCTCTTTTTTTAAATATTTGTTCTGGGAATTAAGTAGATTAATTGCATCCGAGTTAGTAAGACATTGGCATGACTATAATACAACAGGCTGCTTGATATTCAAATGCCAACTTTCAAAATTAGGTAGAACCCAAGAGAATTTGCTGTCTGATGAATAGATTGCATTAAGATCAAAGTAAATGAGAAGAACATTTTGTACAAGGTGAAATTAATGATCTCTCAGAATGAGAAATGAAAGTTTCGTTAGTAATTAACTTAATCCAATGATCCTTATTTCATGAAAGAAGAAACTGAGGACAAGAGATGGGAAGTAAATTCCCCTCAAACACATGGAAAATATATTAACAAAACCTGACTTTGCTATCCATTCTAGTGCTCTCATTACTACATCATCTTGACTCTAGCCAATTCCTCCTCTCCTACTATCACCTGTGTTAATTGTTTTTCATCTCTCTTTCAAATCATACCTAATCAGAAATCTTTCACAGAATTGAGATCTGGCTCTTTGCTAGCTCTTGTCCTGTCTTCTGGGAGAAGCATAACAAATCTCATGTCTTTTCCTTTTGATAGATGTTAAAATACTTGAAGTCATTCTTCAGACTAATCATTCTAGTTCCTTCATATGATCCCCATATGGCAAATAAATACCATAATATATTCTTTATTTTCTGTATATGATACTTCCTCTCCAATGTTAGTCCTAAAAGGTTGCCCCTGGAACTCTGTACATAGTACCAGATGTGATCTGACAGTGGCAATGTGAAGTAGACCTATTTTACTTCTTTTGGACACTGAGAATGAAGTATCAAGGTTCACTTTAGGATGACTAGAAGAATTTGGAGAGAAAAAAGGTGAGATTTAGGAGTCACAAAACTGAGTTCTGTTTTGCAGTTTGTGTTAGAGATGTCTGTATGACAAATCGGTGGAGAAGTCGTCTAGTAAGTGGATAATTTGGAGCTTAAACTCAGGAGAGAGAGGTGAAGGAAATTTTTGAAGATTTTGGAGGTATCTTTTTATAGAAACAGTGTTTGAAATCCTGGGAATTCATGAGATCACTAGAGAGAAAAAGTGTAAATAGAGAATATGAAAGGTCCCAGACAGGGTTTGGGTTCTCCCCACCACACACAAAAAAAGATGGGACATGAATGATAACAAAAGACAAAAGAGAACTCAGTAGAAGTAGTCAGGTATGTAGAAGAAATAATTGAGAGAACAATGTTTTAAAAGTCTAGGGAGGAAAGCATAATTAGGAGGAAGGGTTAGTTAATATTGTTAAATGTACAGAATGTTCAAGAAGGATGAGAACTAATAAAAGTTCACTATATTTTATAACAAAGATTATTAATAACCTTAACTGAGATCAGTTTCAGTCAACTAGAAAGGGAAGCGGTTGAAAAGTGGAAATGTAATGTTTAACATCATTGTATAACCTATATTAGATTGCTTGCTCTCTTGAGGAAGGAGGAAGAAAGGGAAAGAGGGAGAAAATTTTTAAAAAAATGAATGTTAGAAACATATTTAAATGTAATGGAAAAATACTATTAACATAAAAATAAGAAAGAACAGATTTAGGTTAAAAAAGAAAAGTGGGTTTGCAAATGAGTATTGATGACTAGTTTATTAAGGGAAGACATCGTGAGAATCGTATCTTAAGGAAGAATTGAAATTTTTGTTTGAAATTGTTTTGTGTTAGGATTTTGGAAATCTGAAAAAGTTTGTAGACACTAAGGCAAACAATATAATGGTTAAGGAGAGTCAAAAGAAAAGAGGGAAGTATAAAATCAAGGGTAAAGCTAGAAGAAATCATAACCTTGTGGAGGTCTACTTTTCCATACAAAATTAGAACCAAAGAGAATTAAATTGGAAATGTTGTTGACAGGATTTGAGTTATAGATTTAGGAAAAGAGGAAGCTCATGATGGATGATTTGAAATTGATCAGTAAAAATGTGAGGTAATGAAAACAGAAGTGATGTTATGGTATGGATAGCTTCAGGAGAGAAAAGAAAATTTAGAACTTACTTTGTTGTGAATGTGATTGGTAATTACAGAAATGTTATTGCTATATGTCTGTGCAAGACTAGTTAAGATTAGCTATTATACATGTGTAGGGAGGTCTTGTCAATAAACTAGTGTAGCTTCCTCCACTATTATTGCAGAATATCAGCAGAAGCACAGAAAGCTAGGAATAATACTGTAGTTCAGGTTTGAATTGTGGGAAAGGGTGAGAAGCAATTTGAAAAGGAGTAAGAAATCTACAAAAAGATGAAAACAAAGTTAAACTTATTGATGACATCAAGATTCTTATGCTTGGTAAGTACATGCATAGCAGATGTGATATATATAGCAAAAGGAAGGAGAGCAGGTGAGACTGGAGTTTGCAGTGATGATAAAACTAGCTTTGGGTATAAGATAAGTGACAAAAAGGACAGTGATCATGGTCAGGTAGATGAATTTTAGAATTGTTATAAAGGTGTAATTATTGTTGAAAATAATGAGATATGATCATTCCTGTGACTGAGATAGACTAAAAATATGAGAATAGATTGGAGTCGTTAACTGGGAAACAAGTTTTGTGTTTCATGGAATATTTTTAAAATTTTTTTTTAAATTTATTTAAGGCAATGGGGTTAAGTGACTTGCCCAAGGTCACACAGTCAGGCATTTATTAAGCATTTTTTATTGTTTTTTTTTATGTTTTTGCAAGGCAATGGGGTTAAGTGGCTTGCCCAAGGCCACACAGCTAGGTAATTATCAAGTGTCTGAGACCAGATTTGAACCCGGGTACTCCTGACTCCAGGGCCGGTGCTTTATCCACTGTGCCACCTAGCCACCCCCAATAATTAAGCATTTGAGACCATATTTGAACTCATGTACTCCTGACTTCAGGGTCAGTGCTCTATCCACTGCACCACGTAACTGCCCCTGCTTCATGAAATATTAATGTGTGTATTTAATTTTTAGATTGAGGGTTGAGGTAAAAAGAAAGATTATGGGTCAAATATTGAAAAAAGAGGGCAAAGGACCAAGAAGTCAGTAGATGACTGAATCTGAGATTGGATTAAGTTCTATCTTGATGAAGGGTAATTTGAAGTAGGAGGGTTTGCTGAGTGAGAGTAGATAAGGGATAGTATGGTAGTGACAGTGAGGAGGAAAGAAGAAATCTTTTTCACATGTCTCCAGCCCAATCTAGTATATTTGTGCAAGAGAATTAGGGTAAAGGGGGAAAT
This sequence comes from Macrotis lagotis, assembly GCF_037893015.1. NCBI lineage: Eukaryota > Metazoa > Chordata > Mammalia > Peramelemorphia > Peramelidae > Macrotis > Macrotis lagotis. The sequence goes on along the minus strand of NC_133662.1, from coordinate 119,294,209 downwards.
GAGAGAAAGTGCATCTAGTGTTAGGGTGAGTGGAAAAAGAAGACATGGAGAATTTGGGGGGTTGCAAGAAGATGAAATTAACCTTATATAAGTAAGTAATCTATGATGAAAGTCAGTCTGTTGACTGTAGAATGGAAGTGCAGAAGGGCATAAATGTGAGATGGCTGAGAAGGATGGAATAATGGGGATACACAGAGTAGGCAAGAAAAGAAAAGAACTTAAAAATATAGCTTTGTATAAGCTAATATGGGGAAAAGAAAAGAACTTAAAAATATAGCTTTTCACCACAGATACCTAAATCATGGATTTTGAGAGAGACAGGAGGAGTATTTGCCAGTTCCAATTCAGTTGACTGTCACTAACCAAGGACACTGAGTGAATTTTAAAGGAAATGGGGAAATTATTTAACTCTCAGCTCTGTCCATGTTTCCCTTAAGAGAATGAAGTTGAGTCTTCATAGCTATGCAGATGGGGATGGTCATGTACAATTGTGTTTAGCATATTCCTATATTAGTAATGTTGTGAAAGGATAATTAGAACTAAGGTGAAAGGAAAAAAAAAGTACATGAGAAGGAAAGAAAAAACACAAAAGTTTTTAAAAAGCAAACATAATATTCTTTGCTCTGCACCCAGACCCTACAGTTTTTTTCCTCTGAATGTGGTTGGCATTGTCCATAGCACTTCTTTCAGGATTATTCTTGATCTCTGAACTTCTGAGGGGAGTCTTATCCATCATAGTTGATCATCTTACAATGTTGTTGTCTTATGGTTCTGCTCACTTCACTCAATATCAGTTCATGCAAGTTTTTCAGTGTTTTTCTAAAGTCTGACAGCTCCTTATTTCTTACAGATCAATAATACAGCAGAACATTCATATATCATAAATTGTTCAATCATTCCTCTTTTTACAGAATTTCTCTCAAGTTCCAATATTTTTTGTTATTACAATGAAAGTTGCTAAAAATATTTTTGGAAATGTGAGACTTTTCCCTTTTTGTGTGTGATTACTTTGTGATATTTTAGACTAAATATTGGTATTGCTGGATCAAAACATTTGAATAGTTTTATTGCTCTTTGGTATACTTCCAGATTGCTCTCAAGAATGATTGATTCAGTTCACAACTCCATGAACAATGCATTAATATTCCGATATTCCCACAACCTCTTCAATATTGATTATTTTCCTTTTTGTCACCTTAGTCAATCTGATAGGTGTAAGGTAGTACCTCATAGTTGTTTTAATTTGTATTTCTCTAAATAATGTTTTGGAACATTTTTCATATGACATAAATAGCTTTAATTTCTTTATCAGAAAGCTGTCTAGTCATAATCTTCTGACTATTTATCAATTGATGAATGATTTGTAGTCTTAAAATTTGATTCCATTCTTTATATATTTTAGAAATGAGTCCTTTGCCAGAATCACTCAGTGTGAAAATTGTTTCCATATTTTTGTAAAGGTATCTTGCTCATTATTTCTTTTTTTTTGTCAGGCAATGGGGTTAAGTGGCTTGCCCAAGGCCACAAGCTAGGCAATTATTAAATGTCTGAGACCAGATTTGAACCCAGGTACTCCTGAATCCAGGGCTAGTGCTTTATCCACTGTGCCACCTCGCCAACCTTGTTCATTATTTCTTAAAGTATATTTGTCTTACATCACAGTCACATACAACTTGTTTAGCCATTCCCCAATTTATAGATATTCCCTCAATTCCCAATTCTTTGACACCACCAAAAGAGATGATATAAATATTTTTGTACACATATATCCTTTTCATTTTTTAAAAATATCTTTTTGGGATAGAGATCTAGTAGTGGTATTACTTGGTCAAAGAGTATGAAAGGTTTTATAACCCTTTGAGGTTAGTTCCAAATTATTCTCCAGAGTGATTGAATCAGTATTCCATTCATCAATAATACATCAGTATGTTGATTTTTCCATACCCCCTCTAAGACTTGTCATTTTCCTTTTCTGTCACATTAGCCAATCTGACAGGTGTGAGTTAGTAGCTCAGTTTTTAAAATTTATATCTCTCTCATCAATAGTTGCTTTTTTTTCCACTTGAAAATAGGTAACTGATTACTTTGTCTGAAAACTGCAGACTGTTCCAAAATTCAAGATATTTTTTCGAACTGTTTTCATAGATACTTCTAGTGCTCCAAATTTTCATTTCTTCCAAGGTGGTAATATTTAAGGAAAGATCTTTGCTATTTTCTTGGCTTGTGTATGGTCCATGAGTGATAACAAACACTCTTTTCTGCTGTAGTACTATGAGGCAGATTCCTGCTCTTCTGAGGCCTCACTTTTTATTGTGCTAGTGTTTCTCTTCACCCTTTGACTGCCACCCATATCATTCATATACAAGTATGGGCAAAGCAACAGATTCCTCCTCAGTTCTCCAGAGACCACTGTAATTTTTTAATCCTAACCAGTTTTTTGACCCCTCTTAGCATCTGCGGGCTGAGCACTCTAGAGGTGAGTGCTGCTGTTACTGTTGCAGTGGATTCCCAGTTTGCTGAGTGGAGGGGGGGCCTGCTCTGACATGTCCTTTACTGGACTGTACCCAAGTGCTTCTGACACTTCTTTGCTGACTTAAGTTGCTTTGGACTATATTCTTACATATTCTACTGCTTTGGGATTTGTTTAAAGTATTATTTAAAGGTAGTTAAAGGGGTCTGGAGTGGGAGTGGGGGAGAGCTCAGGCATGTCCCTGCCTTTACTCTGCTTTCTTGGCTCCACTTCTCCTATTTACTTTCTTCAAAGAAAAACGTGAATTTGTCTATCTATTATCTATCTATCTATCTATCTATCTATCTATCTATCTATCTATCTACCTATCTTTCTGATTGTCTGTCTGTCTAATCTATCTATCTGTCTGTCTGTCTAATACAGGAAGGCTGGCAACTTTATGGGACTTGCCCAGTTTCACTTTATCATTTAAAAATACCATGATATCTATAGACATTTTTCTCCCCATTTGAACTCTGGGCTGTCTCTTTTTCATGACATGGGATAAATAGTATGTCATGGCTCTTTGCATTTTAACTTTTCTGACATTAAAGATCAAGGGTCAAAGAACAAAGTTATCTCTTTTATGATATCTCTCAAGGAATCCTGTTAAATTTTGATAAATGCATGGGTGACACCTTGTTTGAAGAACCTTTCTGATCAATGCAATGAATAACTTGGACTTAGAGACTTAACAGTGAAGTGTGCCTCCTGTCTCTCACCAGAGATATGGCAGACTATAAATGTGGAATAAAACATGTATTTAACATATCAATTAATTAATGAACATTTATAAAACAGATATCCTATGCCACAAGACAAAATGAGATAATTTCTGACTTCAGGAAGCTTACATTTGACTGGGTGAAGAATACATGGTGATTGTATGATGTATATTTCTTAGTTGTATTACAAAGATATTTCTATTGAAGGATGGGTGAATCATTGAGAAATGACAGTGAATGTAACAACAAAAAGAACTTTGATATAAAATTTAAAAATAAATAAAAGAAAAAAGGAAATAAAGTTTGTTGCCACATGTGGTGTTTTCATCGCTGCTGAAATTGGCAAGACTTCAGAAGAGAAAGGCCAATTTGGGAAGTGAAAGCTGGTTAAAAGTATGATGTCTAAGAAAAGAATTCTGAATTTTGGAAGATAATTTTAAATATAGGGATGATAATTCTTGACAGGAATGAAGAACTCCAGACAAAGATTACTAATATACAAGTAGTTGTCCCTCGATGTACACATATGGTAAGTATGTGTATATATGTATATATGTTTATATATGTATATATATATATATATATATATAGAGAGAGAGAGAGAGAGAGAGAGAGAAGAGAGAGAGAGAGAAGGCATTTGACATAGTTTAGCAGATCTGAATTCAAATCTAATCTCAATCTCAAACTGGACTTAATTTCTGTCCATCAAAATTTCTTAATCTGTAAAAAAAGGTAACAATAACAGCTCACCTAGCTCTCAGGGTTGCTGTGTAAACTGAGACAATATTTATGAAATACTTGGCAACCCTTAAAACTCTATACAAATACTGGGGTGGCTAGGTGGCACAGTGGAAAGAGTACCAGCCCTGGAGCAAGGAGTACCTGAGTTCAAATGTGGTCTCAGACACTTAATAATTACCTAGCTGTGGGGCCTTGGGCAAACCACTTAACCCCATTGTCTTGCAAGGAAAAAACCCAACTCTATACAAACACTAAATATTGTTTTTAGGCATTTAAGTGCTATAGTGAGACAAACTTTGGATCTGGAATCAGAAAATCTGAGTTCAAATCAGGTCTTTAATATTTCCTAGTGTGTGATTCTGGGAAAGTCACTTAAATTCTATCTGAACTGGCTTCCTCAAGAATAAAATGAGAATATTAATACCACCTATTTTACATTGTTGTTGTAAGGATAACATTAGATAATATTTGTAAAGTGCTTACCATAGTACTGGCATTTAATAGACATTATATAAATGACAGATATAAATTTTCATAATACAAAGTTAAATGTTAAACAGTTCTATGCTAAAATCAATTGGAGAAATAAAGAAGAAAATAAAAAGATACTAAGTCTATGTAAAGCTTTCCATAAAATAGATATTTTGCAAATTGTATTTCATGAAAGCTCAACTCAATGACCCATTATCAGTTCTCTGGTCTCAAATCTAGGAGATAAATTAAATAGTATTGATCTTAAGAAGATGAAGGAGAACCTAGCTCCCACAAAGCCCTCTTGTACAGTGAAGTTATAGCTCTCTTGTTCTTGTTTGACTGGGACGGTTCCTGGTCTGAGAAAGTTGAATGTCTTCATCGGTATAGCCTTCGAACTCACCTACCCTTGGTTGTGCCTGCCATCAGGACACCCTATTGGCTATTGCCTAGTTTGAAAGGGGCATCTAAAAATCTCTGAGCCACACCATTCAAAGTTGGAATGAAATGGAAACTTCTATAATTATTACTAGTTTGCTGGGAAACTTGCCTATGGCTTAAAGCTAGCTAGCTACCTAAGATTGGAGTTTTTTCATTTCATTCTTCTGCCTAATTTTTGCATAACCTCCTGAGCTTTCCCTTTTTTGTCTTTCCCTCAGCCTTTCCCCTAGACACATACTCAGGAAATGTAAATTATCAAAATTTGACTTCAATCCTGCATGACCCATCCTCTGGCAAAGAGAATGATACAGAAGAAGTTCCTAAAAGACAACCTAATTCATATTCTGCAGGTCCTTTTCTTGCAAGTTCTCTCATATCCTTGCTGAGCTTATAAAGGGGCTTTTTTGTTTTCTAAGAGAATAATTCTGATTTTCATTCAAATTTGCAATTTCTCATGAAATCTATAAGGAGAAAGTGGTCCAATATAATATGCAAATGTCATACATTTATGCAAAATGAAAGCCAAAATGTATCCATTTTTCAACCAAAATACAAAGTTAAATGTCTTAGAAACAGTTCTCTATTGAAATCAATGGAGAAATATGGGAGAAAAATAAAAAGATAGGAAGTTCCTATGAAAAACTTTCCATAAAATATGTATTAAATTTAAATTTTACTGTAAACATAAAACCACTCTTGCATTTTTGAAATTTAGGTTTTTATGAATATTGTAACTGCATAATGTATATCATTTTATTGGCAAAGTTCTTTGCCATTCCTTTAAAAATATCTCACAAATACAACATGTTCCAAGTTAATACTCCTTTACCCAGACTATGAAGATAGATACTGAAGAAGTGAGATGATTTCCCCAGAGTCCTCATAATTGCTGCCATGGTTAGGCTCAGAAGCCATAGGCCTTCAAATCCAATCCCACCTGCTGCCCATCAAACTACTTTGGCTTTTCCTTTCAAATTTAATTTCAAAGTAATTCTTTTTTTTCTTAACAATGATTATTAGCATTTCACAGCAAAAACTCATGCAGATTTCTTATTTATGTTTGCGTCAAAAATCACATTGTGTCAGATGATCATGGTAATGAATCTAGCAGTGTTATCCAGGAAGAGATGAATTCTATTCATATTGTATTTCAACCACCATCTCCATAATATGGAATTATAGTCATAATCATTTGACATGTAACTATTGCAAATAAATGATATTAAATTTGTTCTCATATTTATCTTTTCCAAAAGATAGCTAACTTCTCTATTCAAATGTAGAATATGATGAGATGGGGGTAGGAAAAGACAAAAATAACACATTGTCTTAGAGATTCAACAAGCAACAGGAAATATGCAAAGCTATTATGAGGATGAGAGGAACTCATTAATTTTATCAAATGACTTGTATGTTCTTGTTACATTAGCTACTATATGTACTCTCTAGAGTAAAGGTTGTTAACACTGAATAAAACTAGAAATGTTTTATTCAGTCCTTTGGGGCCGTAAGATTCAAACCTAAAAAAATAGTGAGATGTAAGCCAATCCTTCAAAGTAATTTGAAAAGATGGAAGGTTTTCCATAAATGGGGAAAGGATAATTTCCTCTAACCAATCAAGAGAAAATAATTTAGGAAGGAAAATATAAAAATAAATTTACATGCTTATAAAAACATATAGGGAATCTTATAAAGTAAAATGTAGATTACATAGAAAAGATGACTTGAGCTCAAAGTGACATCCTTCAGAAACTTTATTCAATATGTCATATTCAGTAATTTCATACATTAGATTATAGCAAAAAAAACAAAACAAAACAGTTCAGGTATCTGGAATCAGCAGCATCCTGACTCAGCCTCTTCTTTGAGGCACAGTTTCTGTCTATAAAATAAATTGTTGTTCTAGGTGAGTTAGTTTTCTTATATCTTTATAATTGAATAATACTAAGAATTTAAAGTTCTAACATAATTTCCAGTCATATATTTTGTTGCTTTTAACTTAAATTTCCTGGTGAAAGAATTTAATAAATTAAGAAAATGCTAAAATATTGTTTTTTGAGAAAATGTTTTTAATATAAAGTCCATGAGAATACTTTTGCATCACTGAATTTAGAAATGAAAACTGATTTCAAGATTTATCCTGTCAAACTCCCACCTGTTGCAAGAATCCCCCATATGATATTCCTGACAGGTGGTCCACTGGCCTCTGACAATTTTCACAGGTAGATAAGCTAGCCTCTGGGAGTGATTAGGATGTAAATCAAACAGTTATGCATGGAAGATGGTGAGGCCTTTGACTTGTCTGGACATACTCAGTCCAGTCAGGATGTATCAGTTATTCTTTTGACACTGTGATCAAGTTTGGAAAGGTAATGAGATTCTCTTAAAACTGACACCTGGGAAAGGAGAGAAGGGTAGCAATGACTAAGTAGAAGTGGAAGTCAGTAGGCTGAATAGAAAGAAGGCAGAGGATAGAGCTTAATAGGTATTGGGTGAATGAAGGCTGGGCTGACTATGAAGATCTGGCAGATTGAGAATAAACCTACATTTGAGGTAGTGGAGAGAAAGATCCTATTTTACAGCAGAGATTGATGTTCCTCTAACCTTAAAAGCCTGAGACTGAGCCTTAGCTCTGTGTTCTATCTGTATTTGCAGTATTTTGGACATAGGAAGAAAATATGGGGGCATTCAAATGGAATTGTACAAATGATATGGTTGTGATAAATGTGACAATGAATAAATATACTAGGGGCGGCTAGGTGGTGCGGGGAAAGAGCACTGGCCTTGGAGTCAGGAGTACCTGAGTTCAAATTTGGCCTCAGACACTTAGTAATTACCTAGCTGGGTGGCCTTGGGCAAGCCACTTAACTCCATTCCCTTGCAAAAACCTAAAATAAAAAATAAATAAATAAACAAATAAATAAATAAATAAATATACTATACCAAAAATGAAACCTTCTTAATCTATTATGAGACAGAGATTTTACTCTGAAAAAATTTAATTATTTCTGATGATGATGCATTTTTAATCAAATGTTTAATATATATTAACTAAATATTAACTAATATATGTTAAATAATATTAACTAATATATATTAACTAAAATATAAAATTTTGTAAGGCTTAATGATCAAACTGAAATAATTTAAATGAAGTTGTATGCTTCCAACAAATCCAAAATTACACCATAGATTTATTGATTTATTACCAACTTTAAACAATTTAATTTAAAAAAATATTGCCATCAGACTTAGCAAGTTGACTTCCCAATATATGGCAAATGCAAAAGAAACTTAGAGGAGGTAGTGTTTCTATAAAATAGGATTGCAAACTCATTGTTGCTGCTGTTGTTTCAGTTGCCTCCAACTTTTCATTGACTCAGTTTGGGGTTTCATCAGAAAAAAATACTGGAGTTGCTTTCTATTTCCTTCTCCAGCTCATTACATACAGATGAAAAAACTGAAGTAAACAAGTTTAAGAGACTTTCTTAGGGTCACACAACTTGTAACTGTTTAAGGCAAGATTTGAACTCAGGAGGATAAGTCTTCCAGACCCCAGCACCACTTAGCTGTTTTCAAATTCAGTTTGTTGCTTTTCATCTTTTCATCTGTGGCTGACTATTTTGTGATCCCATGAAACATAGCATGCCAGGCTCTTCTATCCTCCACAGTCTTTTGGAGTCTGTAAAAGTTCATGTTTGCTGTTTCCATGTTATTATCTTTCTCATACACTGCTATTCTTTTTTTCCCTTTGGTCTTCAATCTTTTCCCAACACCAGAGAATTTTCCAGTGACTTCTGTCTTTTCACTATATAGTCAAAGTATTTAATCTTCAGCTTCAGTATTTGATCTTCCTATTAATAACCTGAATTAATTTCTTTAAGTATTGACTAATTTGGCCTCCTTGCTTGATAGGGGCATCTCAAAAGTCTTCTGTGGCACTACAATTCTAAAGCATTGATTCTGTGGCACTCCCTTTTCTTTATAGTTCAACTCTCACAGTCATTCATTGCTAAGGGACAAACCATAGCTTTGACAATGTGGACCTTGGTTGGCAAGGTGATATCTCTGCATTTTAGTATGCTGACAAGGAGCAAACATTTTTAAATTTCATGGTATCAGTCACTAGCTTCAGTGATCTTTGAGCCCAAGAATATAAAATTTGACACTTCTTCCATTTCTTCTTTCTGTGTCTGCCAGGAAGTGATAGGACTAGTTGCCAAGATTTTAGGGTTTTTGGGTCTTTCATCCTCATTTAAAAGCTTCCTATACTCTTCACTTTCTGTCATCAGAATGGAATTGTTTGCAAATTTGAAATTAGTGATATTTCCCCTGGCCACCTTAATTCCAATATTTGATTCATCCAGTCTGACATTTCACATGATGTACTCTAAATTTTAGCTAAATAAATTAGATGACTGACAATATACTGCTTTGTCATATTTCTTTTCCAATTTTAAGATAATCAGTTGTTTCATTTTAGATTCTGTTATTTCTTGGACACATACAGATTCTGTTGGAGACAAGTAAGATTATCTGCTAATCCTATCTCTTTGAGGACTTGCTATAATTTGTTGTAATACACATAAAGCCTTCAGTATAGTCAATGAAGCAGAAGTAGATGTTTTTATGGCATTCCCTTGCTTTCTCTATAATCCAGTAAATGCTAGCAAATTAGTTTCTGGTTTCTCTGACTCTCTTTTTTAAGGTTTTTTCCAAGGCAAGCGGGGTTAAGTGGTTTGCCCAAGGCCACACAGCTAGGTAATTATTAAGTGTCTGAGACTGGATTTGAACCCAGGTACTCCTGACTCCAGGGCCAGTGCTTTATCCACTATGCCACCTAGCCACCCCCTCTGCCTCTTTTAAAATCAACCCGTTCTTCTGGTAATTCTTGGTTCACATAAAACTGAGCCTAACTTGCAGAATATGTGGAATGAGCCAAATTCAATATCTTTGACAAATTTTCTTTGTAGAAGTTTGGAACTTAGACGTTTTTAGGGAATTCAAAATATCACTCCATGTTTTTTTTTTTTTTGTGAGCAAGAGCTCTAATTTTAAGGATGGACACAAAAGAAGCTTTAAAGTTTGTGACTTTTAAATTCCTACTCATCTTTCTCCATTCAGTTCAACTAATTTCAAGAAACATTTATTTACTATGTGCTAAACACTATATCAGCTATGGGATAAAAAGGCAAAAAATGAAACAATCCCTGTCCTCAAGGAACTTACTAAAGGAAAGCAACATGGGTATAAGTAAACACAAAGTATGTTGTTACCGTTGCTATTCAGTCATTCTATTAATTTCCAACTCTTTCTGAACCAAATTGTTTTTCTGTTTGTTTGTTTGTTTGTTTGTTTTGTAAAGATACTGGAGTGGTTTGCAATTCCCTTCTGCACAAATTTCATATTACATAGGTACTGTCAATAGGGGAAGATGGGAAAGGTGGCATTTAAGGACAATCTTGAAGGGAGTTAGAACTTAGAAAATGTAGAGTTGAGGAAGAGATCATCTAAGATATTGAGAATGTCCCGTGCAAAGAAATTGTGATAGGAAAAGGAATTCTGTGAACTTAGGTATTAATTTGACATTAAGGAGTTCTGACTCAGAGTAAAAGTAGGAAAATAAGAAAATTATTCATGGACAGTGATCTAAAGAATGATGCATTATTTTTAATTTAAATTATTTTATAAATAAAAACCTATTTTTCCCTTCTTTTCTTCCCTTACATAAAGGGAAAAAATGAAAAAAGGAAACACTTTTAAGAAATATTTGCAACAAAGAAAAGTCAACTTCCTCATTTCTTATGTCTAAAAATGTCTGGATAATTCTATACTTTGAGTCCATCAGTCCTGTCAGGAGGTGAGTATTATGCTTTATTATATGTCCCTTGGAATCATGAGTATTCATTTTTTTTATCACACTTCTTAAAGCTTTCAAAGTGATTTTATTTTTAAAGTGTTATTATTGTAGAAATTATTATTTTGATTTATTCTGAATCAATTCATCAAAGTCTCCTCAGGATTCTATGCAATAATTTATTAGGGAACGACAATAGGACCCATTATAATTATAAAGCATAATTTGCTCACAAATTCTCAAATTGATGTGTCCCTTTAGTTTCCAGTTACTTTCTAAAGGGAAACACAAATAGATATTACATATATTTTAATATATATATATATATATATATATATATATATATATATATATATGGGTCCTTTTCCTTACAGTAAGATAAGCATAAAAATGATTGTTTCGAATTGACTCTATCTTAAGTGACCTGAGAGTATCTTGGTTGATTAATTCCAAGATAATTTATGTATATTGTGGATATTTTGAATGAAATTCCACTTTTTTCTTCTTAGTTTTGTTTTCAATATGCATCAAGATTGAAAATTTTTGTGTGGTATTCCCATAAAACAATTTTTCTGATATTGTTTCAATTTTTTCCATTCAATATCTAGGATTTGATAATTAAGTTATCATATTATCTATATGATAAGGTTGACTTTCTTTGCCTATGCCTATTTATGAAATTTCTTTTTTGCTATTTTATTGCTATGACCAGCATTTCTAGAATTTAATTAAAGAATAGTGATCACAATGGAAGTCTTTTCTTTTTATTTCTGATATTGTTTCATTATAAATCTAACAAGTTCTTGGTCTTAGGTTACTATTTATCATAATAAGAAGTTTTTACTGCTTTTTAAAGTATTTTATTGAAGTTCTGTATTTTCTTAAAATTTTTTCTTCATATATTTATATGATTTACATTTTATTTTAATGTTTTACTAATACATGCTATGATAATGGACATTTATGAAGTTTGTCAGTTTGCTAAATGTTTTATATATTTCATATGTATTTTTCTTTGTATATGTTTTCTTACACTGAATTATCTCTGCATTCCTGAGAAAACTTCAATAATCTTATTAATAAATTGTATCAATATTCATCATGATATTGGTCTTTCGTTTCTTTCTCTGTTCAAAAATAGGACTTTTTTCCTATCCTTGAAGTCATTTGACAGTGTGCCTTCTTTTTAAAGATATTTTATACAATAAAAATATTATTTTTATTGTTTTGATATAATTAACTTGTAAGTAAATTGATGCCTAAGCTTTTTCTTTAGGGATTTATTATGGCTTTTGTAATTTTTTTCCTGAGGTGATATTATTTAAATCCTTTATTTCCTAATTTATTAGTCAGGCATTTGATATTTCTACAAATATTTAGAAATTCATTTCATTTTTATCTTTGTAGGCATATATTTGATATGATAATTTCTAACATTTCAAAATTTCATTTTCATCTTTTTTTGCAGTCTCATTGTACTTTATTTTCTTAAGAATTAATAATTTTTAGCAACACTTTTATATTCATTTTAGAAGTATCATTCAACTTTATATGAATCACCCAAAGTTAGTATATTTTTCACAAGTTATACATATCTAGAGGTTTTCCTCAAATACTTAATGAGGAATTCTGTAGGAGATATTATTTATGTAAAGACAAGAACTTTTTAAATGTTAGACCTTTATCTGGACCTTATCATAATAATCATTTATTTGTCTTAATATTTTATATTATACCCAAGAGCTAAAATTTTGACTGATATATATTGTGAAAAAGACTTTTACTTAGCTGTGATGCACACAATAATTTTAATTTACTATAAAAATATTACTCAGGGCTAGTTCAGTGATACTTCTATTCAGATAAAACCCATGATGCATGGAACTTCCCATCTGTTCAGTCTGTTCCACAGGGATGTTATCAGGGCATACAACCTGCTTTTAGAAGTGTAAACTTCCACTTATTTTTCCTATTGCTTTAATAGCATTATTTTTGTGACTATGATGCACTCATTACCATGGTGTTCTCCAAGATCCTGAACTTAGATCCCCTGCTGTTTAAATATAGCTACATGCTCCAGTGAGAGAGCAGACCTCCCTATTATTCATATCGTATCAAGAAATAGCTACATTAATATCCCTCAGCAGGGAATCAACAACCACCACTCCTTTTTTCTCCTTCCTCTGTTATTGAACAAGCTCTCTCCTGATGACACCTGTAGATCCATATTCTGTTTGATTCATTAATATTTATGAAGCACCCACTAGGTAAAGACATTGTCCTCATACCTCAGCATTAAAAAATAACCAAACAGAACTTGCCATAAAGGAACTCACCAGGAGGGTGATACAATTTTTGTAAAAAATAATGAAACATAAGATGAAGTGAGCAAAAGAAGAATAGTAACACCTGGGGGATCAGGAAATGTTTCATAAAGAAGGTAAAAACTCAGCTAACCTTTTAAGGAAACTAAACATCCAAAGAAATAGATATGAGGAGGAAGTTATTTCCTATGGGAGGCAGTCTGTGGGAATAGGAGATAAGAGATAGAGTGTCAATTCACGGAATAATTGGTACAGCAATTTTGTTGGAATGTAGAGTGTGTGAAGGTGGATCAGATGGAATAATTCTAGAAAGGGAATTTGGAGATGGATTGTGGAAGGACTTTAAATGTCATCCTGTAACAAGAGTTATTAATATTTTTTCATGTTATGGAGGTTTTGTTCATTCTAGTGAAGTCCATGAATACCTTCTTAGAAAATGCATTGAAATTCATAAAATAAAATACATAGGACTATAAAGAAAATCAATTATATGGACCCTAACTTAAAAAGCACTTATGATTTTTTGAACATGGAAGTGATATGGACAGACAGGAAGATAATATAACAATGTTGTGGATGATGAAGTAGAGAAGGGAGAATATGAATTCCTACAATCTAATGATTTGTGTGCTGGAAGGAGGGACTGTAATTGTTCTCATGAAGATTTTTAAAAAATTTTATTTACGGGGTGTCTATGTGGCGCAGTGGATAGAGCAACAACCCTGGAGTCAGGAGTACCTGGGTTCAAATCCGGCCTCAGACACTTAATAATTACCTAGCTGTGTGGTCTTGGGCAAGTCACTTAACCCCCCTTGTCTTGCAAAAATCTAAAAAAAAATTTTTATTTATTTAAGGCAATGGGTTTAAGTTTCATGAAGCTTCATCTTTGAGGCATCTTTGAAAGTAAAGAGGACTGCATAGAGAGGTGCTGTGAATGTAGAAGGAAGAACTGAGTCAACAAGAAGAGCAGGTCAGGCTTTTGGTTGTAAAACTACTTGGTAGTTAGGTTTTCACGGAAAGAATAACTGACACCCTCTTTCTGGCTCCCTTGATTCATCCTGTGAAAAGAAGGAATGAAATATATACTCAGAAGAGAACCTGCATGTCAAGTAAGCATTAGGCACTGATCAGGTTGGGTGTCTAAAGCCTAGGTCATTATTATCTTTTATTTGCTTCATTAATTTTTTATTATATTTACATTAAATTACAATTGAATTAAAATTTTAATTACTTTAGTTTTCCAATTAATATTTTTTTAACAATCATTTTTTAAAATTTTGAATTCCATATTCTCTTTTCCCATTCTTTCTCTTTCTCATCCCTTGAGAGGTCAAGCAATTTGAAATCAATTATAAATGTAAAAATCATGCAAAACAATTCTATATTAATCATGGTGCAAAATAAAACACAAATAGACAAGAAAAATAAATTGAAAAACTTAGACTTCAAGTTGATCTCAGAGTTCATTAGCTGTCTCTGGAGGTACATAGCATTTTTCATCATGAATCCTTTGGAATTGTTTTGGATCATTGTCTTAATCAGAGTAGCTAAGTTTTTCACAGTCGATCTTCATAATATTACTTGTGCAATGCAAAATGCTTTCCTAGTTCTGTTCACTTCCCTTGGAATCATCAGTTCATATAAGACTTCTCAAGTTTTTTTCTGAAATCATCCTTCTCATCATTTATTATAACAACTTTTCACCAAAATCATATACTACTTTTTAATAACATTATGGAGTCAACGTTATCTGCTTTATCTTTCACTATTTTCTCTATTCCTTCTTTACTTAAGACTTTTCTCTTTAACCACATTGTTAAATCAACCTGATATCATTTTTATTCTAATATATTAATTTAATATATAATATTTATATTTCCTCAATTACATTTTAAATTTTTGACTTTTTTTAGTTTTTTTGCAAGGCAAATGGGGTTAAGTGGCTTGCCCAAGGCCACACAGTTAGGTAATTATTAAGTGTCTGAGGCAGGCTTTGAACTCAGGTACTTTTGACTCCAGGACCAGTGCTCTATCCACTGCACCGCCACCTAGCTGTCCCCAGAGTTTTGATGTTTTAAAAAATTTTGAGTTCTTAATTTTATCCCTTCCTTCCTCCATCTCTTATGCTCAGCCTAAGTCCGTAAGTAAATTGATATGCATAATCATGTAAAACATTTCTATATTCGTCAATTTGTACAAGAGTTTCAAATTAAAAAAATAAAATGAATGGGGCAGCTAGGTGGGGCAGTAAATAGAGCACTGGCCCCGGAGTCAGGAATACCTGAGTTCAAATCTGGCCTCAGACATTTAATAATTACCTCGCTGTGTGACCTTGGGCAAGCCATTTAATCCCATTGCCTTACCAAAAAAAACCTAAAAAAAAAGAATGAAAGAAAGAAAAAAAGGAAGAAAAAAGAAAGAAGATGAAAAGGAGGAAGGAAGGAAGGAAGGAAGGAAAAAAGAAAGGATAAAAAAAATGAAAAATAGCATATTTGGTCTGTGCTCTAGTCCGTAACCAGGAAAGGTTCCTCTTCCCTTAGCATTCCAATCAATATTCCTCCTCAAGACCCCTGCCCCTTGGAACCAAAAGGGAAGCTAATCTTCAGGATCACTGTTCCCTTGTGACCATAAGATACCTTTTTTATTTATTTAAGGCAATGGGGGTAAATCACTTGACCAAGGTCACACAGGGAGGCAATTATTAAGTGTCTGAGGCTGGATTTGAACTCAGGTCCTCCTGACTCTGGGGCTAGTGCTCTATCGACTGCACTACCTAACTGCCCCACCTCCACCCCCCCACTGTTTCCTCTTGATTGAAAATACTACTAGGCAAGGGAGTTAACAAACAGCATTTAGTCCTATGAACAGTGTGAACAAAGAGGGTCTTCTAAAATATACTGACCACTTGCCAGATCCTTTTATTATTTCTGGCTTGAGAGAGAGAGAGCTTCTGAAGCTGCTGATTCTGCTTCTGTCATCACCACCTAATCCCATTATTCAAGTTACCTCTACTTTGCTTCTTGACCAATGTCTACCCTCAAGTCACATTTCTCTCTTTTGACCTCTCAAGATGTCTTAGACTGGAAGAATGGCTCATACTGACCTTTTGTTGACTCTGTCATGTACGTGAGAATTTGATCTGAGTCATTTTTTACGTTGTTGGTTGAGGTATTTTGGGAAAGCTTACCTTAGTACTACTGCTCCTCCATTCTCCTAACTCTGCCCTTGGAAGTCCAGAAAGACCCATCAATTACTAAGCTCCAACAGAGTCATTTTTCTCTTGACTAGAAATTTATGCAAATCATCTTTTGTAATGATTTTCCCTCTGGGAGAAGCTTAGTTCTTAAGGGCTATTAAAACTATAGCAATTTCCTCACTTTTGAAGTGAGATATGTGCTCAATCAATTTTCTTAAGTAGATATCCATAGATTGAGGAATGACTGAAATTGTGGAACATTTGCATAGTGTTGGAAGAGAAGGATCCATCTCTATGGAACTTTGCATATATAACATCACTTTAGAAGGTTTCTGTTCCCTCTTGTTGATTTTATTTATTTTTTTAAAGTAAAAGATGGCTTTCTCAAATAATTAGAAAGAGATAAAGGGGTAGATAGATTCATACATACATACATACATACATACATACATACATATACACCTACCTATATATGAATTTAAAAATTAGATCAATAATAAATATCTGCTGAGTAAATGTAAGTTCTTTACTAAGCATTCACAATATCCTACTCTATATTTAATTTGTCCCTACCTCCAAGGAACCTTAAAACCAGTAATTGAGTAAAGATAAACTAATAAAGGCCCAATTGAGAACAATGCCATTTTCTCCTCATTTTCTTCACTGAATTATGCATTTGCTGTCTACTTTTGCATATTATATTTTTATTATATAAATATTTTATTTATCTTCAATTACAAACAATGGTAATGTCTATCAATTTTTTGCAAGGCTTTGAGTTTTACAATTCTTTGCCCCTCCTCTCTTCCCTTCATCCAAAAGGAAGATAGAAAACTTTATAATAAGTGAAATTACAACATTACACATAAAATAATTTTAAAAAATTGCAAATAATAAATTTTGGTCTTCATTTAAATTCCAAAGTTCCATCTCTGGATGTGGATGGTATTCTCCAGCATAAATCCCCTAAAAATTGTCCCTGATTATTGTACTGATGGAATGAGCAAGTTCATCATGGTTGATCATCATCCTGTTTTGTTGTTAGTGTGTATAATGATTTTCTGGTTCTGTTCATTTACTCAACAAAATTTTCCAGGCTTTTCAAAAATACCATCCCTCATGATTTCTTATAGAACAGTAGTATATCATCACATAAATATACTACAATTTGTTCAGCCATTTCCCAATTGATGAATCCCCGCAATTTTCATTACTTTGCTACTATATATGTATATATTTACATATATACATATATATATATATAGATATATAGCTGCTATTAATATTTTTTAATGGAGGAATTTTACCCTTTTTTTCATAATCTCTTCAGGATGCAGACCCAGAAGTGGTATTGTGTACAAAAGGCCATGCACTATTTTATTGCCCTTTGGGTATAATTCCAAATTGCTCTTCAGAAAGGTTGGATCAATTCACAACTCCACGAAGAATGCATTAGTGTTGCAGATTTCCTACATTTCCTCTAATATTTATTATTATCCTTTCTGGTCATATTGGTCAATCAGAGAGGAATGAGGTGGTACCTTAGAGATGTTTTAATTTGCATTTCTCTAATCAATTTTAATTTATTGCAATTTTTCATATGACTATAGATAGCTTGGATTTCTTCATCAGAGAATTGCCTTTGCATATACTTTTGACCATTTGTCATTTGGGAAATGACATTTTTATGAAGTTGACTCAGTTTCCTATATATTTTAGAAATGAATCTTTTATGAGAAACATTTGTTGAAAAATTTGTTTCCTGTGGGGGAGGCAGAGCCAAGATGGCGACAAGAGAGGATGTCTCTTAGGTGTTCTCTCTTAAAACTTATAAACTAAGGACTCTAACTAAATTTTCAAGAGACACAACCCAAAGAGGGATGCTGTGAGGCAGTTCTCCAACCCAAGGTAACCTGGAAAAGAGCAGATAGGCTCTGCACCCTGGGGTTGGAGGGGTAGCCCAGTAGAGTGAAGGAACTTAAGCCTCCCAGAGGAAGCCCTAGGGCACTGGGAACCCTGGCTCACAGCAGTGAGGGCAATTTCCTGTACTACACCCCAGGGAGCATCAAGCATAACTTGGGGATCAGCAGGGGGGTGGACCTCTGCAAAGTGAGCATGTGAAGACCAGCCTTCAGGGCAAACAGCAACCAGTGTGGCCATGGCAGCCCAGATCCAGGAACTGGAAGTAGGAGGAGACTGTAAGCAGGAGCCCCCAGGGCATGAGCACTGAGCCTAGGGAGGAGAGTGAAAAGAGATTGCAGAGCTCTGTCCTCTGTCCCTGGAACAGGACTCTAGGGTTCTGACCACATTCAGATCCTGATCATAGTCTAGATCCCCGCCCCATAGAACAGTAGCCCGCCCCCCCACCTCAGCCCCATGGTAGAGGGGTGTGCTTATGGTCATTGACAGACCAGGAGGGAAGACAGAGCCTCACACATGGAGATCCTTGTGGAGGGTATGTCTCAATAATAATCAAAAGCTCAGGAAGCACCCCCAAACCAGGCTTTGGCAGAGGAAATGAATAAACAGAGAAAAAAAGGAACACCATTGAGAAATACTTTGCCTGTGATCCCGAGAAGGATAAAAACACTCAAACTGAAGATGAGGAAGCACAAGCTCCTGCATCTAAAGACTCCAAAAGAAAAACAGAAATTCGGCTCAGGCTATGACAGAGCTCAAAAAAGACTTTGAAAATAAAGTGAGAGAGGTAGAAGAAAAACTAGGAAAAACATGAAAAAAAAAGTCAGTAGCTTTGTCAAGGAGATCCAAAAATGCTGAAGAAAATAACATGTTAAAAACCAGCATAGGTCAAATAGATAAAACAGTTCAAAAAGTTATTGAGGAGAAGAATGCTTTAAAAAGCAGAATTGGCCAGATGAAAAAAGAGATAAGAAAGCTCTCTGAGGAAATCAAATTCTTCAAACAAAGAATGGAACTGAGGGAGTTTGCTGATTTTATGAGAAATCAGGACACAATACTTCAAAACCAAAAGAATGAAAAATTAGAAGAAAATGTAAAGCATCTAAATGAAAAAACAACTGATATGGAAAACAGATTTAGCAAAGATGATTTAAAAATTATTGGAATACCTGAAACTCATGATCAGGAAAAGAGCCTTGACATCATTTTCAAAGAATTACTACAGTAAAATTGCCCTGAATATCCTAGAAGCAGAGGGCAAAATAGAAATTGAGAGAATCCACCGATCTCCCTGAGAAAGAGATCCAAAAAAAAAAACCCTCAGGAATATTATAGCCAAGTTTCAGAACCCCCAAGTCAAAGAGAAAATATTACAAGCAGCCAGAAGGACACAATTCAAATATCATGGAGCTGCAGTCAGGATCACACAAGACTTAGCAACAACTACATTATAAGCTCATAGGGATTGGAATATAATATTCCAGAAGGCAAAAGAGTTTAGAATGCAATCAAGAATCATCTACACAGCAAAACTGAATGTCATCTTTCAGGGTAAAAGATGGACTTTCAGTGAACCAGGAGAATTTCAAATGTTCCTGTTGGAATGGCCAGAGCTGAAAAGAAGGCTTGATCTTCAAATGCAGGACTCAGGTGAAGCATAGAGAGTGGAGGAGAAGGGGAAAATATGAGGGACTTAATGATGATGAACAACATGTATTCCTGTATAGAAAAATGATACTGATAATACTCATTTAATAAAGCAGGTAGAAGGAGCTTTTATAGATGAAGTACAGGAGAGAGCTGAATTTGAAGATATAATGTAGTGTAAAAATGGTGTCAATAGATAAAAGGGAAATGTAATGGGAGAAAGAAAAAGGAGAGGAGGAATAGGCTAAGATATTTCATATAATAAGATTTTTCTTTATTATAATGAGCTATTGCAATGATATGGAAGGGGGAAAGGCAAGGGGGAATAAGGGAATCTTCACTCTCATCAGAGGTGGCTAGGAGAGGAATCAGCATATATACTCAATGGGATATAGACATCTAGATTAAGAAGGAGAGAAGGGGGACAGGGGGAAGTGGGGGGGTGTGAGTGATGGAGGAGAGGATGGACTATGGGGGGGAGAGTGGTCAGATACAATACATTTTCTTTTTTACTTCTTGCAAGAGGCTGGGATTGGATGGCCTGTCTGGGCCCATAGGACCTGGTGGATGCTGGTTCTAAGGGGTGGTATGTTGGCTCAGGGCCTCTTGACCCCAGGGCCAGGGATCTGTCTGCTGCATCACTCAGCTACCCTACAGCAGAGACAGAGTGAAAGGAGAGAGAAAATATAGTACATGGTAGTGGAGAAGTATGAATGGACGGCGTTGTGATCAGCAATGGCAAAGGTGGAAAAATATGGAAGTAACTTTTGTGATGGATTTATCATAAAGAATGTGATCCACCCGCGACAGAGCTTGTGGTGTTGGAACACAGACTGGAGCACATTTTTTACTATTATTATTTCTTTGGGAGGGTGTGTTGCAGGGCAAATGGGACTCGGTGGCCTTCCTGAGGATGCACAGCTGGGTCTTTGTTGGGTGTCTGAGGCCAGATTTGGACCTGGGTGCTCCTGGCTCAAGGGCCAGTGCTCTTTCCACCACCCGGCCACCATTATCATCATCATCATCATCATTATTATTATCATCACTATTATCATTATTATTATTATTGTTTCATTTTATTTTGGGTCTTTTTTCTGGTTTTTGCAGGGCAATGGGTTTGGGGTGGCTAGCATGTGGTGACACAGTTGGGAGATTGTTGGGTGTATGGGGCCACGTTTGGGCTTGAGTGCTCCTGGCTTCGGGACCAGTCCTCCATCCACTGCACCACTCTGGCTATAATAATAATAATGATAATAATAATAATAATAACAACAACAACAAGAACAACAACAACAACAATAATAACAATTATTATTGTTATTATTATTATTTTAATTTTTTTCTCTTTACTTTATCACTCATGTGGGTCTATATTTTTGGGGGGGATGGGAGTATTATTTTTACTCTTAAACAAGAATATTTTAGTAAGGTATAAAAATATTATTTGTACAAAATAAGCATAAATAAATAAGTAAATACATGGAAATAGAAAAAAAAGAAAAATTGTTTCCCAATTTACTACATTCTTTTTTATCTTGTTACAGTGATTTTGTTTATGCAAAAACTTTGTAAAATTAATTTAATCAAAATAATCCACTTCATTTTTTTACAATTTTCTCTAGCTCTTCTTTGGTCCAACTGCTCCCCTTTCCATAGAGCTGACAGATTAAACTATTCCTTGTTCTCCTAATGTGCTTATAATATTGTCTTTTATGTCTAAATCCTGTACCTAATTTGACCTTATCTTGGTAGAGGGTATGAAATGTTGGGTTTCTGCCACACTATCTTCCAGTTTTCCCAGCAGTTTTTATCAGACTGAGTTCTAATCCCAGAAGCTAGACTCTTTAGATTTATTGAACAGTAGATTAAAAAAATCTTTTCCTGCTGTTTCTTTTGTACCTACTCAATTCCATTGATCCACCACTCTGTTTCTTAGCCAGACAATTTGGATAACTGATGTTTTTATAATATAATTTTAGAACTGGTATGTCTAGACTGTCTTCATTTGCATTTCCCCCCATTAATTCCCTTGATATTCTTGAGGTTTTTTTTTTGTTCCTCTATATGAATTTAGTTACATTTTTTTCTAGCACACTAAAGTAATTTTTTGAAAGTTTGATACATACGGCACTAAATAAGTATTTTAATTTACATAGAATTGTCATTTTTATTATATTAGCTGAAACCATGAGCAACTGATATTTGCCCATTTGTTTAGATATTATTTTATTTGTGTGAAAAGTGTTTTATAGTTGCTTTCATAAAATTTCTGAGTTCTGCCTTGGACAGTAGACTCCCAAGTATTTTATGTTGTTTGATGTTATTTTAAATCGGACTTATCTTTCTAGTTCTTGCTGCTGCATCTTGTTAATAATATGTAGAAATGCTAAAGATTTATTGGGATTTATTTTATATCTTACAACTTTGCTAAAGTTGCTAATTATTTCCAGTAGTTTTTTAGATGATATTTTAAGGGTTTTCTAGGCATATCATCATGCCATCTACAAAGAGTTAGTTTTTTTCTTCCTTCCCAATTCTAATTCCTTCAATAATTTTTCTTCTAATATTACTAAAGCTAACATTTCTAATACATTATTGAATAATTATTGTGATGATAAGCATTCTCATTTTACCCCTGATTTTATTGGGAATGCTTCTGACTTATCCCCATTGCATATAATGCTTGTTGATGGTTTCAGATAGAAGCTGCTTATCATTTTAAGGAGCAATCCACTTATTCCTATCCACCATAGAGTTTTTAGGAGGAATGGGTACTGTATTTTGTCAACAGCTTTTTCAACATCTATTGAGATAATCATATGATTTTTGTTAGGTTTGCTATTCTTTTGAAAGAAAATGAAAGTTTACTTTTTTTAAAAAGAAAAAAAATTAGGAGTTGAAAACTACCTTATTCAAGAAAAAAGAATATAAAGACTGCATGCAACTTGTATGCATATTTTTAAAGTCTAAATAATTAAACAAAATTCTAAAATTGCATTACTTGTCTGTGTCCCTTCATGAGCATCCTCTTTTTCCTTTAGAAAGATTTATTTAATTTTTAGTTTTACAATTTTTCCCCTAATCTTGCTTCCCTCCCCCACACCCCAAGGAGAAGGCATTCTGGTAGTCTTTACATTGTTTCCATGGTATACATTGATCTCAGCTGAAGGTGTTGAGAGAGAAATCATATCCTTAAGGAATAAAAATAAAGTATAAGACATCACAAAATTACATAATAAGATAACTTTGTTTTTCCCTAAATCGAAGGAAATAGTCTTTGGTCTTTGTTCAAAATTCACAATTCTTTCTCCAGATACAGATGGTATTCTCCATTGCAGATAGCCCAAAATTGTCCCTGGTTGTTGCACTGAAGGAATGAGCAAGTCCATTAAGTTTGATCACCACACCCATGATGCTGTTAGGGTGTACAATGTTTTTCTGCTTCTGCTTGTCTTGCTCAGCATAAATTCATTCAAATTCTTCCATTCTCCCAGGTATTTTATATTATCTGCCGTTACTTTGAATGTGATTTCACTTTCTAGCTCTTTCTGCTGTATCTTACTAGTCATATATAGAAATGTCCCGGATTTATGAGGGTTTATTTTATATCCTTTGACTTTACCAAAGTTGCTAATAATTTCTAGTAATTTTTAGATGACATTTTGGGATTCTCTAGGTATACCATAATGTCATCTGAAAAGATGAGAGTTTTGTCTTTTCCTTCCCAATTCTAATAACTTAAATTTCTTTTTCTTCTCTAATTGCTGAAGCTAACATTTTTTAATGATATTACATAGTAGTGGTGCTAATGGGCATCCTTGTTGCACTGCTGATCTTATTGGGAATGCCTCTAGACTTTCCCCATTGCATATAATGCTTGCTGATGGTTTCAGATAGATACTGCTTTTCATTCCTACCCTCCCTAGTGTTTTAGGAGGAATGGGCCCTATATTTTGTCAAAAGCTTTTTTCAGTATCTATTGAGATAATCATATGATTTCTGTTAGGTTTTTTTTATTGATATTGCCTATTATGCTAAATGCTTTTCTAGTATTGAACCAACCCTGCATTTCTAGAATAAATCCTTCTTGCTCATATTGTATTATCCTAGTGATAACTTTCTGTAATCACTTTATTAATATTTTATTTAAATTTTGTGCATCCATATTCATTAGGGAAATTGGGCCATAATTTTTTTTCTCTATTTTGACTCTTCCTGGTTCGAGTATCAACACCATATTGATGTCATAGAAAAAATTTATGTAAAGTTAAGATTTCACATATTTTTCCAAATAAGTTTAAGTAGACTTGTAATCAATGATTTCTTGAATGTTTGATAGAATTCACTTGTGAATCCATCTCATCCTAGATATTATTCCTTAGGTATTTCATTAGTAGTTTGTTCAATTTCTTTTTTCTGAGGTAGGGTTATTTAAGTATTTAGTTTCCTCTTCTTTTAACTTGAGTAATATACATTTTTGCAAATATTCATCCATTTCACTTCAAATATCAAATTTATTGCTATATAGTTGGGCAAAATAGTTCTGAATTTCTCCCTCATTGGTGGTAATTTCACCTTTTTTCATTTTTGATGCTAGTAATTTGGTTTTATTCTTTTTCTAAATCAAATTAACCAAAGGTTCATCTATTTTATTAGATTTTTCATAAAACCAAATATTGGTTTTATTTATTAGTTCAATAGTTTTCTTGCTATCAGTTTTATTAATTTCACCTTTAATTTTCAGAATTTCTTATTTGGTATTTAATTTCATACTTTTAGTTTGCTTTCTCTAAATGTTTAATTGCATGCTCAATTAATTGATCTCCTTCACTAATTTATTCATAAATGCATTTACAGATATAATTTATCGCTTTATAACTGCTTTTGCTGTATCCTATAAGTTCTGGTATGTTGTCTCATTATTGTCATTGTCTTAGATGAAATCATTAAAACTTTCTATGATTTAGGTTATTTAGTTTCCAATTAGTTTTATGTTTATGGTCTGAAAAGGATGAATTCAATATTTCTCCCTTTCTTCATTTCATTATGAGGCTTTTGTGCCCCAATACATGGTCAATTTTTGTGTGGGTATCACGCAATGCAAAAAAAAATTGTATATATTTCTTTCTTTTCCCCATTCATTTTTTCCATACGGCTATCATATCTAAGTTTTCTAGTATTCTATATTCACCTCCTTAACTTCCATCTTGTGTATTTTATGATTAGTTTATCTAATTCTGAGAGAGGGAGGTTGAGGTCTCCCAAAACTAGAGTTTTGCTGTCTATGTCTTCCTGTAGTTCTTTCAGCTTCTCTTCTAATAATTTGGATGCATACATATATAATATTGAAATCATTTCATGGAGGATGGGAAGGAGGGACAGAAGGAAATTTTGAATTTGAAATATTTGAATTTGAAAAATTTGAAATATATATAGGTATAAGAAGGAATGATAAAAAACTTTCATAACATGTATTTAGAAAAGTAAAACATTAATAAAAAATTATTTCATTGTCCATAGTACCTTTTAGGAGGATATAGTTCCTTCCTTATCGCTTTTAAAGAGAGATCTATCTTACAACTGTTTTTCCACTTCAACTAAAGCATAATATGTTCTTCTCCAGCCATTCACCTTTACTCTGTATGTATGCTTCAAATGCATTTTTGGTAAGCAGCATATTGTGGGATTATTGTTATTAATCCACACTGCTAGCTGCTTGTATTTTATGGGAGAGTTCCTCCCATTCACATTCAAAGTTATAATTACTCTTCATTGCCCTCCATGCTTTCTTTCTGCCATTTGTATTTTCCCCCTTTGTTCACCTTTCCCCTATTCCCCAATATTTTGCTTCTCAATGCTACCTCCTTCAGTGTATTTACTCCATTATATCCAATCCCATCACTTTTATTTTCCCTTTTCCTTTAACCCTTCTTCCTTTCCATCCTTCAGTCAGTTGCTCCTTCCCTTCCTGCCCCTATCCCCTTTTAATATGTGAAAGGTAAGATAAGTTTCTAAACTCAACAGAGTGTGTGTGTGTGTTAATCCCTCTTTGAGTCATATCTGATGAGAGTAAGATTCAAGTGATTATCATCTCCTTCCTTCTTTCCCTCTTTTGTAATAGTCCCTTTGCATCTCTTCATGGGATGCAATTTACTCCATTCAATCTCCACCTTCCTCCCATCTCTTTATTGACTCTTCTGTTTCATGAGATTTTTTAAAAAAATTTTTCCATCAAAATCCTGGACAAATTATGAATGTCCATTCCGTCTACCAAAGTATATTCCCTCAAATAGAGTCTCAGTTCTCAAGAGTTATAAGAATCTTCCCATGAATGAATTTAAGTAACTAGTTTAATCTTATTGAATAACAGATTTTTTTTCTGTTGTTTACCTTTTCATGTATCTCTTTTGCAGTTTATATTTTTTATAGATTTATTTATTTATTTTCCATCCATTTTTAAGTTACAAAATTTCCTTCCACCCTCCCTTCCCACTCCACCCCCTCAGTGGTGAGCAGTCCATGTTAACATTGTATATCCATATTTTGATAAACATGGTAAAAGATTACTTTTTTTTTGGTAGGAGGAATTAGGATTAAGGGAAAAAGATACATAAGAAATAATTTTTATAAAGTGTTCATCAGATTCTAAAGGGTTGTGTTTGTTTGTATGTGTTTGCGTGCATGTGTGTGTGAGTGTGTGTGTGTGTGTGTTGTTTTGTTTCATGTATCTCTCGAGTCTCCTATTTGAAGATCAAATTTCTGTTTAGTTCTATTCTTTTCATCAGGGAAGTTTGAAAATCTCCTATTTCATTAAATGTTGATCTTTTCCCCTGAAAAAGAAGGCTGTTTTGTTGGATGATGAATTCTTGGTTGTAATCCAAGCTTCCTGGCTCTCCAGAATATCATACTCCAAGTCCTTTGATCCCTTAATGTTGATGAAACCAGGTCCTGTGTCATCCTGACTGTGACTCTTTAGTGTTTGAATTGTTTCTTTCTGGACACTTGCAGGATTTTGTCCTTGATCCATTAGTTTTGGAATTTGCCCACAATTTTCATTTTGGGATCCATTTCAGGAGGGGATTGATGTGTTCTTTCAATTACAGTTTTTGTCCTCTAGTTCCAGGATATCAGGGAAGTACTATATCCTGAATATGGAGTCCAGGCTTTTTTTCTTCAAGGTTTTCAGTAGTCCTATGATAATTTAATTGTCTCTTCTGGATCTATTTCCAGATCTATTGCTTTTTTTTTATTGTGGTATTTCACATATTCTTCTACTTCATTTATTTTGTTTAACATATTCTTGGTATCTCATGAAACCATAAGTTTCCACAGATTCCAATCTTTTTTCTTAAGAGAAGAATTTTCTTCATTTACTTTCTATGTCTCCTTTTCCAATTGATCAATTCTATTTTTGAAGGAGTTGTTTTCTTCTTCCATTTGCCCATTGTGCTTTTGAGAGAATTATTTTCTTTTTCCCTTGTTCAATTGTATTTTCAGACTTTGTTTTCTAGTTATAAAATGTTAATTTTCTCTTGTAAAGTGTTAATTTTCTCTTGCATTTCTTTTTCCATTTTTTCCATTTGATTTTTAAATTCCTTTTTGCTTTCTTCTAAGAAATCTTTCTGGGCTGGAAACCAAATCATATTCTCCTCTGAAGCTCCTTCCCTTTCTGAGCTAGAAGCCTTTTCTCCAAGGTAATATTCAATGGATCCCATTTACATGTATCTTTCTTCATTTTTGAAGCCTTTCCATAGTGTTTTTTGTTGGGGGAGGGGTTGATTTGAAGAACTTTGGTGTGGAAATCCCTCAAAACTTTGCTCACTGGGATTAGGAACCCCAGGGGGTTACTCAATGGACCTACCAGTAAGGAATTCCAGAAGCTTTCTCCCTTGAAATGGGTGTTTACTCTCTGCCCTGGACGAGCTCATGCTCCCCTCATGATAGACCTTGCTGGGAGATGTTCCCCTCTGCCCTTCTTTGAGTTCTATGGATCCAAAAAATCTGTTAAGAGAGAATTGATTCATGTCAGTTCTGAGGGAAAGATAGGAGAGTTTAAAATAGTTCCTGTCTTCTCTCTTCCATCCTGGTCAGAAGTCACTACTTTTTCATATTATTTAGGCATGGATTTTCAGGTTTTCATGCTTATTGTCATTATAGAAAGCATTTGTGCATCATTTTAGAATTTCAGTTGAATTTTTAGGTCTATATTATGATCTATTTATATGAAGTGGTAATTGGAATAACTAATGCTTCTAGATCTCAATCATTTGAATGACCCCCTAAAATAATAACTGATTTTTATTACCAAAAACTAATTGTACTTCTATTGGGAATGTTGATATAGCTCAAAAGTTCTTTCTTCTCCTTTAGTCTTTGTTGTAAAGTCACAATAATATAGAACTGAAAAATGGGAGATGAGGAGTGGGGTGAGAAATGTAATCAAGTCTATACATAAGTATAACTGGGTAGGATGCTCATTGCTTTCTCCAAAGATGTGTTGGAAACTGACATCTTGAAACAATAGTTTCTTTCTTACCAGATCTGGGAGTCTCTGAAATTCCTGTTTTTGTTACGCATTTTCCTTTGCCTGAAATGCCTAACCCAGTCCAGGGGCTAACTTTCTCTCATTTCCATACCCCTCTGCTTGACATATCCTTCTCCACCTCTACCATCTCTGTATTCCTTTCCCTTACCTTGCTAGGACTGAATTCAATAAGTGTGTGTGTGTGTGGGGGGGTTGTATGGGGGTTTGTGGGTGTAGGTGGGTGGAGAGGGTGAAATGGGGGAGGGAGTTGCTCTATCTACTATCTGTTTTATATTGAAAGTGGACTTATTTTGAAACTCCCACAAAAATTATCCATGTTACCCCCAAATGTGAAATCTCAAGTCTTTCTTGCATTTTGGGTGAGCTATTCTACCACTGTTACACCTCTATCAGGTTAATAACACCTCCTAGGCTTTCTTTCTCCTCCCTATCCCACATGAAGCATTTTTCTAAGACTTTCCCCCACCATTCCTAACATGGGGATTTGGGTCCAAAAGCAGAGGCATTTCCTCAACATTTTCCCCTCCAAGCTACATTCTAAATGACTATTTTTAGTTTTAGTTTTAGGTAGAATTGTATCAATGGATGATCAGATAGTTCTCATCTTGTGCACCTCTCTCATGAAAACCTTAAATGAAATTGCTTCATAATATGATTCCCATCATCCCAGGAAATATGCTGTGACATAGAAACTATTCGTAAGGTTAAGTTGAAATCAGCCAAAGGAGTGTTTTCAACTAACCTCCATGCCTCTGACACAACATTCACTAGAATATGAAGCTCTCCCTACTTAGTCTAATTCGTTTTTCCTTTAGAAGCTTCATTTCTTTTCCAAGCTTAACGCTCTCTCTAACAAATGAAGAAAACTGTAAATGTCTGGGGCTGGATCTGAATGCAGGTCCTTCTGTTTCACACTTGGTGCTCTATCCACTGCATTACCTAGCTACCTCTACTCATTATGTTTAAGTTTCTGATAAAATATAATCAGTTATTATTCATATCTACTACAACCATCTATTTTCTATCATTCCCTCCCCTGACATTTCTTTCCCTTTCAAGTGAGTTCTTGAGAGATAGGAACTGATTTTTTTTCCTTTCAAATCCAGTTCCTAGAACAAGGCCTGAAATATTATGGGTTTTCAATATTTCTTTATTTCTTAATTCAGACTGTGGTCCACAGAAATTGAGACCTTTTAACAAGTTAATAGCAGTTTCACAAATTCTGCTTCCCACTCCTTATACAACAGCGTCTTCCTATTAGTAGTACTGGTGATATTGTGGTTGTGATTTTTTTGTTGTTTTGTTTGTTTCTTTGGACTGAAGCAAATCAGTTCTAAGAATTGCTCTCTGATTTTCCCTCCCCTACACACACACACACACACACACACACACAAACACTAATTTGAGTTTTGAAACAACTCTGGGCTTAAATCTTAGCTCTACCATTAGTAATCTATATGACCCCAATCAAGCAATTTTACCTCTTCTGGTTTCATTGTCCTCATCTATAAAATCATTTTTGAACTAGATGAGTTCTAAAACTTCTGTCAACTTGTAGTCTAAGAACCCATCAGATTTTACTTCTAGCACTTATTAACAATGTACCAATGACTATTTAATCAACTCAGAGTCTTCAATAATACTTACTCTGAGATTCTCTAAATGGGTAATGAAGGAAGGAAGGAAGTTTTCATCTGAAGGAAGTTTTCATCCAGGATTCCCCAGACTAATGAGAGCACAGGTCCCTGATATACTGATATAAGAGGCTTGTGTTAGTTAGTATGGGGGAAAGGATGATTAAGTACATGGTTTCTATCTTCAAGAAACTTTTAATTTAATAGGTGAAAGGTACAAAATGAATTAAGTGGACTAGATGACCTCAAGTTCCTACCAGCCAGGATTGTGATGGAATTAGTCCATAGTTAAATTTTCAATGTGAGTATTTACATATTAAAAATCAGCAATCATTTCAAATTAGGGTTTGATTTATTATTCAATAGAAGATTAGTTCAATGAAATATAAAAGTATGTGTACTACTGTCCCATCACAGTCTAATTGTTAAATATTTACCAGTACAAAACTTGTTGCATCTTTAAACATTGAGTTTAGCAAGGGTACAAATGATGAAGTCAAAACCAGACTGTTGACCTACTGGTAATACCACTACTACTATTACTATTACTACTACTACTACTACTACTACTACTACTACTACTACTACTACTACTACTACTAAATAACTGATAATTATATGATGCCTCAAGGTTTACAAAGTCTTTTATATTCACCATTGCATTTAAACCTCACAACATACCTGATCCTAGCTCTCAATCTATGAATCTTTAGACTACACAGTAATTTTGCTTCATGCCTGCATGATTAATATTACTGGTCCAAGATGAAAGACCTTCAAAATAGAAAGATTGATTAACTGTCCTGACTGGAAACTGAAATGATGGATTTTAAAATTATCCTGTCCTGGCCTTGTCAACAACATGGATTGCAAGAAGCATAGACCATTAGGCTTCATTCCTCTTCATAATTGTCTAACCTTCTCCCATGAGTAGGAGCCATGCTAGCCTTCCTCCATTCCTCATTTCCTCTTATTACTGAATAGTCCTAAAATCCAACTTTCACTTCCTGAATTTTTCTTGTAATCATTTCCTTCAGTCGTTAACACGAGTCAAACATCATGAACAGTTTCTCAACAAGAACTTCTGATTTACCTAAACCTTCTCTTCCCTTCCTCTGAGTTACTGGGTAGGATATGATCCCTGATCTTTTCCTTTTGGAAGGATAGTAATGTAGATATGAATGTCACTTTTCTGTTTTGGGGGAAAAAAGGTCTATTTTCAGTCAAGTCAAGTATATGTCACTTATCACAGAATGACCCATTCTGCCATCCTCTGTAAAGACACAAACTTAATTATAACTAATACCATTGTTATGACTTTTATGCTCTCTATTATTATATACCTCTTTTTTTCATCTTTCTCCTTCCTTCTATGTCTATGCCTTCCTTTCCCATTCTTCCCTTACTTCCTTGCTCCCACTTTTCCTCACTTCAAACCTTATACTAGCTTAGTGAAGTTGGGGTCCTTTTGGTAACTTTTAGGTCTACACCCATGGTCCTAAGATCTCTCTTACTATATTCTTCTCTTCAATTCTTTCTTATTTTTTCTTCCCTTATAATACTGATAAGACCAATGAATGCCTTTTTCTCATGTTCTTTGCCTCACAATTACTGCATTCCACCAAGACCATAACTTATGGGGGAATCTAGTGTCTTCTGTTCCAGTTCTAAACCCCTGAGTACTGTGGTCATAATTTCTTTAAAAAGTACCTAGTTTGCTTGGAGATGTAGCTCTCCTTACAACTAGATTGCTTGTTTAAAGGCATTTGTTTATATTGTTTAATCTATTGTGTTCAGTGGAAAGTTTCTTTAGGATGGCTTGTACAGTAATGAGTTTGTTTAAACAACACTGCATGACTGCCACCCCTTTGGGATCTGCAAGAAAATGAGTCTCTCATGAGTTAATCTTTGTGCTTAAAAAAATGCAATAAAATTGGCTTCTGCTTTATGTGCACTTTATAAACACTTGTACAGGGTGAGCTGCTACAGGAGACCAGCATGAGTTCTTAGTGGATAGATCCTCATGAGACTTATAAAAGAAAATGATCATTACTCTCAAACCCCAGTAGTCTCTTTCCTCACTTTATACTGCAACCTGACATTGACATTATTGTGTTTTTGTACATGCAAATCATGACTGTTAGCTTTGCATTAAAACAACCTGTTATTTTAGAGAGCACAGCACTAAATTTTATAGTAATGTAGACATTGCTGTCACTTTGCTGTTTTTTTTTAACAAAAAGTCTTTTTTTTCAGTCAAGGCAAGTATATGTCACCTATCACAGAATGCATCAAATTACAGATTTGAATTCAATTCATATTTATCCTACTATTATGATAGGCAAGCACATGAAGAAGGCATCTTCATGTTGTTACCATGTTTTTATTGCCTTCTTAAAAAATAAGTTATTAGATACCTAATGAAGGATGATTGGATCATCCTTTAATGGACCTCAGAGGCCATCTAGAAGAGTCAATCAATATGAATTTATTAAGCTCCTACCATATTTCTGGCAATATACTGTTAGAGGATACAAAAATAAATAATAAGTAGGACTTTGCTTTAGGAATACACACTGCAATGAGGGACAATAAGAGATAAACAATAATGTGCAAACAGGATATATACAAGATATGGTGAGAATTAGGAGTAAAAAGAAGGCACTGAATTTAAGAGAAACTGACAAAATATTTCTCTGTAGAAGATGAGATTTTGTCTCGAACTTGAAGTAAGCCAGAAAAGCCAGGAGGCAGAGATAAGGTGGAGCTCATTTCATTTATGAAGAATAGCCAGTGAAATTTCATTGAATTCAAATTTGCATTTTCTTGAGGATGGAAGGCAGCATCACTGATCTTCTCAATTTTCATTTTTAACTGAAATTAAATCAGTCAGACAGGGTCATTCCATGATTGCACAACTGTTATTAAAGGTGAAAGAAATTTCAAATAAGATCTTTCTGAATTCAAGTCCAACACTTCTTCTTCCATAATCCATTGTTTAAATGAGGGAAAAGATAGAGAGGTTAAAAAAAACAGGAATTGTTTATTCAAAATTCTATTAAGAAATTGATTGGTTGCTCATCAATTGATGAATAACTGAACAAGTAAGTGATAGTATGTAATTGTGGTGGAATACTATTGCACTATAAGAAATGACAGGTAGTATGCTTTCAGGCAAATCTGGGAAAATTTCTATGAACTGATGCAAAGTGAAAGGAGCAGAACCAGAAGAACATTTTAGACAATAATGGTAAAAGTATAGTGATGATCAATTGTGAAAAATATGACTACTAAATTCAATACAACGATACAAGGCAAATCCAAAGAACTCATGATGAAATGATAGTAACCATCTTAATAGAGAGAACTGATGAACTCTGAATGAAGATTAAGAAATACTTTTTCAATTTATTTTGCTTTTGATTTGCAATATGGTTGAAAATGGAATGTTTTGTATGACTTCATATTTGTAATCAATTTCATATTTTTGTGTTCTAAAAATGCTTAAATAAATGTTCTTAAAGTACAAAAAAGAGAAAATTCTTCTGTCTATATTAAGTTCATAATTGAATATAGACAACAAATTGTGAGTGATTTCAAAATGTTCAGAAAAGGAGGGAGTTAAGATTCCATTAGGGAAAAAAAAGTGGATGGTGCACCTAAGTGGCACTGGCCCTGGAGTCAAGAGTACCTGAGTTCAAATTTGGCCTCAGACACTTAATAATTGCCTAGCTATGTGACCATGGACAAGTCACTTAACCCCATTGCCTTAAATAAATTTAAAAAAATTTGAATAACAGAAAAAAGCGTATTGAGTGGCATATTTTTATGAAAGCACAAAATAGAATTTCCTAGTTTTCACTACTGTGCTTTTGAATAAAAAATTCTACAGATATTGAAAAATAAAATGTATTTCTGTAATACTGCAAATTTTGCTTAATACAATGCAAAGGTCTAGTTTTGGGTGAAAATGTTATTCATTCATTCACACACACATATGTATATATGTATATATATATATATATGTGTATATAATATATATATATATATATATACATAGCTTGTTTGTTTTATTATGCAATGATAATATAGTAAATAGAATTGTGAACTTGGAGTTATAAAGATCTGAATTGAACACTTCCTCAAATACCTACCAGTTGTATAATCTTAAACTTATTGTTTCTCCTAATTTCAATTTCACCATTTGTAAAATGAGGATAATAGCTCTTATTCCACAGGATTGTGAGGATCACATTAAATAATGTATGTAACGTGTTTTGTAAACTTTAAAGTATTATTAAATGTTGCATATTATTTTAGGGATCTATTAGTCTTAATTTCAACAAACTATAATATACCATTGAGTTTGAAGGGATCTTAGTTTGAAGTTCATCTGGGGGTAATTAGGTGGTGCAGCAAATAGAGCACTGGCCCTGGAGTTAGGAGGACCTGAGTTCAAATTTGACCTCAGACACTTAATAATTAACTAGCTGTGTGGCCTTAGGCAAGTCACTTAACCTCATTTGCTTTGCAAAAATCTAAAAAAAACATTCATCTGGTCAATAGCTTCATCTTATAGATGATAAAATCAAGGTTAATGAGGTTAAGTTAATTGCTTTAGATTACAAAGCTATTTAGTGATAGATCTAGGACCATAACCTATTCTAAGACTTTGTACTTTTTGAAACATTGCTGAATTGCTGTACTTCCTGCTTGAAGAGAATCAAAATGACATCATTTTATCAAGATCAAGGTATAGTGATTCCAACTGTGCCTGATCAAACCATAATGAGCTCATGAGGTTTTACCACACAGCTTGGGCACAAACAGTCCATACAAACATTTGGTGAGGAAATATCCCTAAATTTCACATCTCATATTTTTTCATCTACTGCAATTCTGCTTTGCTCATAGAACATAAGTGCTTCTTTGATATAGACCCACCATACTGGATGGTGCTTTATCAGTATGTCTCATGTTTTGCTATTGATTTCAAAATTCTTCAGTGAAACCTTTGAGTATCTTTATATCATTTCTTCTGACTTCAGTGTATTTGCCTTGTGTGAGTTCTCCATGAAATATTCATTTTTGTGAAGTAGTAAAATGTATATTTAACATTCAAACATTCAATCATCAGAGTTGCACTTTACATGAGAGTTTGAATGCTTGACAGTTTAGCTTGAGAAAGGACCTCAGTGTCCAGTATCTTATTTTGCCAGGTTATCTTCCAAAGCTTTCTAAAACAATTAAAATGGAAATGATTCAGTTTCTTGGCATGGAGCTAGTAGACTGTTCTGGTTTCATAAGCACAATGAAGTCAGCACAGTGGCTCTGTAGACCTTCAGTTTGGTAGACAGTCTAATAACTCTTTTCTCCTACATTTTCTTCAGAGACTCCCAACACTAAACTAGTTCTGGCAATGTATACATCCTCAACATAAACATGTACATATTGTGGATAGAAAGGATGCTGTGAGGGAAAGTGATTTTATCCAAAGCATTCAAAATTTGTTCATTTGTTGTAACTGATGGCTCCATGTATGGAAGATGCTAGCTGATGGATAGCCCATTTTCTTGGTGTTAATTGTTAGGCCAAAATTAGCACAAATAGCAATCCATACTTTATTGCATCTCAACCTGAGAGGATGAATTGATTGTACACTCATTTGTGAACAAAGATTTCACACTAGGGGCAGCTGGGTGGCACAGTGAATAGAGCACTAGCACTGGAGTCAGGAAGACCTGAGTTCAAATCTAGCCTCAGTCACTTAATAATTACTTAGCTGTGTGACCATGGGCAAATCACTTAACTCTATTAACTTGCAAAAACTAAAAAAAGTACACCAATTCT
The DNA here is from genome assembly GCF_037893015.1 of Macrotis lagotis. NCBI lineage: Eukaryota > Metazoa > Chordata > Mammalia > Peramelemorphia > Peramelidae > Macrotis > Macrotis lagotis. The sequence goes on along the minus strand of NC_133662.1, from coordinate 119,258,349 downwards.
CTCTCCACTTTCATAATAGCTTGCAACATTTTCAAATTAGATACTTTGCTACCAGTTTGGTAGCTGACTGATTCCATTTTCATCCTCACTGAAGGTATTCATTCTATTTCTGACTGGAAAAATTCAAGGATATCATCCATTATCCAGAACATGTGTATAAGGCATGCTATTGTGGAATTGGCATATAATACTGGTGAACTTCTCAGGGCAACAAAATTTTGTCAGGATTTTCCACAAGTCATCATGAATGACAAAACCAAAGGTCTTTGTTTATTAACAAACATTATGTATAGATCTCTGTTTTACTCCTGGCATTTCTCCTGGGATTCTCAGGTATCAAGCATCATAACAACCATTCTTTGGCTTTTTGATAGATGACCGTCTTCCAGGTAAAGGATCAGTCTATTAAGGAACATTAGACAGTCTTCTCTAGTCATTTCCTAGAGTGGGGTGTCTCTCTCATAGTTATTGCAAAACTAGTCATTGCCTTCAATGACTGAGAGAGACTGCCCTTGATTGTCACATTACAGTCCTTTTTTCCTATCCTTTATAGACAGTAGAGGCATCATTGAACTCCTGTGGGATAATCACATCTTGCCATATAAACTAGGACAATTCCATCAGCATTTGTATTAAGAACCACTAGCCATAAAAATATCTGAAATAGAATCAGCACCAGGTACCTTAACATGAGAGGAGCCTAATGGCAATCAAGACCTCTTCTTCATGTGGAAGTTCTGCAAGATAGGGATTTACTTCAATCTGAGTTATACAGTCATTGTAGAATTGGTTGCTGATGGTCTATTGAGAATCCGGTGAAAGTATTCAGTCCATCTCTCTAGGATCATATCCATAATACTGATCAATGTGCATCCATTAGCACTTAGTTGAGATGTTTCACAGGTCTTTATTCCCATATATAGCATTCAAGGCATCATAAAAGCGATTTAATTGTTAAAATCAGCATTAAACTGAATTTCACTTGCTTTCTAACAGAGCCAAGAATCTGACATCTGTCTAAGTGTCACTTGGATTTTACTTTTGTTTGGCTACCACCAAAGGTGAAAAGTAGTCCTGAAAAGGACTCAGCCTTCATCACACCAGAAATACTAGTGTTCCCTGAACATCCATATACCACTGAAATATCAATAAATTAAGAAAGGGGGGTTGAATCTGGATTAGACCCTTGGCTTTCCTGACAAAGTCTAGTATTCAGTTAATTAGTGCTTTTTCTAGAGAATCTACCTCTCAAGCATAAAATGCAAGGATAAAATAATATAATGCTTGAAATTTTCTTGAAAAGTTCAAAGTGCTATATTGTTAATCATTGCTATTGCTATTATTGTTATTATGGGACTATGACATAAAAGTAAACATTGTTCTAAAACAAATCAATAAAGTCAAAATTATGTAATCTATGTACCTTGGATTAAATTCATATTGATTAAGAGTCCATTATGGGAGCATCTTGGACAATCATTATCAATTGTTTTCTCTGGTTTGAGACTCCTGAAAATTTTTTCTAAATGTAATATGGATTTGCCTTGTATTTACTGTTATAGATAAAGTGAGAATAATATATTAAAATGTTATCCAATGAGATAGCTTTTGCTAATCATGAACCCCTATATGAGTGGCATTATTATCATTAATTATTATTATTGTTATTATTGTAGTTATTACTATTGTTGTTATTAACAACAAAACCATGTACCAACAGTATTGCCAAATAAAAATTAATTCATTCCTGATTCCCATAAATGATTACCTGAGAAATCAAATTTTTCCCTAAGATATTTTACTTCCAAAATGGTATTGGGTAGAGTGAAGAGTAAGAGTTAAATCAGGAAACATGTTTCAGCCTCTGCATTGGCTAGAACAAAAACTGGCTAACTTCCCAAATATAGTACCTGGATCTCTGTTTAAAGCATTCACTCTTTTCACTATTTCACCATATTCTGGCTATCTATACTTCTTTCTTCCTGGAATGTTAGAAAGATGCTAGGACTCTTTAGATTTTAGATGATAATAGTAATAGTCTTGAATGCCTTTTGTTTAGATACCCTGGGTTAGTTTTCTGCTTTTCTTTCCTGAGGTCTCTTCTCATTATCTCCTTGTGACTCAGTAACCTATCTCTATAATAGATAATCTCAAAGGAAATGAAATCTCAGGAGTTATTCCTTCTTAATAATTGCTCTAGTCTCCTAGAATTTTGGGAAATACAACTCCTTAAGGCTCATATCACTATTAGAAATATAAATATATATCAGCTTTTTCCCATCAAATTTGCCTTTGTCATATCCATATTTATTACATACCTGTATTTTTAATATATTTATCTTTAAGTATATGTGTGTTTTATGCACATATGTATCTATACATGTGTGTATGATTCAGGTTTTAGAGGAAAGAAAGTAGAATGGCATTTTGTATGACTTAGTAGATAGAGAACTAGATATGGAGTCAAGGTGACTTTGGGTTTAAGTATTGCTTCCGACATAATTCACAATCTCTCAATGTCTCTAAAAACTCTCTTAAGACTGAGTTTCTTCACTTAACCCCATTGCCTTGCAAAACAAGATGAGACTGAAACAAAAACAAGACTTTGTGTTTCAGCATAGCTAATGATTTGCACTGGCAAAGAATGTTTCTTTACTGCTCGTTTCCTATATCAATTTACATTGATATATTATTATTATTATTTTTTATTATTATTATTAATCAGATCTAAATTAAAACAAAATAATTGTCAAAGAAAATTAAGATGCTGACTTTGTGTTTAGTTTTAAAAATATTAAAAGCTGACATATCCTTGACTAACTTCAAGTGTCTTTTTTGTCAACAATTTTTCCTGCTGTCTTTAAGTTTCAGATATGGTGATTAGTCCATTTAACTAAGAAAGAGCTGGCTGTGGAGTTAGGGAAATCTGGAAAATCCTATCTCTGAGACACTGGTTGTATATCTCTGACAAGTAACTTGACCTCTCAGTTGCAAAGGCTTATGTAGAAGGGTTCTTGAGGAAAAGTGAGGCTGATTATTTGCACATACCTCCCTCACTTAAATCCAATTTATTTGGAAGATGGACTAACCATCCTGATGTCCCAGTCCTCTTCAAGAAGCAGGGCAAACAACAACAATAATCTCTCAGTGCTCCCAGACAAATTTTTGAAGCTCTAAACTTGCAGAGTTAATGTATGGGGTCTTATCCTACACCAATGAAGTTACAGATCCAGAATCAATGTTTTTTATATAATGTATGAGTATAAAATCTAGACTGTGGAGAGAATATTAGGGAGGGACTGAAACAGAGTGACAAGTAATATCCCTCTGCCTCTTTTATTGCTTTTGTGTTACATATTGTAGACTTCAAAATTAATGCCATGATTCTCTTTGGTCAGTTTTTTGCCCTAACTAGACCTAAGTAGAGATGGGTAGTTTTGATTAGAGATTGAAGTTAGTTAAAATTGCACCAAGGCATGATATTTCATGACCTTGATATGTGTCTAACAAATTGACATTTTTATAATCTTTACATTGAATCTTTAGGAAAACTTAGACAATTAATTTATGAAAACTAGATCGTAGTTTGAGATTCATTTGCATATGAATACACACATGCCAATGTCATGTTGGTTTTAACAAGTCTTACTGTGATGTACATCTACATGATTAGAATAGAGCCTGGAAGTGTCTTCAATAGAATTAAAAAGATTCATTGATTCAGGGATGAATCTTTCCTCAACTCTACATTCCAAACTTGTAGAAATGTGTGTGTTTGTGCTTCTGTGTGTGTGTGTGTGTGAGTGTGTGTGTGTGTGTGTGTGTGTGTGTGTGTGTGTGTGTGTGCGTATACTTCCCAGGACATAGGATTAAATTGTAATAGTCAACACTGGAAGCCTGAATCCCCTTCTGAATAACTGTTTCATGCTGCCTCATGTTTTATGCAGATTATGTTTTTGCTAGAATTGCCTTTGCCAGACTGCATTAAACTTTAATGAACTGAGAGAGGAATTAGATTACAAAAATTACTGTTAATATCATAATCTCCATGTAAAAAATGGAAGAAAATTCTTTGAACATTTTGAAAAGACACTTAGGGAGGAGGAGGAGGAGGACAGGATATAAAAAAAACTACTCATGTGTATATAACTATTGGAAATGTTTATTTATGCTCTCAGTATAGCACCCTACATCTGGGTCTCAGATTTGGTCAGTTCTTCACATTCAGATACATATTTAACATTCTTTCACATTCACTATCTTTTTTTCATTTTTGTTAAAGGTGATTGGACTTAGGGTTAACTAATTTCCACTTCAAGTCAACTTCCTAATGAGGCCTTCAATGCTTCTCTTAATCATTTTCTATTTGAAGGTATTTGGAAGATTGCAGAGAGGTAGCAGTGATCTGGTTTAGTTTGATTTTACTTGATGGGTCTTTTCCATCATATTTTGATGCCACTCTGATCATTCTCTTTGAACATTTGGTATTGGAAATATATGGGACTAATATAAACATTTTCATTGACATTTTACAGGATTTCTTCAATGAAAGTCTTTTTTGGTGTGATTTTAGATACAGAGGCTACCTATATTCTTAAAATGTATGGTTATTCTACATACCATTCTGTAGTTTTTAGCAGCAGAATTTCCCAAGCACTGAGAATATATGGTCAAATTCTATGATTTTAGCCCTAATATTTTATCTGCTGTGAGATTCTTGCCCTCAGAACATGGATTTTAGTGACTGATCATTTTCAGAACTAATGAAGACAATAGCTTGATTTTTGTCTTTCATTTCTAATGGTTTTAAGGCACCAGAGTAAAAAGTCAGGTGACAGAAAAGGCTAATCTTCCTGTGCTCAAATCTGATCTCAGTGACTTACTAGCTGAATGATCCTGGGAAATTCCCTTAACCCTATTTGACTTAAAATGTCATGTATAAAATGAACTAGAGAAGGAAACAGCAAACCACTCCAGTTTCTTTGCTGACAAAATTCCTAATGGGATCACAAAAAATTGAAAATAACTGAAAAAATCATGTAGCAACAATAACAATATAGTATAGGGACCACATTCCTGTGTTGTATATGAGGAAACTAAGGCAGAGAGGATAAAATAACTTTCCCAATGCCACACACCTTTTATGTGTTACAGTCAAGCCTGGAATCCAGCACTAGTCTCTTCCTACCATCTATTCCAGAAAGGAACACTTTGACTGGATTAAAGCCCATGTCCATCTGTGGTCTTATCTTTGAGTAACTGGATAAAATTACTAAGGTCTTAAAAAGATTCTCTAATGGGGTATTACTGAGTATTAAAGCTTTACATTTCCCAGAAAAGTTAGAAGTTTTAGGTTACAAAGCTATCAGCAGGCTAATGATAATCTCTCACATTGGATCTAAGAGAGTTTGTTTTTGTTTTCACATTGCCTAAGGTTAAAATAAGAATATCATTTATAAATTAAAACTTCAAGGGATCCATCACAATTTGAATAAGTTTGAAGTAATATTTTCTGAAATGTCAATTCAGAATTCATTTTAAGAGAGTAGAAAAGTTATCTATAAATATACCACATAGTATAGCTACTATTCAAAAAATACTAGAGGGGTTAAAGCCAGTTAGAATTCACCCTTATACCAGTGAAATGATCCAGACACATGATAAAAAATATTTTCCCTTTGCTTATCCCTTTGCATGACAAAAATGAGTTATTAACAGGTAAGATTTTAATTTGGAATTGGAAATATTTTCTTTCCTAAGAAAGTCTGGTTTGGGGATATGGTAACAAAAAGCTTTGGAGAAATAGGATAGGAGTTGTTTATTGGCAGCAAGTTATTTCCCAGATGAACTTTGTCACTTAAAATTTCTCATCTTCAGTTGCAATATCTATAAAATGGGTATTTTATTTCCATGTTATTTCATGGGAATATGGTTCATATGCTATAAGTAAGAAGAAAAAAATAATCATGCTTACTGTAGGAAGGCCATTAAGTATTTAGGAACATATTTCATCATTTCTTGTTTTAGGGAGAAGATTTTCTCAGTGACTAGAACGTCCTTAAACAAGAAGAACTGTGTCATGATGTGACATATTATACAGTCATCTGATCAGATTCTAAATGTTTAAATGAAAAAAAGGTTTTTTTGTGTTAAATTTCATATATTCATACCAAATTATATTATTTTAAATCAATGTGGTTACATCTAGTCAGAGAAATGAGTTGAGTCAACAAGTGGGTATAGGCAGGAGCAGGTTGACTGACTGTCAGCTGCTTAGATTTATTTTTATAGTCTTAGAATCATATGAAACAAGCAAACTAAAATCATTTCCTTGGTTACAAAAGTATACAATTTTCATCATTAATCATATAGTTCATATGGTTACAAGTTTGATCATGTAGTGGTTACAAGTGTGATTATCAATCATGTAGTTAATTTTCTTGTCCCTGCTCAGGCTGTGATGACCTCAACCTGCCTGCTGCCTAGTTTGTTACTGCATAGTAAAGTTATTAATTAAATAGAACTTTCCTTATAATAATCTTTGATATAATTTGTTTAATGGAATGCTTTTATGTTTTTATGCCGCATTTGTAATGTTTTTCAATATGCTCCCTTGACAACCTATAATGAGGGTGGTTATGTTTGTCCACCTGTCTGTTGACTCCTTCAATAACTAATTTTCCTTTCAGCCTTTGTTGGTAGATGCTATGGTTTCTATGACTTTTTATTCTTTCCCAATAAACTAAGGCTGTTAGAGTTCACATATTGGTTACCTATACTAACTATTCTCTCACCATCTTTATCATATATTCCTGTGTATGATAAGGGGGGCAAAATTGTTAATTTCCCTGGAATTCTATCTGACCCATCTTGTATCTGGTTTCCCTGTATATATTCTGACATCTCCCTGGAACTCCCAGTGCTGTATCTTCCAAAGATTTCATAATGTTGAAGCCTTTTGTATGTCTCAGGGAGAGGCAGTCCTGCTAAATTTGGACAGAGTTCACAATCTGTTTTATTCAAGGAATTTCTCTGAAATCCTTCCTTTATAGTCATTCCACTATTAGGATGAGTAAGTTTTGAAATCAACAATAGACCTATAAATATGGGTATACATGGAATCCCTATATATATTGAAGAAGGAAATGTTGTTCCATCAGGCAGTGTGGCTGCCTTGAGTCTTCTTGCCGCGACTGTGTCAAACAGCTTAGAGACCCTGGCTCCCAACAATATATAATATTAATTTTTATTTATCCTAACAAGACCCTATAATCTTAGTTTTTTGGCTTCCCTCACATTATTCAGATGAAACATTGGTTTCCATTTTACCCCACATGCTATGTAGAACTAACTTCATAAAACTAGAGTTATAAGATATTTTGAAATTAAAACCTTTTATGTGACATTTGTGTTGACTTTAAAAGGAAAGTCAACTAAAGAAGGTAAGGTAAGACTCTTAAATTGCTATTTTATGAATATAAAAATAAAGACATTAGGGTAAGAAACTATGATAAATTGAAATAAATTGTTCTCTAGCATACCAATTTTACCCTGTTAAAGTGATGACTAATGAGTCCATTCATTAGAGATATAATAAGCATATTATTATGACTTTTCACTTCTTTTCCACTTCTAATACCTACCTATATAAACATTCATACAAATATACATACAAGCACAGACACACACACACACACACACACACACACACACATATATATATATATATATAATTTTTTATGTTTTGTTGGTTTGAGGTGAGGGTATTATATATTTTTATATATGTATATACATTTATGTGTGTGTGTACAGTAGCTTTTGGGGGAAAATTAATCTTTCCCCACATTTCAACTTTTTCCTTAATTTAAAGGAGAAATCAGCAATTGGAAATAGTGGCAAACATGATAATGTCATATTCTTTAATAGTGCTCCTTACTGACAAGGGTATATATTTTAGTATTCAGAGCAAATACATTTTGAGATTTTACATTTTTATAAAGTGGCAAGTAACTGTGTTCATAAGATTCTGGAGGGTTTGTGTGTGTGTGTGTGTGTGTGTGTGTGTGTGTGTGTGTGTGTGTGTGTGTTATTTGGGGCTTTTTTTCTTACTCTGGATAGGAAGAACATAGTCCATAGCTGATCTAATGCATTTTTCTTAGCTCTCTGAAATGCTGAGAGAAGCTGCTTTCATCAAGTGGGTTCATCTCACAATGTTGTTGTTGATGTGTACATTGTTCTCTTGGTTCTATACCCTTCTCTCAGCATCAGATACCATAAGTCATTCCACACTTCTATAGAATTCTACAATTTATGGTTTCTTATAGAGCAATAGTATTCCATAGTATTCCTCCACCATAACTTGTTTAACCAAGCCCCAATTGATGGGCATTCCTTCAATGTCCAGTTCTTTGCTACTATAAAAAGAGCTGCTATCAATATTTTGGAACATGTAGGACTTTTCCCTTTTCCTGTAATTTATTCTGGATATAGACCTAGAACAGGAATTGCTGATTCAATATGAACAATTTTATTGTTCTTTGGGCATAGTTCCATATTGCTCTCCAGAAAGGATCTGTTCACAACTCCATCATCAATGTATCAATGTCCAAACCTCCTACCACCTCTCCAGCATTGATCATTTTCCCTTTTTCTCATCTTGACCAACCTGATAGGTGTGAGATGATATCTCATTGTTGTTTAATTTGCAGTTCTCTAATCATAATGATTTGGAACATTTTTTCATATGAATATATGGAGCTTTAATTTCTTCATTTGAAAACTGTTTATATCCTTTGACCATTTATCAATTGGGGAATGATTTGTGTCCTTATAAATTTCATGCAATTCTCTATGTTTTAGAATTGAGACCTTTTTCAGAACTCCTAGTTGGAAGATTGTTTCCCTTCTTTTGGCTTATCTACTAATTTTTTCAGCATTGATTTTATTAGTGCAAAACCTTTTTTTATTTAATATAGTCAAAATCATTCATTTTGCAGTTTATAATGTGCTCTAATTCTTGTTCAGTCATAAATTTATCCCCTTTCCATAGATCATGTATATAGAGTGTTTCTTGTTCTATTAATATATCGATAGTATCACTCTTCATGTTTAAATCCTGTACAATTTTGACCTTATTTTGTTATAGGGTGTGATATGTGAATTTATGCCTAGTTTTTCAATACTATTTTCCAGTTTTCCCAACAATTTTTGTCAAATAGTGAGTTCTTATCCCAGAAGCTGATGTCTGGTTTGTCAAATAGTAGAGATAACAGTAGTCATTTACTATGAATTCTTTTGAACCTATTCTAATCCACAGATCAATTACTCTATTTCTTAACCAGTACCAGGCAGTTTTGATGACTGATGCTTTATAGTATAATTTTAGATCTGGTAGAGCTAGGCCACCTTCCTTTTATTATTTTTTCATCAGTTCCCTTGATATTCTTGCCTTTTGTTGTTCAAGATGAATTTAATTACTATTTTTTCCTAACTCAATAAGGTAGTTTGATTGGTATGGCACTGGATAAGTAATTTAATTTGCATTGAATTGTCAGCTTTATTGTATTAGCTCAACCTAACCACTAACCAGGAGCTCTTTAGATTTTTCCAATTACTTAAATAAGACTTTGTTTGGGTGAGAAGTGGTCTATAATTGTTTTCCTACAGGTTCTGGATTTGTCTTGGGAGGTAGCTTTCCAAGTATTGAATGTTATTTATAGTTATTTTAAATGGAATTTTTCTTTCTAGCTCTTGTTCTTGGCCTTTACTGTCCATGTATAGAAATGCTGATGATTTATGTGGATTTGTTTTATATCTTGCCACTTTGCAGAATTTGTTAATTGTTTCAAGGAATTTTTGAGATGATTTTTTCAGGTTCTCTAGGTATACCATCATATCATCTGCAAAGAGTGAAGGTTTTGCTCCCTCATTGCCAATTTTGATTCAGTCAATTTCTTTTTCTTCTCTTATTGCCATAGCTAACAGTTCTAATACTATATTTAATAATAATGGTGATAATGGACATCCTTGTTTCACCCCTGATTTTACTGGAAACTCTCTGAGTTTAACTGTTGATGTTTTAGATTGATACTATTATTATTTTAAGGAAAACTCCATTTATTTCTAAACTTTCTAATGTTTTTTAATAGGAATGACTATTGTATTTTATCAAAGACTTTTCCAGCATCTACTGAGATAATCATATGTTTTTCTGTTGGTTTTACTACTGATATGTTTAATTATGTCGAGTGTTTTCCTAATGTTGAACCATCCTTGTCTACCTGTTATAAATCCACATTATCATGGTGTATTATCCTAGTGATAACTTCCTGTAGTCTCATTGCTAAAATTTGATTTAAGATTTTTACATCAATATTCGTTAGGGAGATTGGCCTACAATTTTCTTTGTCCTTTTTTTTTTTTTTTTGGTTCTTTATGGTTTAAGTATCAGCACCATGTTGGTGTCATAAAAAGGAGTGTGGTAGAACTCCTTCCTCTCCTTTTTTTTTTTTTAAATAGTTTACGTATAATAGGAATTAATTGTTCCTTATATGTTTGGTAGAATTCACTTACAAATCCATCTGAACCTGGAGACTTTTTCTTAGGGATTTTATTGATGGTTTCTTCAATTTCTTTTTCTGAAATGAAGTTATTTAAGTAATTTATTTCCTCTTATGTTACCCTGGGCACTTTGTGCTTTTGTAAATATCCATTTCACTCAGGGTTATCCAATTTCTTGGCATACAGTATGGCAAAGTAGCTCCAAATTTTCTCTTTAATTTCCTCCTCATTGGTGGTTAGATCCCCCCTTTTAATTTTTGATAAGGGTAATTTGGTTATCTTCTTTCATTTTTAATCAGATTAACCAAGGTTTTGTCTATTTTATTGGCTTTTTCATAAAACTAACTCTTAGTTTTATTTATGGTATCAATGATTTTCTTACTTTCAATTTTATTAATCTCTCCCTTGATTTTCAGAATTTCTAATTTCATATTTAATTGAGGATGTTTAATTTATTTTTTCGCTAGCTTTCTTAGTTGCATACCCAATTCATTGATCTCCTTTTTCTCTATTTTATTCATATAGGCATTTCGAGATATAAATTGTCCCCTCGAAACCACTTTTGTTGTGCCCCCAAAATTTGGTATGATGTCTTATTGGTATCATTTCCTTGGATATAATTATTGATTATTTCTATTATTTGCTGTTTGTTCCACCCACTATTTAAGATAAAGTTGTTTCCTTTCAATTATTTCTTGGTTTATCTTTCCCTGACCTTTATGACATGTAATTTTTATTGCATCATGGTGTGTCTTTATTATCTCTGCATTTCTGCATTTGATTATAAGGTTTTTGTGCCCTAGTAAATGGTCAGTTTTGGTGTATGTACCATGTACTGTTGAGCAAAAGGTATATTCTTTTCAATCTCCATTAAGTTTTCTCCAGAGGTGTAATTATGATTAGATATACCTAAGTTTTCTAAAATTTCATTCACCTTCTTAACTTCCTTCTTGTTCATTTTGTTGTAAGGTTACAGTTCTGAGAGAGTGAGATTGAGGTCTCCCATTATTAAAGTTTTGCTTTCTACTGCTTATAATTCATTCAGTTTTTTTCTTGAGGAATTTGGATGCTATGCCACTAGGTGCCTACATGTTTAATAATGATATAGCTTAATTATGTAGTTTCCATCCTTATCCCTTTTTTTTAGGTTTTTGCAAGGCAAATGGGGTTAAGTGGCTTGCCCAAGGCCACACAGATAGGTAATTACTAAGGGTCTGAGACTGGATTTGAACCCAGGTACTCCTGACTCCAGGGCCAATGCTTTATCCCCTACGCCACCTAGCTGCTCCCAAAGAACTCAATGGCACTTCAAAGAGATACACTTTTTTTTTTTTTTGCAAGGCAATGGGGTTAAGTGGCTTGCCCAAGGCCACACAGCTAGGTAATTATTAAATGTCTGAGGCCAGATTTGAACTCAGGTACTCCTGACACCAGGTTCAGTGCTCTATCCACTGCGCCACCTAGCTGCCCCCTATCCATATCCCTTTTAATGAGATTTTTGCTTTTACTTTATCTGACATAAGAATTGATACCCCAGATTTTTTTTTACTCCAACTGTCATAATATATTTTGCTCTAACCTTTCATCTTCACCCTGTTTGTATCTCTCTAGGTAGAAACTAAAGGGAATTCTCATTTTATTCTCATGATATTTTTTCCAATTACCAAAGTATAACCAGTCTCAGAAATTTAAATATGGTATATTTTTGCATTCACAGTCTCATCCTCAAACTTCTTGATGATAAATGGAATTGCCATCTCACAGACTTCTTGGAAAGCCTGCAGTTTAGAAAATGAATAGGAAACTACTATGATATCTTGGCCTTCACAGCAGGACCAGTAGAACTCTATCATTTTCAGATGGAGAGTTGTGGAAACTTTTTGGTAAAGTAGACAATAAATTTGAAGACTGCCAACCTCAAAGGAATCATTAACTTTATGGTTTGTGGAACAATTTCAATTCCTTAGAGTTAAAAGGCAACACATATTCACATTAAGACTCTCTTTGGATACTTCCAAAATCTTTATAGACATTTTATAATTAATCAGTTCAGTAGACCTGGAAAAGAGCAGGTAGGATTTTTATTTTCCCACACAAATTAGAATTTATATAATTGCTTCAATGCCCATCTGCTTCTGATTTTGAAACAATCACAAGAACAAAATTACCTTAAATTAGGCTAAAGCACCTCTCTTCTCATCTGGGGTTAAATTAATAGTATTAAGGAAGGGACACTTTATACCGACTGTGTCTATTTAAGAGACAGATGGCAAATGCAATGATTTCTATTACACAAATTAGTAAGTTAAGGACCAAAGAGTTTAAATGATCTGAGTTTGTAGTTGCAGTATGTAGCAATGCTAGGAGCAAGAAACACATCCTTTGGGTCTATCTGTTATGTCTACATAGAACTGTTTTGCAAATCATTAAAAACAAATAGAAATGGACTATAAAATGTATGGTGGGTTTTAGCAGCAACTCTACTGTGGTCACAATTTCTTTGCCCCTGAATTGAATCATCCACAACTACTACAACAAGTAGTAATCCACTCTTCTAAGAGATCCTCACATTATATATGAGGATCACATTACACAAGAAAAAAAGATATTTATTAAATTTGACTTGCATTACTAATGCAGCATATAATTGTGATTATTTTATTATTTTTTTAAAACAGGTTGCAGCATATTACTGTGAGATGAAGAATGAAAACTATCTGGGATAAATATGACCATGGGAGATGAATCAGTCAGTCATGTAGGGAAAATGAGGAACAACTAATGAACACACTAAATAGGATACAATAAAGTCTTTTAGCACTCTGAGTAGATCTTCCATGGAGGGTCTATATTATTATATTCTGGACAAGAGCTGTCATAGTCATATGTTAAACCTTATCCAAGTTTTCTGGCATATGCTACAGAGAGAAATTACCTTAGAAAATTTTCCTCTTGGGGAACGAGCTACAAAGGATGAAAAATACGGAGGGATTGTGTTTTCTATTAGAGAAGGCCATATAGACGCTAGTGAAATAATGCTTTTTCTCTGAATATGAAAAAGAATTTTATTATTATTGCACAAGAATTTCAAAAATCACCATTATTGTATTTCATTGTTCATTTGCCTTCATTATTTAGGCTACAATATTAAAGATGAAAAATGAATACACATGATGATGAAGAAAGAAACTTGTCAGAAAGAGAGGCAAGAACAGTCCTCAATTAAAAGTAGATGTTTCTGTGAATAAAACTGTGTTCCTGAACAGGTTAAAAAAATCTAGAATGGGATTAGCATCTGGTTATGCATTTTGAGGTTATTAAAATTCTCATGGACTTAGGGATGAAACTTCTTCTGTATTTTAACAAAAGCACCAGGAATAAGTGATGATTTACCTCCCTTTTTATTTTGCTAAGTAAATTTAAGAGGGAAATGAAATCTTAGTTTAATAATGGGAAAGAAGGAGAGACCACAAGATTATTCATATGTCAATATCAAATGCATATATTTTCATGACTAGAAAATATGAAACTTTGGTAATATTTATTAGCTCAGACTAATAAAATAGAAGAGGGAATGATATGAAAACATAGCAAAAATATCATGACATTGTTTAGGCAGACTGATGGAGTGGAGAGAATGCTGGAATTGGAATGATCTGGGTTCAAATTCTGCCTATGACTTTAGGAAAGCCAGTTAACTTTTCAATATTCCTGACAATTTCTGAAGAATAATTTATTCAGTTATAGATATAGTTGATAAAAAAAATAGGGGGATAAAATGGCTTCACAAAATAAAACATTATTGTGTTATTAAAAATGACAAATAGTTTCAGAGGAAACTTGGAAGAAGTTCTATTAACTGATACAGTAGAATTGAGCAGAGAAAGCATAAGAATTTATTAAATTGTAAATTATTATAAATTAAATTATAAAATTATAAAATTATAGAAAAAGTCATCTTTGGAATATTTGTGTACTCTATTCAAAGTTATAGCAAACCATCAGTCCAAAGTAATGAAGATGAAACATTTTATATATATAAATGTGTATATGTATATTTATTCATATATATATGCATTTGAGTATCTAGTTACTTATATATATATATACACATAACATACAGATTAATATTCATACATATAATGCAAAATACATACAAAAACAGCACCAATATTATTATTATTATTATCCTGTTCAAGTTAATCAACTTTTTTCCCCATTTCCTCAACTGTAAAATGAGGTTAATAATAGTATTTACCTCGATGGAAAGCATTATTTGTAAAATATTTGTAAAACAAATTTTAGCATAGAGATTGAAACTATACCAAACATTTATTTAAATAATAATATATATATATATATATATATATATATATATATATATATCCATATTAGCTCAAAGGCTTCAATGTCATTTAAGCTATTAAAACTTCTTTCTTTTAAAACTTAAAACTTCATTATGATTTTGTGATTTTTTGGGACACACTATATATAGAATGAAGATTTTATACATTTGTTTTTTATTATTCATGATTTGTTTAGTGAGTACAGTATGAAAGACATATTAATGAAAGACTAAATATATAGACAATAAATAAATAAAAGCAGGACTACGTCGAGGAGTGTTCATAGTAATGAAACAGAGATTCAAAAATAACAATGGATAGAAAATAGATGGAACATATTTTGTTTGATAATTCTACGATGTTTGTCTTTTACATATCAAATTATTTTTTTCTAATATAAAAATCTTGATACATTCTAATAGAAAAAGTTAATGATAATCTCTACTAATATCTTTATTTTTGTAGTGTTTTACCATTTTCAACAGAATTTCAAACATATCATCTATTCAGCCCTGTAAATGATGCAAAATAGGAAAGATCATATGCATTGTGAAGATGAACAAAACTCTGTCTCCAAAATGGTAGGTGATCTGACCAAGTCCGCTTGGATTATTTGCAATAGATATTTCTTTATTTGTAAATAATTATGATGTATACAATTCCATGCTGGCAATGATATATGCACTAACAATTGATTCTCCCTTACATCTTCAACAATTGGGCAAATGAGTCATCAATTTATATGCTTTTATGTACTCCTTAAAAAGTATATGTCAACCATACAGATAATTTCCCTGACTAGTTTCATTGACCACAAGACCGATTTTTAAGCCATCTTTCTTGTTATGCACAGTTTCAAGTTCATTATTTCAAGTGCTGAACAAGAGTAGTAGAGCCAGAAAACATTTGCAAGATCTTAGGACCACAGAGAGAATTATGAGAAATTCATCTCTCTCTCTCTTTCTCTCCCAATATGCTTATGTATTTCCTATTCATGTTGTAGTAATAACCCTGATTCATTTTATCAAGTACATTCTAAGAAGATTAATAAAAGAGGTCTACCTGTAGTTGTGTTCATCAGCATTTAAGCAGTTTCCATTGCAACTATAATTGTGATCCTTACAAGGAAGTCATTTTGAGGAAATTAATCCCACCATTTTCCAGACCAGGGGGGAAAAAAGCACATCCAGTAAAAGAAAATAAATAATTGGTTATGGAACTATTTACCAGTTGTGTTATAAACTGGGCACATTTTCAAGTATTTCTAAAGAGACAGTTCAATGTTACAGTGCATAATAAGATGGAGCTAGAGAAAGGATGACCTGAGTTCAAGACCAGATTTGGATATTCTCTATCTATGTGTTACTAGGTAAGTTACAATGTCTTTCTGCAAGATATTCCTCAGTTATGAAATGGCAATAAGAAGAACACCTACCTCACAGATTATCCAATGAGTTGATAATTGAACAAAAACAGCACCAATATTATTATTATTATCCTGATCAAGTTAATCAAATTTTTTTCCATTTTCTCAACTGTCAAATGAGGCTAATAATAGCATTTACCTCAATAGAAAGCAATATTTGTAAAATATTTGTATATCAATATTTAGCATAGAGACTGAAACTATACTAAACATTTATTTAAATAGTATGTATCATGTAAATATTTATTTCCTTTCCTTCTTTGTTTGGTAACATCTGGGACCATTTTCTTCTATATGTTACCTTTATCAACTCACCTCAGGTCTGTGCTACTAAGATTCGTATAAACAATTTAAAATCTGTACTCTGTTGACAATGAAAAATCATTAGTATAAGATAGATACTTAATTAACATTATTGATTGATAGATTCCTTCTACTAGTCTAAATACCACCATAGCCACCATTATGAGTAGGATATTTTTCTAATTGTTGGGTGTGGGTAACTATTTCTTGAAATGATAGTGATGGTTGTCCCATTTCAATTCTTCTGCATTCATGTGCCCTATTCCACCAGATAGTTATACAGGTTTGACCTTGGGTATGGCTATTTCAGTGATTTTCAGAAATGGATTCTTTGTCTGATATACAAAATTGCATCTTTAATAGGTGTCCTTGAAAATGTTTCTATACTTTGTACTATTTGGCTCCACTTTCAGGGACAGATCTGATAGATTTATGAGGTACTGAGAGTTGATGGAAGCCATTGTTCTGTCTATTTATCTCCCTGTTTCTTGATTATTCAAAAGAGTCTGAAAATTAGTTTCTCACAAGAATGATGTGCTCCTGAAGACATGCCTACTATGTAATTAAAGGAAATTAGATGCAACAACACCACCACATTGACATTTGTGGTGGAAAAGAAGTATTGACTGTAATTTAGTTAACTGTTGGTGTTGTTTTAAATAATGAATTGTTCTCTTAAATCTTGCTTAAAAGGCAGAACACTTTAAAAAATTTATTAAAATGAATTTCAAAAAAAAATTAATCAAGAACAGAAAATAGCATAACCAGCCAAAGGTACTATGCCAAAATATAGTAAATGGCAGAGAAATGCTTTCAAACCTGCATGAGACAAGAAGAATGTGATACTGGGCAGGGGGAAATTTGTATCATTGAAAATCTCTAAATCCCCTAGTTTTAAATGTTTCTCTAGACCAGGGCATTACTTCCAAAAGTTGTTTATCTAGTGATCAAAAACTTCATTTCTCCTTATCTGCCTTCCAAATTCAGATCAAGAATTCTGTTGAATTGTTCTTATTATTACAGAAAATCCATTTGCTGGTATAACTAACAAATTGGAAATCTGATAGAGTTCACTTTAGGCAAAGATTAAAAAATCAAGCAAGCCAACCTTTTTTCCCTCAGTTAGATGTACTAGAGGTATGTCACCTAAAAGAAATACTTCAATGAAAATATAGTGCTAAATATTTGTTTCCACTGAAAAACATCAATTTATTTATTTATTTTTGAGTGGATCACATTCTTTATGATAAGTCCATCACAAATGTTACTTCCATATTTTTCCAATGTTGCCATTGCTGATCACAACTCCCTCCTTTCTTATTTATCCACTACCATGTACTATATTTTCTCTCTCCTTTCACTCTGACTTTGCTGTAGGGTCGCTGAGTGGCGCAGCAGACAGATCCCTGGTCCTGGGGCCAAGAAGCCCTGAGACCCCATACCACCCCTTAGGCCCAGAATCTACCTGGCCCTATGGTCCTGGGCAGGCCATCCAATCCAAGCCCCTTGCAAGAAGTTAAAAAAGAAAAAGTGTTATATCTGACCACTGTTCCCCCATGGTCCATCCTCTCCTCCTTTATTTACATTTCCACCCCTTTCCCTGCTCCACCCTCCTTCTTACTCTAGTTGTCTATACCCCATTGAGTATATTTGCTGGTTCCTCTCCTAGGCATCCCTGATGACAGCAAAGGTTCCCTCATTCCCCCTTGCCTCCCCCCTTCCATATCATTGCAATAGCTCATTGTAATAAAAAAAATCTTATTATGTGAAATATCTTGGACTATTCCTCCTCTCCTTTTTCTTTCTCCCATTCCATTTCCCTTTTTTTTCTTATTGACTCCATTTTTATACCATATTTTATCTTCGAATTCAGCTTTCTCCTGTGCTTCAACTATAAAATCTCCCTCTACCTGCTCTATTAACTGAGATGGTTCATAGGAATATTATCAGTATCATTTTTCTATACATGGAGTTCATCCTCATTAAGTCCCTTATATTTCCCCCCACTCCTCTAATCTCCATGCTTCACCTGAGTCCTGTATCTGAAGATCAAACCTTCTGTTCAGCTCTGGCCATTCCAAAAGGAACCTTTGAAATTCCCCTGGTTCACTGAAAGTCCATCTTTTTCCCTGGAAGAGGACATTCAGCCTTGCTGGGTAGTTCATTCTTGGCTGCATTCTAAGCTCTTTTGCCTTCCGGTATATTGTATTCCAAGCCCTAGGAGCTTCCAATGTAGCTGCTGCTAAGTCCTGTGTGATCCTGACTGCAGCTCCACGATATTTGAACTGTGTCCTTCTGGCTGCTTGTAATATTTTCTCTTTGACTTGGGAGTTCTGGAACTTGGCTATAATATTCCTGGGGGTTGGTTTTTTGGGATCTCTTTCTCGGGGGGATTCATGGATTGTCTCCATTTCTATTTTGCCCTCTGCTTCTAGAATATCAGGGCAATTTTCCTGTAGTAATTCTTTGAAAATGATGTCAAGGCTCTTTTCCTGATCATGACTTTCAGGTATTCCAATAATTTTCAAATTATCTTTCCTAAGTCTCTTTTCCATATCAGTTGTTTTTTTCAATGAGATATTTCACATTTTCTTCTAATTTTTCATTTTTTTTTGGTTTTGAAGTATTGATTCCTGATTTCTGGTAAATTCAGCAATCTCCCTGAATTCTATTCTTTGTCTCAAGGATTTATTCTCCTCAGAAAGTTTTCTTATCTCTTTTTCCATCTGGCCAATTTTGCTTTTTAAAGCATTCTTCTCCTCAATAACTTTTTGAACTGTTTTATCCATTTGACCTAAGCTGGTTTTTAGCATGCTATTTTCTTCAGCATTTTTTTGGATTTCCTTGACTAAGCTGCTGACTTCATTTTCATGTTTTTCCTGCATCTCTCTCCTTTCTTTTCCCAGTTTTTCTTCCAAGTCCCTCATTTGATTTTCAAAGTCTTTTTTGAGCTCTGTCATAGCCTGAGCCCAATTTCTGTTTTTCTTGGAGTCTTTAGATGCAGGAGCTTGTGCTTCCTCATCTTCAGACTGAGAATTTTGACCCTTCTTGGGCTCATTTGCAAAATATTTCTCAATGGTCTTCCTCTTGTTTCTTTGTTCATTTTCCCAGCCTAAGCCTGTTTTTTGGGGTGCTTCCTGAGCTTTTGGGACACTCCCACAAGGGTCTCAGTGTGTGAGGTTCTGTCCTCCCTCCTGGTCTGTGAATGACCATAAGCGCCCCCCTCTGCCATGGGGCTGAGGTGGGGGGGGCTGCTGTTCTATGGGGGGGCCTAGACTTCGATCAGGATCTGAATGTGGTCAGAGCCCCAGGGGAGGACAGAGCTTGTCAGTCTCTCTTCACTCCCCTCCCTCAGATCAATGGGCTCATGCCCGGGGGGCTCCTGCTTACCTGCTCCACCTGCTTCTGTTTCCTGGTCTGGGCTGCTGAAAGACCAGGCTGCTGGCTGTGTGCCCTGAGGGCTGGGCCCCATGTGCTCACTCCGCAGAGGTCCCCCGCTGTTCCCCCACTTTTTGCCGGTGCTCCCCGGGGTGCAGCTCAGGAGACTCCCCGGCTGCTGTGAGCTGAGGCTCCCAGTGCCCTGGGGCTGCCTCCAGGAGGCTGAAGTTCTTTGGCTCTGGCGGGCCACCCCTCTGGTAGGCCGCCCCTCCGCCCCGGGAGCAGAGCCTTTCTGCTTTTTTCCAGGTTACCTTGAGTAGGAGAACTGCCTCACTGGGTCCCTTTTTGGGTTCTGTCTCTCTAAAGTTTAGTTAGAGTCCTTAGTTTATGAGTTTTTATCAGAGAGCTCCTAAGACTCGATGCCTTCATGTCACCATCTTGGCTCTGCCCCCGAAAAACATCAATTTAATAAGATGATAACCTTTGGATGTTTTTATTAAGCTTTCATATACTATTAGGTCCCTGAAGTATTTCATTATTTCCATATCATGTATGAATTTTAAACCAAGCATTGAAAAATACATGACAGTTATCTTAAAATGAAATATTCGAAGCTATTTAAAAAAAAAAGATAGTGTAAAGGAACCAATGGCATTATAGAAACAAATCAGACAATTTTCCCATCTGTTAAACTTTTTCTCGACATCTTACACAACTTCTTTTCTTAAACAGTACTTTTTTTTACAGTACATGTTGTGAGAGTATATCTCAGTCAGTGTTTTTTTCCATATTAGCATAAAGCAAACAAACAAATGAATATAGTAAAGTTAATAAATCTAAATATAAGGTGAGTAATTATGATGACAAATTAAATTACTTTTTGAATTTAAGGGAATCTAGCTCTGCCTTTTATTTTGGGAAATGAGTCAAACTCCAATTTTTCTACAATAATTTGTAATTATTTGAGTACAAATTTATTTCTGGCATGCTATTATCCTAGTAGAATTTTCAAGTGTCTTTAGTGGGACTTAATAGGAAGGGAGAATGGAATAGTGGAAAGAAACAGGTTCTGAGTTCCTATCCTACCTATGATATTTAATACCTTTTTGTCCAAGTGCAAATTCCTTCACTTTCCCAGGACTCTCTTTTCTCATCTATAAAATGAAGGATTTGAACAAAGTAATTTTGAGGTCCTTTCTAAATCTATGATACTATGACCCTGTTATTTTATAAATATTATCTGAAATAAAAATAGAAAACTGAACTGTGACATTAGTGATTGAATCATTCTGCCCCCCCCCCCCAATGATGAAGTCTGAAATCTGACCAGCAAGAACAGAGCTGTAGTCCCATTAAAGAGGGTATGGAAAAAGCATGGTGATTGCTTGAATTTGCACACACACACATTATGGGAGGGAAATGATCTATTATTATTATTTCCTTGTTCTCTAAATCTTCCCAAGTAAGAAAATTTTTTGAAATTTCTAATACACTGTCAGTTATTTAGAAGCTTGGTGGTTGATAATTTTTTTCCAATGAAAGATTTTATTTATTTTGAGTTTTACAAATTTACCCCTCTTCTTGCTTCCACCCTGCCCCCCAGAAGGCAGTCTATTAGTATTTACATTGTTTCCATGGTATGCATTGATCTAAGTTGAATTTGATGAGAGAGAAATCATATCCTTAAGGAAGAAAAATAAAGTATAAGAGATAACAAAATTATATAATAACTATTTTTTTTTAAATTGAAGGTAATAGACTTTGGTCTTTGTTCAAACTCCACAATTCTTTCTCTGGATACAGATGGCATTCTCCATTGCAGATAGCCCAAAATTGTCCCTGATTCTTGCACTGATGGAATGAGCAAGTCTATCAAGGATGATGATCACCCCCTCATTGCTATTAGGGTGTACAATGTTTTTCTGGTACTGCTCATCTCACTCAGCATCAGTTCATGCAAATCCTTCCATGCTTCCCTGAATTCCCATCCCTCCTGTTTTTTTTAATATGACTTTATTTATACATTACTAAAATATTCTCATTTACTCTTAAACTTAATTCCCCCTCCCCCACAGAAATATAGAACCTCATGAGAAATAAAGTAAAAGAAAGAGTAAAAAAATGTATTTTAGTCTATATTCTAATATCATCAGCTCTGTCTTAGGTGGATCACATTCTTTATCATAAGTCCATCACAGAAGCTACTTCCATATTTTTCCAGTTGCTGTTGCTGATTGTAATTCCCTCCATCCATTCTTCCCTACTACCATATATTATATTTTCTCTCTCTTTTCACTCTGTCCCTCTTCTAAAATGTGCTGTAGAGTGGCTGAGTGGCACAGTAGACAGAGCTAAGAGGCCCCAAGCCCACATCCCACCCCAGAGGCCCAGCAACCACCTGGCCCCATGGTCCCAGACAAGTTAGCCCATCCCATCACCTTGCAAAAAGTAAAAAAGGAAAATGCGTTATATCTGACTATTCTCTCCTATGATCTACCCTCTCCTCTATCACCCACATCACTCCCTTTCCCCCAGCCCCCTTTTTCTCCTTTATACTCTAGATGTTTATGCCCTATTGAGTGTGCATGCTATTTCCTCTCTGAGCAATTTCTGATGAGAGTGAATACTCATTCCCCCTTGCCTCCCTCCTTCCATATCATTGCAAAACCTTACTGTAATATATATATATATATATATATATAATATTTTATATTAAATATCATTTCTTATTCCACCTCTCCTTTCTCTTACTCCCAGTTCATTTCCCTTTTTTCCATTGACTCCATTTTTACAGTATATTTTATCTTTCAGCTCTCTCCTCTGCTTCATTTATAAAAAGTTCCTTCTACCTGCTCTATTAAAATGAGAAGATTCATATGAGTATTATCAGCATCATTTTTCTATGCAGGAATACATGCAGTTCATCATCATTAAGTCTCTCATAATTTACCCTTCTCCTCCACTCTTTATGCTTCACCTGAGTCCTGTACTTGAAGGTCAAACATTCTGTTAAGTTCTGGTTGTTTAAAAAGGAACATATGAAATTCCTGTTTCATTGAAAGTCCATCTTTTCCCTGGAAGAGGATGGTCAGTTTTGCTGCATAGGTGATTCTCAGTTACATCCCAATATCTTTTGACTTCCAGAATATTATATTCCAAGCCCTATGAGCCCTTAAAGAAGTTGCTGCTAAATCATGTGTGATCCTGACTGTAGCTCCAGGATATTTGAATTGTATCCTTCTGGCTGCTTGTAATATTTTCACTTTACTTGGGAGTTCTGGAACTTGACTATAATATTCTGGGGAGTTTTTTTGGATCTCTTTCTAGGGGAACTCGGTGGATTCTCTCAGTTTCTATTTTGCCTTCAGCTTCGAGGATATTGGGGTAATTTTCCTGTAGGAATTCCTTAAAATGAGGTCAAGGTTCTTTTCTTGATCATGACTCTCAGGTATCCCAATAATTTTTAAATTATCTTTCCTGAATATGTTTTCCAGATCATTTGTTTTTTTCAATGAGATGTTTCACATTTCCTAATTTTTCATTCTTTTCATGTTGAGGTATTGTGTCTTGATTTCTCATAAAGTCATCAGTTTCCTTTAGCTCCATTCTACATCTGAAGTATTTGTTTTCCTCAGAGAGCTTTCTTATCTTCTTTTCCATCTGGCAAATTATTTTTTTAAATCATTCTTCGCAATAATTTTTTAAACTGTTTTATCCATTTGACCTAACCTTGTTTCTAACATGTTATTTTCTTCAGCATTTTTTGAATCTGATGAAACTGCTGACTTTGTTTTCATGTTTTTCCTGCATCTCTCTCATTTTTTCCCCAATTTTTCTTCTATCAAACTTTACTTGACTTTCAAAGTCTTTTTTGAATTCTGCCATAGCCTGAGCCCAAGTTCCATTTCTTAGATTCTTTAAATGCAGAAGCTTGTACTTCTTCATCTTCATATTGAGTGTTTTGATCCTCCTTGGGATCATAGACAAAGTATTTGTCAATGATCAGGTTCTTTTTCCTTGCTTACTCATTTTCCTAGCCTGTCCCTGGTTTTGGGGTGCTTCTTGAACTTTTGAGTTTTATTGGGACACCCACACAAGGACCTCAGTGTGTGAGACTCTGACTGCTCTCCTGTGAATGACCATAAGCACACCCCTCTGCCATGGGGTTGATGGGGGGGGAGGTACCTGTTTTATGGGAAGCTTAGACTGCAATCAGTATCTGAATGTGGTCAGAGCCTTTAAGTCCGGTTCCATGGACAGAGGACAGACCTTGGAATTCTTGCTCCACTCCCTTACCTTGGAGGGCTGAGCACTCGGGGCACAACTGCCTAGAGGCTCTTGCTTGCTGCCTCAATGAACCTGCTTCCATTTCCTGCTGGGCTTCTTTCAGAGCTGAGTATATTGATGCCATGACTGCCCTCAGGCCCTGGGCTTCCATTCTTTCTGGCAGAGGTCTCCCTGATGTTCTTCCAAGTTGTGTTTGGTACTGGTTAGGAAACTGCTTCTGCTGCCAGGAACCATGACTCTCAGGCACCCTGGGGCTGTTTCTGGCAGGGCTGCCCCCCTAACCCTGTGGAACAGAGTTTTTCCTTGCCCTGAACAATTGCCTCACTGAATTTTTCTGTGGGTTCTGTCTCTCGAAAATTTAGAGTCAAAATTTTAAGATTTTTGAAATATTTTGGAGAGAGCACCTAGGAGAGGCTCTTCTCTTGCTGCCATCTTGGCTCCACCCCCAAAGGTTGATGATTTTAAAAAGAAAAGCAGGCTGAAACATTCTCAAGTGAGTTTGTTAAAGAAGCTGCTATTTTGAACTGGATTTCCTCTGATAAGCTGTTGGAACAAGTGGCCCTTTGATGACCTTCTTGGGATGCTATATGCCACATTATTTTCTCTTATATAGGGAAAGGGGATAAATCAGCAACTTGCAGAGTGTTTGGTTATACATCACTGGTATGGAGGCTCTTAAATCAAAATCTTAAAGATACATTTTTTGTGTCAATCTGGGAGAAAATCAATGAATTTATCCAAGCTTTTCCTCACCATAAAATCTCTACTTATAAAATCTGTTATTTGAACAGTTCTTTCTGTAGCTAGATTTCTCTATAGATGCAGTGCCCACTGATGAAGTTAACTCAATTCATTTTCAAAATGTATATACAGCTCTATTTTTTTAATAAATGAGGAATTTGTACAGAAGGAAATGATAACCACTGATAAACTGTGGACTGCTTTTGTCTACAGATTGCACAACTCTAAAAGAAAATGCAGTCTTTCCTGTGTCACATAGGAATTGATGAGACTAATGCAACATTGGAGAATGGAGATTTGGCTTCTGGGACCCAGGTGTTAGTAACCTATATTAGAATTATCATGTATATTAAAGTTTATGAGGATGTGATTAGATGGGTTTCTTTGATCCAGACCTTATGATGTAAATAAATGCTCCCTTGTGTAACCCTTTGACTTTGGAAATTATCTCCATGTTGCCAAAAATAGGTAGTTAAAAAAAAGATACTGTTTTAACTGACTCATAATTAAGACAATCAATAATGCCATTACCACATCACTATCAATTAATAAGCATTCATGTGTCTACAGAATAACCTACTGAAGCCAAAGAGTTTTGGATTCTGAAACATAACTAATATTTACTGACTGTGACTGTCATTACATGTCATTACATCTCCCAGTTTTTTCATCATTAAAATATAAAGAGTGATATCCATACTATTTCTTTCACAAGGTTATCATATGAAAAGGACATTGTACACCTTAAGGTGAATTATTGTTATATGGAAATCTGTCTCACACAGCTATTTTTTTATTTTTCCATATATATATATATGTATATATAAAATGTTATGAAAGTTTTTCAATATTCATTCACTTGCATATTTATGTTACACATTTTTCTACCCCGCCCTTTCTCACCCCTCTCCCTTCAGGGATGAACAATCTAGTAACAGTTGTACATATGCCTTTGTGTTTATCATGTTTACATAGCAGATTGTTTATGAGGCATCAGGAAAAGCATAAGAGAAAGCCCTTTTTAAAAAAGTGAGCCTAGTATCCATTTAGATTCTGTGGGGTTTTTGTTGTTTGTTTGTTTTTTGTTTTCCTCTGAATGAGGATGGCATTGTCCATAACAAGTTTCTCAGGGTTGTCTTAGATTCTGATCTGCTAAGAAGAGCTGCATCCGTCATAGTTCACCATCAGTTTGTTAGGTATAGAAAATCAACAGAATAATAAAACAAGTCCT
The DNA here is from genome assembly GCF_037893015.1 of Macrotis lagotis. NCBI lineage: Eukaryota > Metazoa > Chordata > Mammalia > Peramelemorphia > Peramelidae > Macrotis > Macrotis lagotis. The sequence continues at coordinate 119,232,077 of NC_133662.1, read as the reverse complement.
GATCTCTAGTTTTTACTGATTTCTGAGGTGAAAATACTCACACTGAAAATTCAACAATTTACTAACAATTGACAAGCTGATAGTTGCTTGCTGTACACATCCCTGAAACCAATTATAGTCTGGGAGGATTAGTTCTCCCTCCCCACTTTTTTGCTTTTTAAATTGAAAGTGGGGAGAGTAAGGAACAAATGCACAGCAAACCTAATTTATTCCAAGGCAATACTTGTTGGTTGACTGTTTTGCTGATCCTTTGGGTACCAAGTGTCTTGGAAAATAATTTACTCCTCCTTTCCCCATTTCTTGCCCCTCAAAAGTATTTCTTATTTTTAGGAATTTTAAAAGGGAATTTTTCACAAAGAGCTAAGGGGAAAATGTGCAAGAGGCGAGGAATATCAGCAATAAAAAAGCCTAAAGACTTATAAATACATACTTGTAGTGGATTTCCCTGAGTGCTTTCTACCAGGCAAACAGAACCAGGTCTAATCTTTTAGCTCATAAAACTCTTCCTTTACCTGGACCACTCCTAATTTAAGTAATGCTATTTGAATCACTAGAAAAATGATGGAGGGACACAACAGGATTTTATATTTTCTTTATTATTCTATTTTATTGATATATTAAAGTTAGTGTGGAATTAAATGGCCCAGTAGATAGAGCACAAGCCCCGGAGTCAGGAGGACCTGAGTTTGAATCCAGTCTCAGACACTTGATACTTACTAGCTGAATGACCTTGGGCAAGTCACTTAACCATGGAAGTCTCACATCCAGAACCATCTTCAATTGTCCTGATTCATACCTGGACAATAACACCAGATGGCTCTGGAGGCGAAAGTGAGACTGGTGACTTAGTACAGCATACCACCCCCCTCAAATCTAAATCACTTGCTTGATATGACATCACCTCTTTGATACCATGGACTTCTTCAAGAACAAAGGATAAGCATCATTACATCACTAAAGTTAATATTTGTATTAATATATTCAGAAATTCTCCCAAAATAGTTTGGTCACTGATAACGAAAGGAGATACATAGAAAATTATACTCAATATGCTCAACTGTGCTCATACCATTCCTCTAAATGTCTTCTATGCAACTCATATATTTCCTGTACTTCTCACACAATGTAACTGTTTCAAACTTCATCCACTTTCAAGATTGCTTCTTTATTCTCTGCTTTCATTGTAAATGATATCATCATCAAATAATAATATATTCAAATTCATTCAAATAATTGATGATATATAACCTTAGTCCCCTCAAATCCTACCCTCCAAACTTTATACTTGTATATTGACTAGTTCACTTTCCTTTTTTTCTTTTGTCCTCACCAAAAAAGGTATTCTTTCTCTTTTCCAAGATTAATTCTTCCACCAGTTCCCTTTTTACTTCTTCCAGGATTTTGCTCCAGCAACAATATCTTGTCTTAAAAGTAATTTCCTACTTCCCTTCTCTACTGACTCTAGAAATAAGAATACAAATCCAAGAGAAAGAAGTAGAAGAAATTATTCTAGGCTTACAGCAAACTGTCCAAAGTATCATGGCAGGAGAGAGAATGCTGTTGTGGTGGTGGATGACAGAATAGTAAACAAACTTATTTGGCTGGGACAGGGAGAACATAGTGGGGGGGAATAATATAAAATGAAAAACCATAGGTTGGTTCAAAATTAGTTTAAATATCAAACAACTAAAGAACCTTCAATTTTATCCTGGAATAAAGATTCTTAATCTCAAGTCCTTAGACACCTAGGGTTTTTATGAATACATGTATGTATGTATGTATGCATGTATATACATGCATATAATCTTACATGAATACATACATATAAATATATTAATCTTTAACTAAAATTTAACATTTCCTTCTCTCATTTAAAAATAAGTTTCTGAGAAAGGATCTACAAACTTTATTATACCGCCAAAGATATCCATGAACAAAACAGTTGAAAATTTCTTCTCTAGTGGCAATAGGGAATCAGCAAAAGACCTTGAGGTTGTGAAGGACATGCTTAGTTCTATGTTTTAAAAATATCAATTTGGCAACTATATTGAAGATCATGTGGAAAGGGGAGAAACTAGAGAGTAGGTGGTCAATTAGTAGGCAAGAGTCAAGAAAAGAAATGATTCATATGAGAATAAAGAAAGGGGTAATTGGGAAACCTGTTTTAGAGATATATTAAAAAAGCCTTGATAAATGAATGGACAATGACTCTAAGATCACAAACAGAAGTTATCTATATCCATATATACAATGAAAATAGGAAATATTACATTTAGAGTAAAGGATAATTAAATTTTGTGGCAAATTTATTGAGTTTGAGAAATCTATAGGTCAGTTGGGTGGAGGATACTTGTCTGATTATAAGTTTTACTTATTCTCTCTGGAATGAATTTTCTCATTTTTTGAGGTGGTTGAACTTGATAGTCTCTGAGGACTCCTCCAGCACTAAATCTTGTATAAATATTTATAGAAGCCTTAAGAAAAGAAATGCTACTCAAGACAGCTGATACAATCCCTGAGAGAGTTTAAAGAAAGAAACAATAATATGTAATTTATATCTTAAGTTGTAAGGAGCTGGGGACAAAAGGTCAAAATCTAATCATCTTTGTGTATGTTCTAGTTTCTAGTACTATGTTTTTAATGTAGTATATGCTTAGTAAATGTTTCTTGAATTCTTTTACATACATTTATACACATATACTTAGACACAAATATGTATTCTATATTACTAGATATAAGTAACTTGCATAGAGAGGCAGTGTAGAGAGCTTGACTCAAAGTGAGGATGACCTAGATTCAAAATCCACTTTTGAAATATAATGGTTATATCATCCTGGTCAAATTGTTTAATTACACAATCGTCCAATAAACTCCTTAAAATTTCAAATTGCAGAATAGGAAAAGATCTTTATTGTAGAAGAAATTTATTAGGAGTTACCTAAACCAAAGAGTCCTAGGTCAGGTTCATCCTATCTCCACTTCCCAACCCCAATAAAAAGTAGTACAATAAATTCATGTTTTTGCTTTGCCTATTATTGAATCCTTGAAAATCATGAAAAACAAAGTATGAGAGGATCTCTACAATTCTTCAGGTCTCACATTGCAACCTAAGTGCTTCTTCTTAGAACAGTTGTGTCCAACCCATGCAGACACATACAGTTCTGAAAATCCATTCATATATCTTTATTACTTGTATGACAGTACTTATTAGTAATATAGGTTTCATTGGAGTCATAAATAAATATTAAATTCTATATGCTACCCTTGAAAAGTTTTTGTTGGGTGATGTAGCCCAGAAGAGCTAAAAAGTTGTAGGTCCATACTCTATAACCTTCTAAGCAATGATTTCGTCTTTTGAGGACCTTGACTAGAGATTAATGAGCAATCTACTATAAAATATATAAAATATAGTATAAAATATGACAGCAATCCAGCAACTGTGAAGGGTTTGAAATTGGCGATTTTTAGTGTCTCAGAGGGGTGGCTAGGTGGTGCAGTGGATAGAGCACTATCCCTGGAGTCAGGAGTACCTGAGTTCAAATGCGGCCTCAGACACTTAATAATTACCTAACTGTGTGGTATTGGGCAAGCTCCTTAATCCTATTGGCCTTGCAAAAAAGCCTAAAAAAAGAATTAAAAAAATAAAGTGTCTCAGAGAATATTCTTCCGGTCTAATTTTGATTAACTCCCCAGGTTTCTGTTTCTTCATCTACAAAGGAAAAGCATGGTACTGGATGTTTCCTGAGGCTCCATTCTTGCTCCAGAGCTAGGATTCTAGTATACTGTGATCAACTAATTGGAGTCCTCTGACTTGAAGAATACCAAGTGGCAAACATAAGAAAATAGCATAAAAACAGTTTTTCTAGGAAATTCAAAATCTTCAGTAAAACAGTATTTGTAAGGCAAATATGCAGGTTGAAGAAGGCCTTTTTTGTTTTTTGGAAAGATATTTTTCATTGTCTTTCAGGTGACAATCTCACTGAGCTCAGATTGCTATAATCACATTTCTAAGTGGCATCAGCTCTTTGTAGTCACATCATAAATATTAAGACTCAGCATTAAGGATAATCATGAACAAAAGTAACTTGGTTTCAGTGCTTGCCCTTTACCACTTAAAAAATTCTCACTCTTTTCCCTATTTGAAATAAAGTCTGCTGGATAGTTTTATTTTATCCAAAACAGATTAGGACTGGAATATCTGAATGAGGTTGCATATTAATAATGCGAGAGTCTGCAATTCCATATTTTTACTCAGTAAAAGGAAACTTTCTGACAATAAGAACTGACCCAAAGCAAAATATCCCAAACCATATTCTACCTTAAAACAACTTAATTGCCACATGATGCAGTGTTTCCTCCATGGAGGTTTTTGGAGGGGAAGCTATATGAAAATATTTTCAGGGTTGCTGTAGAAGTGGCTTATGCTTTATTTATCAGGAGGACTGGATGACCTCTGACGTTTCTTTCAACTTTGATATTCAGTGGCTATAGATATAATGATGCCAGAAGCTTTCTAGAAAACTAACTGAACCATCTCTTCTATTTATTTGCTTAATTAATTCAATTCAGTAAGCAATTATTCAGGACATATCATGTTCAGGGTCCCTGGGTTTCAATGATGGGATAAATGATACAAACCAAAATTAAAATGAGAGTTTTTAAGGGGAAAATGGAAAAAAAAGAATGAATAGCATAGGATGTAATGTAGAAAATTTACTTGAAGTATTTTACACCCTAAAAAATAGAATATAACATATAGAACTCAATAATTCTGTGACTCAAGGTTTAAAAAAATAAAGTCAGGGATGGAAATTATAATGTGAAAAATTTACTATTTGAAAAAAAATCTGAAAAACAGGAAGTAAGGAGACAATTTTTAAATTATCTGATTCCACAAAACCATGACCAAACAAAAAATATCTTCATGCCATGTTTAAAAACGTATAAAAGAAATCTGACCAGATTGAGTATTAGTTTACTAATTTATATATATCCATATATATATAATAAGCATCTAAATGAAAAAAAAAAACTAAGTAACTACAAAAATATACATAGCTATTGGAGAAAAATGAAACAGCGATGTCAGAATCTGAAAAATTTTCATGCAGAAGATGATATGTGAGCTACATTTGAAAGAAAGAGAAATGTTCTAGGAGGCAGGATGGAGTGAAAGAACAAAGAAATTGAGTTTGTCTGAAGTAGAATGTGCTGGTTTTGAAAGATTTTGAAAATTAAACACAGAAATTTATTTTATTCCACAAACAATATGGAGTGATTGGGGTTTATTTAGTATAGGTATGCCATGATTAGATTTGCTTGCTTTTGTAGCTATGTGGAGCATAGAATGTAGAAGAAAAAAAAACTTTAAGCAAGGAGATTGATTTGGAATCTACTGCAATAATCTCAAAGTGAGATGATGCCTGAACTAAGGTCTACATGAGAGAGAAGAGGTCAAATGAAAGAGCAGTTATGGAAGTAGAAAAATAAAATTTGGCAATTGATTGGTCATATGGAGTTTGAAGGATTGATGATAAACTAAAGCTATTTATCTGGAATAACAAAATCTTGTTTAGAAATAGAAAAGAAATAGAGAAATTTGGAAGAAGGGTAGGTTTAAGGATTTAGGGTTATGTTTTTTGCTGTAGTGAAGATACAAGTGTAAAATGAGTTCAATATGAGAATAAGCAAATATTGGGCTAGAGACTGAGGCATGAAGTTGTGAAATATTTAAAATAATTTTTTATTTGTGAGCATATAAATCTGTGAGTCATTTGTATAAAGATGATAATAAACTCATGAAAATGTTGGGATTAAAGAGAACATATATAGAGGGAAAAGAAGTAATCTCAGACAAAATATTGGGGGAAATATCTATGCTAAAAGGGTGTGCTATGAATGATGAATTATCTCAGTGGACTGAAATGGTGCAGTAGGAAAGAGAATTTCTAGAAAACCCATAGAGAGGATCCAGTAGTATAGTATGCTCAAGAAAAGCAGGAAGCTATCAGATTTCGCAATTAAAAGAGACCACTGGTAAATATAGAATGAATAGCTCCAAGGCTAGGTGGCAGTGGATTAGAGTACTGACCCTGAGGTCAGGAGGACCTGAGTTCAAATCTGGTCTCAGACACTTAATAATTGCCTAGCTGTGTCACCTTGGGCAAGTTACTCTTAACTCCATTGTCTTAAATAAATACAATTTAAAAAAAAGAAAGTGTAGCTTCAATTAAATAATTGAAAAGGAAATAAATGTTCATTAAGAACCTAATCTATGCCATAGGGCAATAGATTGTGTACCTGTACTGGAATCAGGAGAACATATTTTCATGAGTTCAAATGTGATCTCAGACTCAAACCAGCTATGTGACCCTAGGGAAGTCACTTAACCCTGCTTTCCTCAGTTTCCTTACCTATACAATGAGATGGAGATGGAAATGACAAAGCACTTCAGTATTTTTATCAAGAAAACCCCAAATAAGATCACAGAGTCAGACATGCCTGAAACAACACAACAACTCTACTCTAAGCACTTACAATAATATATTATTTGATCTTTACAACAAATGGGGGAGGTAGGTGCTATTGTTATCCTCATTTTACAACTGAAGAAACTAAAATTATCAAGGGGAAGTAACTTGTCCAGGGTCACATGACTTTTACATATCTGAGGATCAGATTTGAATTCAGGACTTCCTGACTCCAGGGCCAGCCCTCTATCTCTATGTCACATAGCTGAATTAATATGGCTTTACAAAATGCTGAGGAGAAGTAAGAGGAGCAGCATAGAAGAAGGTAGAATGATAGGTTATAATAAGAAAGAGAATTGTCAGTGTTGTTTTTTTTTTCATTAAATAGGTGGGATATTTATAAAGTGATCCTTTGACAAGTCAGTGAATTTCTATTTCTTCAGTTTCTTCAGTTGTAAAGTGAGAATAAAATATTGCACCTTATCTCCCAAAGTTGTTGTGAATGTCAAATGAGATAATAGTTGTAAAATATTGAACATGGTCTCAGTCACATAGTAGGTATTATATAACTATTTATTTTCTTTCTCCTCTTTGGCTTTCCCCTTCTCTTACTCTTATAATGATGAGAACCAGAGGTGACTATCCCTGTGTGGCTAAGTTTGAATGACAAAATAGATTGTGGAATTTAAGTATATAACTAGGTTTCAGTGGATAGAGTCCATACCAGAAGACAGAATGGAGAATCTGAGTTCAAATCTGACTTCTGACACTTAGCTAGTTATGTTACTCTGGAAAAATCCTATTTGCTTCAGTTTCATAGTTGTAAAATGAACTGGAGAAGGAAATGGCAAATCACTCACCAAATGGGAAGAAATCCCCTAATGCGGTCACACATGACTGAAATGACAGGACAACAACAACAAAAATGAGACATTGGAAGTTTAAGGGGTCTGAGCCAGCATCAATATGAATATTGAAGTTTTCTAGTGTAAAGACTTAAGGAATTGAAGAAAAGAGTAAAGCACCTGCTAGAGGTTGGATCTGGAAATGTCCTAGGCCAGGGAGAAGAGTAGTAAGAAGGCATAGGATGTAGCAATATTAAGACTCAAATTATGCCACAAAATAGGAATCATCAAAACTAGGTAGTAATGGTTAAAACACACGATGAATGTGCAATGAAACAGACTAGGCAAGGTGATAATGTCCATCAGAAAAAAAAATCACTCTGAGAGAAATTAGAGTTAGAAAAAAATTATAGACTGTATGTCAAAAAAGATCCAGATACATACATGACCTAAATATAAAAGATCATACTATAAATCCTTTAGAGAAGGTTGAAAATATTTTTGCAACTTTGGATGGTTGTCAATTTTTTGATCAAATAAGTAAGAGAGGTGAACAAAACATAAGATGCAAAATTCTGAATATATAAAACTGAAAAAAGTGTACAAACATCATATTGCTAGAATTAAAAGGGAAAGGAACAAATTGGGGAAAATATATTAGTGCATTTCTTATGAAAAGATGTAGTTAAGATATACAAGGAATTTATATGAACACATAAGAACTTGAACCATGGGGAGGCGGCGGGGGCTGGAGGAGCCGTGCTGGCCCCCATGGCCGGGGCTCCCCTCCTGCCGGCCCCTGCCCGAGCTCAGCCGCTCTCCCCGTAGCGTGAGGGCAGCCCCATCCCGCATGCCCCCCGCCTCGGAGGAGGTCAGGCCTGCCCCCCACGTCCACTCGGGGCGATCCGCTTTGGCTTGGGGAGAGCCCGGGCCTCAGGGTTGGCCGTGGGGCATCCGTCCTCGCGAGCCCGTGGGCCATCTCTTGGCATTCGTGCCTGCCGTGTGCCGCTGCTTGGCCTGGGCCAAGTCACTTAACTTTTCTGAGCCTCAGTTTCCTCATTTGTAAAACGAGTCTGTACACATGTTTATGGGTCCGTGCCAGGCAGAGTGCCACGGAGAGGAAGAAGACTCACTCCTTGATATCTGCAGGGAGAGTGTCGAGCGGTGGTCGGAAACCCAGAATGTTGTCACCAAAGAGAAAAAAGATGAAGTGCAAGCCGTTGCTACCCTTATTGAGAAGCAGGCACAGATTATAGTGAAGCCCAAGGTGGTGTCAGAGGAGGAGAAGCAACGGAAAGCTGCTCTATTGGCCCAATATGCCAATGTGACAGATGAGGAGGATGAAGCAGATGAGAAGGATGGTTCAGTTGCTACGACAATGAACATTGGGTCTGAAAAATCTTGCTCTCGAAACACCAATGTGGAAGATGTTCTGAATGCTCGAAAATTGGAGCACGATTCATTGCCGGATGGGTCTCAGAGGAAGAAGGAACAAGACAAACCACAAAGGGAGAAAGACAAGATGGCCTAGCAGGAGCGAAAGGAGAAGGAAAAGAAAAGGACACAGAAAGGAGAGCGCAAATGGTACCATCTGGATCCGCTCTTTCTCCCAAGGACTTGATCAAAGGAAGAACTGGGTATTGGATATGGTATGTATTTTGGAGAAATAAGTCCTAGTGGTTTCCTTAATGCATTTCTTCCTTTGTTTACACAGTCAAAAGAAAAATCACAAATGATTAATTATAAAATGTGCCATGTGATTTGTGGTGTGAGTAATGCTGGATTGATGTAGCCAATATCTGTACCAAAGATCAAAGATCTTAGAAGGTGTGACCTATTTCAGCAAATCAATTCTTGTGATCCTGTTATTAACCACTTAAAGTTTGGTCTTCCTCTTCTTGGCCAGAAAACTAGCTTTGTAAATTTTTAAACTTGGAATATGTAGGATTGGAATGGATACTGCACTCCCTGAAAGAATGTAGAGCGGAAGTTTGCTTTGAATTAGGCAGGTAGTTCTAAAATGTGGTGTTATTTCTATCAGATAAGATAGAAAACTAAATCTAGATTTTATTTTTTTAATATATAGGAACAGAAGCCTAAGCCTAGGAATGTGGAGGTAGTTATGGATATTAAAAAAAAAAGACTTATCACATCAGTGCAAGGCTAATTAAATATTTATAGCTGTAACCATGACTTCTCAACTGTGATAGGTTTAGTATCATTCCTACCTTAAGATGCCTAAATATAATTCAAAACTTCTAGTGGTTCTTAGTTTTAAAGAATTAGAGTAGAAAGGTCATCTCCCTAAAGAAAAAAGCAGCACTAGGAATCTCTAAGCAGCACTAGGAATCTCTAGCAGCACTGGTCTAGCAACAAACAAACAATGATGTCAGCCTCTTCTGGTACACCTTTCCATTCTTCAAAATGGATTGGGGAGAAAGATGACACTGGTTATTCATTCAGATTTGGGCTAGGAAGAGACTGATACTTGCATTATTGTTAGGTCTATTTAGATGGATCAGATGCTAGCAAGAGCTCTCCACCTCTGCTTTCTTCTCTGGCTATATTTAGTTGCAAGTAACTTCTCTCTTTGATTGTAAACTATTACTGACCATAAAATAACCAGGAGAAGGCACTTTCACTGAATAAACAGACTGAAGGTAGATCAGTTTAATATGAGTAATTACTTGGGAGTAACAGACCTTTTTACTTGTGTGCAGATGATTAAAATGATGCATGGCTAAGGAAAAGATTTTCTCCTCTCTTTCACACACTCCTGAACCATAGCATTTCAAAAATGTAAATGTTCACATGTTCCACATTTTTTTCAAATAAACTTCTGATATTTAAATCACCAAAAAAAAAAGAACTTGGACCATCATCCAATAAATAAGCTATCAAAGGAAATGAAAAGGAAGTTAACAAATGAGGAAGGGAAAGCTATTAGAACCATATGAAAAATTTTGGTATGGCTAGGTGGTGCAGTAGATAGAGCACCAACCCTGGAGTCAGGAGTACCTGAGTTCAAATCTGAGCTCAGACACTTAATAATTACCTAGTTGTGTGGCCTTGGGCAAGCCACTTAACCCCATTGCCTTGCAAAAAGAAAAAAAAAACAACCTATGAAAAATTTTGGAAATATCTAAGAAAAAGGGAAATCAAATTTAAGCTATTGTGAGGTTCAACCTCATGATCATCAAGATAACATAAATAATAATAACCATTATTGTAGGGGATATAAGAGGCTAGAAACTAATGTACTGTTGACTGGACTATGAATTAGTTCAATCATTCAGATATCCAGCTTATCTTTTGACCTAGTGATAATACTATTATATATACACCCATAAAAGGATCAATGAAAGTAAAAAAGGCCTTAAATAAACAAAAATAATATACAGTTGCACTGTTGCTTTGTTAATACTGAAATCAAATGAGAGACCAATAGGTTTGGAACTTGTTGAACAAACCATTAAAATATATGTAATGAATTATTACTGAATTGATGATAACTATGAATAAGAATCAGAGAAATTCAGAGTTACATGAATTGAGACACAGTGAAGTGACCAGAATTAGAACAATTCATATAATAGTTAGAATTATGGAAATTAAAACATCAAAATGTTCAACAATTCTGATCAATAAATGAATAATCATGAACAGAAAAGAAGGTGAAACATGTTTCACTGTACTGTGATGTATAATTTTATACATGTGGCCAATGTGCAAATTTATTTTTCTTAAATATATTTACTTCAAATCAGTACTTATTTATTTATCTTTTCATTTGATTATACAAGAAAGAAATAAAGGTAGAGTCAATGGGTAGTGGTAACTATAAAAATGAAAAAAAATCAATGAAAACTTAAAAATACACAGAGAAAAATATAAAGAAATGTAGAAGGAGGAAAAGATACGTAGGACTGTAGTGGTACCATATTGTATTCAATTTAATATCTAATTTTAAAAAGACAAACTGTATATAATAAAGAACCATGGTTTCACATACACAGCTCTTTTTTATTTAAAGAAATCTTCATTTGCTTTTAATTTTCAAATTTATTATTAAAAAGAAGCACGGAAAAACTGTAAGAGATATTAACATATTGCTAGCTTGTCTCTGTTAAATGATACTTCATTAGTAATGAATGTAAATCTATTGCACCTGTTTTGTACAGTCCTCTGGGTAGTCATAAATAGATTTTAATGGTCTAATGTAATGGGCCATGAGCTTTCCCAGACTTGATTAAAAAGTTCCTAAAGAATAGAAATGATCTTCCTCAGCACCTGAAGTAGCTAATCTTAAAGATAATTCTCAATCTTTAGAATTATGTTCCTTGTCATAGAGTATTATGCAAAAACAGACTTCTTCCAAATTGGATTTTCTTAGATAAGTCATAGTAAATGATTATTAAAAAATTAAGACAAATGATAAGAATTTTTTTCTATTCTTTTGCCTTTTTATAGGGCAATTTAAGTGGGGGTGGGTCTGTTCTTTCTTCTCTCTTCCAAACTATCCTTCAATATTACTACTATTGGAATTACATTCTTTGTGCAAATATGTAACCATATCATTCTTTTCTCAGATGTTTTGAGCTTCCCATTACATGAGAAATGTTCAAAGGTCCTTTACAGTCTAATGCCTTTCTTACAAAATTAACTTGGTATTATTCATCCTGATCCTCAATACACTTTGATTAAAATGGATTGATGATTACTGATGTTTACAAAACACTTTAAAGTTTACATCACACACATTTGAATTTCATATGCTATCATTGATACTATGCATAAAATGTTCTGTATTGCCTTTTTTCTTCACTTGCCTTATTCTTAGACCATACCTTAATGACTTAAAGTTTATCTCTTTTATGAGCCTTCCTGGATGTCCCTGTCAGCAATGCCCTTTTCTTTCAGTTTTATTTTTTTTTTAGATTTTTCAAGGCAATGGGGTTAAGTAGCTTGCCCAAGGCCACACAGCTAGGTAATTATTAAATGTCTGAGGTTAGATTTGAACTCAGGTACTCCTGACTCCGAGGCCAGTGCTCTATCTACTGTGCCGCCTAGCCGCCCCCTCTTTCAGTTCTTAAACAGCATTTTCTAATGCTCATTCCTAATATGCTTATCATGCAACATTGTGTTTTGTCTATGTCCAGGTATTAGTCCCCTGCTAATTAGCAGTTGTTAACTCCATGAATTCAGAGTCCACGTCCTATCTAAATTTCCTATCTTCTCTAGTGTCTAATAAAGCACTGGCTTGGAGTAAGCATTTAAAAATGTTTATTGAATGATCCAGTGAACAAATGACCAGACCCTAGGCATAGAAAGCAATACTATTGTACACAGCTAGTCAGACCCTAACTCTTACTATTTAACAGTTAAAGGAATCCTGATAAGATTTATCAAAATTACAGATAGCTCTGAACATAAAACAAAAGATAATACATATAAACTTTTAAGGGAACGATGATTTTCTTTAATAAGAAAACATAAATAGCAGATCATTTAGATGACAGACTTTTAATGAAGAAAAATATGGTTAGTTGTAAGAATGAGACAATATGAAAAACACTTAATGATTTTTTTTAAAGCTGATGCATTAGCTTTCTGTGATCTGGTCTTAGCCTTACCTATTACACTTTTGTCCTCCTTTGCCCATCCCCCTCCACCATTTAGATTCTCTGGTGATTTTTAATAGTAGTTGAAAACCAAAGTGAAGAAACTATGCTTGTAAAGATAAGGGCAGAGCACAACTAGACAGAACCTTCAAAGACTGCACAATGATGCATTATCTTTACAAAGAGTCTTCCCTCTTGGGTGAATTGTCCCTTGCAATTTTGAGCTCACTAATCCTTATAATATTCCTTTGAGGCAAATGTACTTAGAATGAATGCATTTTTTAAAGGATTCAATATAGCTTTCCTTACCCTCCCCTTCTCCTACATTTTTGATAAGTGTAAAGGAATTCTAGGGGATATAGGCTAAAGCACATATAATAGGAGGTCACAGGACATAATGGTTTGATTTTACAAAGAAATTTCATTTACTTTATGTCTTTTTATCCTCACACTACTCTTTGAGGTGGGGCACAAAAATATTATTCCCACTTTTCCAGATGAGAAAGCTGAGGTTCAGAGAGACGTGACCTGGAATCATGTAACTTTGATGTTGGAGGGGACCACTGAGGTATTTTTTATTGTAACCATTACCTAAATCTAGCATTCTGTTTAAAACATCCTTAACAGGTGCTTCCATTTAAACACCTCCAATACCTAGATAGCATGTTCTATTTTTAATTATCTCCATTTATTAGGAGGTTTTGACTTCATGTCAAGTTGTAAGCTATTTTTATATATTCATTGCTTCTATATTTGTAATTGGGAAAAAGTTGAACAGAACAAAATCTCATCCTAATGATGAGAAATTGAAATACTAGAATACCATACAGAATACATGATATTCTCCAAGCTAAATATTTCCATAAAATTACATAATTTTAGATTTGGGTGGAATTTTAGCTGCTGTACAGAAACCATTGGTGAGATTCCAGGAGGAAACACAAGAATTCAAAGATCATTCAAAGTCAGACCATTTATTAGTCATAGACATGCAAAGCTTAAAGGATCCTAAATGGTTTAGTCTCACAGATGAGCAGAGTTGCTGGCATGAGCTTATGGAAAGATGTGTATCCAAGGCAAGAAGTGAGAATGCTGTGTCTCTCTCATCATTGTTGAAAAAAAAAACAGAGAATAAAATGGATGAAACTAAGGAATCTTGGAGAATCAAGTTCCTTGCCATTATTGAACACAGTGAGATTGCTATTAGCAAACTGATTATGATGTAGCAAGCCTTGTGGATCCTTTTTAAATAAAAATTGTCTAATAAACCAATTTGGGGGATACATGGAACTTACTGATACAAAAGGGATCATTCTATGATCAAACATAGTTAATTATGTCAGCTAGAGCTTTGCAATAGACAATCCTCACAACATCCAGCTATTCCTACCCAATCCCAGAGTAATATCAATAAGAAATTGTGCAGCCTCTGTTTGAAGGCTTCTAATGAAGGAGAATACACTATTTCACTGGAGGCAGCCTGGTCAAATTTTGGACATGACTATCATTAGGAAACTTTAACTTATATCAATCTTTTTTAAAAAAAGATTAATTTATTTTCATCCATTTGTACAATGAAAGTAAATAAGTTATAAAATTAATAAAATAAGTTACAAAATTTCCCTCCACCCTCCCTTCTCACCCCACCCCCTGCCCTCAGCAGGGCATAGTCAGATTAACATTTTACATACATATTTTTTCAAACATAATTACAAATTAGTCATTTTTGGTAGGAGGAATTAGGATTACGGGAAAGAGATACATAAGAGATAATTTTTATGAAGGGTTTAGCAGATTGTGAAGGGTTGTTGATTTGAAAAGTGCAAATTGAAACAATTCAGAGATACTATCTCATATATTTAGATTGACTAATAGCACACAAAAAGGAAAATAGCAAGCTTTGGAGGGGAGGTAGGAAAAATAAGTTATTAAAGCACTATTGGTGGAGTTGTGAACTGACTCAAATATTCTGTAGAACAATTTGGAACTATGCCCAAAAGGATTATAAAACTATACCGACCCTGTGACCTAGCAATATCATTGCAAGTTCTGCATCATAAAAGATCTAAAAAGCAAAAATGAAAAGTTCCTAAAAAGACCAAGAAAAAATTTTATAACATATCTTATTTATGGCAAAGAATTGGAAATTGAGGGCAAGTCCATCAATTGGGAAAAAGCTGACCAAAATGTGGTATGTGATTTTGATGGAATACTATTGTACTATAAGAAATGATAAGCAATATGCTCTTAGAAAAACCTAGAAAGACTTATATGAATCAATGCAAAGTGAAAGGTACTGTATACGTATTAATAGTAATATTGTAAGATGATCATTTGTGAGTGACTAAACTATTCTCAATAATACAATGATCTTTACAACCTAACAGCAACATTGGGGTAATGATCAACCTTGATGGATTTACTCATTCCATCAGTGCAACAATCAGGGACAATTTGGGACTATCTGCAATGGAGAATACCATTTGTATCCAGAGAAAGAATTGTGGAGTTTGAACAAAGACCAAGGACTATTACCTTTAATTTAGAAAAAAAAAAACTGATATCTTATTATGTAATCTTGCAATCTCTTATACTTTATTTTTCTTCCTTAAGGATATGATTTCTCTCTCATCACATGCAATTTGGATCAATGTATATGGAAACAATGGAACTATGGAAACAATGTAAAGACTGACAAATTGCCTTCTGTGGGAGGTAGGGGGAGGGAAGCAAGATTAGAAGAAAAATTGTAAAACTCAAAATAAAATCTTTAAAATGAAAAAATAAAGCAATGATCCAGGACAACTCTGAAGGACTTATATCAAAAAATCTTATCCATCCTCAGAGAAAGAACTGAAAGTGTCTGAAGACAGAATGAATACTATTTTAAAAAATTTTTTCTTGAGATATTTTGGTGTACTTTTTTTTTCACAACATGACAATTACAGAATGTTTTGCATGAGTACACCTGTATAACATATTAAATTGCTTTCCTTCTCAATAAAGGGAGGTGGGGAGGCAGGAGGGAAGACAATTAGGAACTCAAAGTTTTAAAAATGAATGTTAAAATTATTTTTAAATGTAAGTGGGGAAAAATAAATTGCTAAATAATTTTTTAAAAATAAATTTAAAAAAGTTTTGAGTCAATGTTCATTAGTCATATTGACCTAATAGTTTTCCTTTGATATTTTTATCTTACCCTATTTCAAACATTGTTACTATATTTGTCTTAGTAAAGCATTCTAATAGAGTGTTCTTTCTCAATTTTTGAGAATAATTTGTAAGCATGAGTATTATTTGTTATTAAGATTATTAAGGGTCATTAAGAGCTCAATGTGCTCTCCTGATAGTTCAGGGATTTTATAATTTTGAAAATATCTCCCTATTTCTTGTGTGTTCTGAATTTAGTTAGCATAAAACTAGGCATAATATATTCTGATCCTTTTTATTTCTTCTGATTTTGTTATGACTTTATTTGTTCATTTGCTATTTAATTGATAAGATTTTCTACTCTATTCTATTTTGTCATATTGGATTTATCCTTTTTTTAGTCTTTTCAAAGAAAGAGTTTTTTAATTTCTTTATCATTTCCTTTATTCCCAGATTTGTCTCTAAAATCTCTTCCCTGGATCTATACTCTCCCAACCTCCAGGTACCAATTGACCCTCTGGAACTCCAACTCTTCCTGTCCTTCATGAAGATGAATGAATGAACTTTTTAAGTACAAAATCCTCTAGTCTAGATCATACTCAGAACAAGATCTTGGTCTTTCTTCATAGAACATTTCTCTTTGATCATAGGATAATTCTTCATTAAAACATCTCATCATCAAAGCAATGGCTTCCTCTTTCTCCCAACCTTTTTTCCAACACCCCACCTTACTCATATACTTTTTTGCAGATGCTTCTCTTAGACCACATATGTGATCTTTCCTTTATTATTAGGCTTTGATTTGATCTGGACATCATACCTTCCTTTATATTCCCTTGCTCCCCTCCTCCCTCCCATGCAGTTCCTAAAACAAAATGTAACATTGATTCACACATAGACTGGGTGCTCCCAAGTTCTATCCATGTCACAGGCTTCCCTCTGCAATTATCTCCACTGGATTTCTACCTTTGCCTCTGATTCCTAGAGAATATTTCAAAAGAAGTCACTTACTGATTTCTCTACCTTCACTCTAATGCTGTCTTTGGCAGTAGTATTTTCTTAATCTTTCTGCATTTCTGTTGTTTGGAAATGTTCAAGATACAAATAGTGCCTTCATTTTTCATTTTATTTTAGATTTTTGCAAGGCAATTGGGGTTAAGTGGATTGCCCAAGGCCACATAGCTAGGTAATTATCAAGTGTCTGAGACTGGATTTGAACCAGTGCTTTAACCACTGCCCCAGCTAGCCACCCCTTCATTTTGTTTTAAAATGTTTCAAAGGTCTCTTTATTATTGAACATATATCCTTTTTCAGGTATTGTTAAGCTCAGATTTTCAGGGCAGGTCACTCTGGGCTGAATCTTGAACTCCATTGCTCTTCAGAAAATGTTCCATTTCTTCTTGCATTTTCTAGGTGATACAGAATAGCCTTGTGTTATTTCAACTCCCTTTCCATTTTTATTTGAAGACCTTTCTTTGCTTGAAGAACTTGTTCTGAATTGAATTGCTAAATATAGTCACTATGAGTCTTGGAGTTTATAGGCACAGACATTTTTCTAGAGGCAAACTATGAATTCTTTCAATTGGAACTTCATTTTATTTGTTCATTAGTTCTAGAAAATTTTCTTATATATTTCTTGCATTATAGTGTTAAGGTTATCTGTCTTGTCATTTTCCCCAGGATATATGCACATATTTACATGCACATGCACACATACTAGCTCAAGATCAGTCTTTTTTTCTTTTTAAAATTTATTTATTTTCATTGGTATGTACATGCATATTTCCAAGTTACAAAATTTCCCTCCACCCTCCCTTCCCACCCCCCCTCCCCTCAGCAGGGAACAGTTGGATTAGCATTTTACATACATATTTTGTTAAACATGTTTACAAATTAGTAATTGTTGGCATGAGGAATTTGGATTAAGGGAAAGAGATACATAAGAGATAATTTTTATAAAGTGTTTATCAGATTCGGAAGGATTGTTTTCTTATTTTTTCCTGTGTGGTTTGTTTGTTTTCTTTTTTTTTCTTCCTTTGGTTGGGATAATATGGTCCAAAACCAGTCAAATGCAGTTATCCTAGCTCTCCAGACTGCCAAGAGGAGTTGCTTCTATCAAGGTTGTTCATCTCAAAATGTTGTTGTTGATGTGTATATTGTTCTTTTGGTTTTACTCCCTTTGCTCAGCATAAATCTTGTAAGTGATTCCATTCTTTTCTAGACTCTGATGCTTTATGGTTTCTTATAGAACAATAGTATTCCATAGTATTCATGTACCATGACTTGTTTAGGCATTTCCCAATTGATGGGCATCCTCTCAATTTCCAATTCTTTTGCTTCTATGAAAAGAATTGCTATGAGGAATTTCCCATCTTTTATAATTTCTTTTGGATATCGACCTAGAATTGGATCCTGGGTGAACAGGTATGAACAGTTTTATTGCTCTTTGGGAATAGTTCCATATTGCTCTCCAGAATGGTTGGATCATTTCACAACTCCACCAGCAAAGCATCAATGTCCCAATCCTCCCACCACCTCTCCAACATTGACCATCTTCCCTTTTTCCTCTTTCTGACTAATCTAATAAGTGTAAGATGATACTTCATTGTTGTTTTAATTTGCATTTCTCTAATCAGTAGTCGTTTGGTACATTTTTCCATTTGATTTTATATAGCTTTAATTTCTTCATTGAAAACTGCCTGTTCATATCCTTTTACCATTTATCAATTGGGGAATGACTTGTGTCCTTATAAATTTCCTGCAATTCTCTATATATTTTAGAAATGAGATCTTCATTAGTTTGTGAAGATTGTTTCCCAGCTTTCTGCTTTCCTTTTAATTTTGGCAGCATTGATTTTATTAGTGCAAAAACTTCTTAATTTAATATAGTCAAAATAATTCATTTTGCAATTTATAATGTGCTCTAATTCTTGTTTGGTCATGAATAAGTCTTCCCCCCCCCTTGGATAGTAGACATATTTTATTTTAGTTTTGTTTTTTTTGCTCTTCTGATATTCACTTCTATATATTTCATTCCCAATCTATTGTTTTCTCTTTTGTTTCTTTGGTAAGACTACCATCACAGATTCTAGCTTGTTTATATGTTTTTCTTTGCTGCCCATTACTTTTTTCTATGGAAATCATAAATTCTGCAGTCATATTTCTCATTCTCTTTTGAATTCCTCAGAAGCAATGTATTGCAATTTCATGTTTCCCACATATTCTGTAGGTCTTGTGCCTCATTAAGGATTAGATAATTTCCAGTTTTTTGCAATTTTTTTATAGATTCTTTAACTTGTTTGGTGAATCTGAAAATCATATTTCCTTCTATTATATTTTCCCTGATTGTCTGTTTTTGTTCAAAGCCTGTATTTTCTGCTTCCTGAGTTATTTGGTAATTTCATTGTATCATCGTATCTACTCTCCCCACCTCCCCTTATTTTCCCTTACTTTCTGTTTCCCTACACTCTAATGTAATTTTCCTTGGTAGTTGGATTTCAAAACATCTGAATATCCTTCCACAGTAGTCAAAACAGGACCCTGATGAATGTTGAGTTCTTTCCTGCAAACTTAGTAGAGCATTGAACAGTTTCCCCCTACCAACACAATACCTTGTATCCTATCACTGTGCCTTGTCCTTCTCCCTCTTTTAATATGTTTTCCTTCATGGCACTGGCAGTTATAAACTTTGCAGTGCTTCTACAATGGGATCTATTTTTATAGTTTGGGTCTACAAAATTTTGAGAGGAGGAGTGTGGAAGTCAGGTATAGTGTTTGGTTCTATTTCAAGTCAAGACATATGTCCTGCATTTACCCCTTCATTTGTTCACCTGCAGAAAAGGTTTTGTAGTATAAAACATGATTTACTCTAGGACTAGATATATATTATGGCCCTAGCAAGATTCTGCTCCTGAAGCACTATGGAAGCAAAAGGTTTCACATTCTGTAATGATGGTCATGATGGCCCTGGAAGGAATGAATAATGTGTGGAATGAGTTGAATCCTTAAGTCTCCTATTATAGTCTGTTCTCATGGGAGGTACTCACAGTACTGAGTCAGAGTAGGGACCAGTTAATATTTTCTATTTTCAACTGCCTTTAGATTCTGGGAGTTCTAAACCATGGGGATTGAAGAGATAACTTTTACCTTTGGTACATAATTTCTCTTTTGTAGAGGTTTAAGTGGTTATGGGAATTAGAGAAAATATTAATCCTTCATTGTGTTGTGCATGGGACCTGGAAGTCCCATTAATTAACATTTTTATATAGCTTTAAGGTTTGCATATAAGCATTGAACTTTGTATGTTATTTCATTTAACATTTCATATATAATCTCATAAGTTCCATGTGAACCATTAATGTAGACCTAAATAATATATTTTCTTAAAACCTTTCACCCTTTATGTTTGCTTTTCTCTGAATGGTATCCACCAAATCAATGTCCTTTTTGTTCTTTCAGCAATTCTCATGAAATATGTTAAATTGAAAGGCAGGCTAATTAACTTCAGAGAGGGATTTTGCAGAGAGAAAGCAAGGTAGCTAGCTATAGGAGCAAAAAAATTGTTGATAGATCATCTTATCTATTGGTTGTGATATATTTTATATGCAGACTAGTGCCCGAAGGAACATCAATTTTTAACTCATCTGATAGACCATACTTCTGTATTTACTTTTGTTTTTAAGTTAACTATTAACTTCACCTCTCCAAATCACATAGTTTGAAAAACTCTATAGACCAAAAGATGGTCTGGCACCATAAGGAGCCAAAAATTCTAAAACATTAAGATGAAGAGAGAAAGTAATCCAGAATAGGAGCAAAACTTGTACAAATCTACAGAGGTACAATATTGACAAAGTTGATCAACAGTAATTAGGTTAGTTTGACTAGAAGAGAGAGCAAGTTATATTCAGTAAGTCTGGAAAGGAAAGTTGAGTTATATCATGAAGAACTTTAAGGATCAAACTGAGAAGTTTCTATTTCATCAAGCATAATGCAATTAAAGGATGCTGAAAGTTTCTTTAGTAGGGTACAAAGATCATATTTAGGAAGACTATTTTGGCATTTGTGTAGACAGGAGAGAAAAGAGTTAGTTTGAAAGTTGGGAGACCAATTGAAAAACTGTAGTAAGAACTCAAGTGAATTTTTTTCAAATTTATTTACTTATTTACACCCACATGCACATGCTTGAGTCCAAATGAAAATTAATGAGTGTCCAAAATAGAAGGTTTTCAGTTTCAATAAAAAGGGGAGTTGATAAAGGTGACATTGTGGAGATGGAATTAACAAAACTTCACAATTGATTAGAAATGAGAGTGAATAGAGATTGAAGAAGCAGGTGTGTCAAATTGTAGGCAGGAGGACTGAATTCAGCTACATTCAGAATTCCTAAATATTGGCAATAAATAAAAATATGAAAGAACCCATAATTTCTAATTTCTAAGTCAATGTCATGTTCCAAAGAATCCAGAGAAAAGAGTTAAAGATGACTTCCAGAAAAAAAAAAAAACTTAATATCTTTTAAGTATTGACTGATTTGACCTTGATGTTCAAGGTATTCTCAAAAGTCTTCCCCAGCACCACAATCCAAAAGCATTAATTCCATAATGCTCAGCTTTCTTTATAGTCCAACATACAGCCATATATTGCTACTGGGAAAAAACCATTGCTTCATCTATGCAGATCTTTGTAAGTAAGATGTTATCTTTGCTTTTTAGTATACTGCCCAGATTTTCCATAACTTTCCTGCCAAGGAGCAAGCATCTTTTAATTTCATGGCTTCAGCCGCTGTCTGCAGAGATCATTGAGCCCAAGATTATAAAATCTAACATTGGCTCCATTTATTTTTTTTCTCTATTTGCCTGTAAATGATGGGACTAATTGTCTATACCTTATTTTTTCTAAATAACCTTAAATACATCTTTCATACTCTCCTCTTTTACCTTCAAGGTGCTTCATAATTCCTCTTCCCTTTCTGCCACAGGAGTTTTATCATCTATATAGCTGAGATTTCTGAGATGTGTCATTTTACAGTTAAGAAAACTGAGACAAACTGATGTTAATTAACTTTTTAAGGGCTGTGTAACTAGTGTCTGAGGCCATATTTGAACTCAGATTTTTCTGCCAGGAAGTCTTCTGTTCTATTGAATCACCTAAATTCTTTCCCTTAGAAAATGTTTTCTACACTATGTAGCTACATTGAGATAGAAGCAAGTTGACTTTCACAATAGGAATAGCTATAATTCCCTCTAATATTTAGGAAAGAAAGGGAGAGTTCAGTATAAAGGGCTACTGAGATGGGTAGTATAAAAGAGAATGCTTAGAGGGATCTAGGTGGTTTACAAACTTTATAAGTTCACAATAACAAGCATCCATTTTTTTCAATATCCCTTCTGTCA
The DNA here is from genome assembly GCF_037893015.1 of Macrotis lagotis. Lineage (NCBI taxonomy): Eukaryota > Metazoa > Chordata > Mammalia > Peramelemorphia > Peramelidae > Macrotis > Macrotis lagotis. The sequence goes on along the minus strand of NC_133662.1, from coordinate 119,209,596 downwards.
ATGGGGACTGCTCCACTTCTAGGACATGGCTTGAACTCATTGGGTCATTTTAAAGACTTTATTAAATTTTAAGCAAGGCAAGTCACTACCATCAACATCTCCATATCTAAATTATGATCTGCATTTATATAGATCAAGTGGAATATCAGTTAATTTTTTCATTGCCTACATGTATGTGTCTACTAATTTACTATTACCTAGAATATGCCATTTTAAATAGCCCAATGCACAGTTTTCTCTTTATTTATCAAATTTATGATTTTGTGAATTCTGAGAATTTTGTGAAAAGACTTCACAAAGACCCTGACATCAATCCCATACCTTTCTCCTACCCCAGTCCCAAGATATCCAACTTTCATTGATCACAAATAGGAAAAATGAGTTCTCTAGCAAGCATATTATGACACACACATAGAGATGAGAAGCCAATACCAGATGTATCTACAAGGGAAAATAAGCATAAGCAAATGAGTGCAAGGCTTTTGAGATCTCTGATAACCTTTAACCTTTAACTCTGATAACTTTTATGCTTATCACTGTCAATATGTTGCTAGGAGGCAAAATTAACATAAAAATGTTTTTATATTTTCAAATGAAAAGTACTGAAGTGTAGATTACAATGTAATTTTGTAGCTTAGACTACATTTGTTACAAAAGGTATTTTACTGTTTCCATACTTCTGCTCCTTTAATTCTGGTAAAATTCTCAGGAATAGTTTCTTTAATTCTAGAAATTCACTCATTCTGTTAATTTGTTCAACTAACATTTATTGTGTTTTCTATGCACAATGAATTGTGTTTGGCACTGGGAGAGATTCATCCACAATTAAGTCATGTTCCACGAGCTCATGACGATTATGGAACTTTTATTTTATTTATATTTGGAGACTGGACTAAGATTTCATTAGGAAATTTGATATTGGCTTTTGTTCCATGACTCTTGGTCTCGAAATCATTGACTAGTGCAGTCAGAAGTAACTTTGCCAGTGTTTCACAAGCACAAGGTGTGAGTGGTGGGACTTTGCCTTAGATATTCCTGATTCCAAGCTCTACTCTTTATCCCATGACATATTGCTTTATAGTATTCTTTTTTGTGCAAGGGAATGGGGTTAAGTGACTTGTCCAAGAACACACCCCTAATAAAATATTAAGTGTCTGAGGATGGATTTGAACTCCTGCCTCTAGGGCTATCTACAGTACTACCTAGCTATCCTGCTTTATGTTATTCCTTAAAGTACTATATTTCCCCATGTATAAGATGCTTCCATGTTTAGCATCACACCTTAATTTTGGGACCCAAAATTTGAAAAAAAGAGCATTGAATAAAAGTTATTGAACTCAAGTTTTATTCATCATAAAATTCATACAATTCCTCTTCAATGCAA